>NC_092507.1:117868914-118178914 GCF_047511675.1 Marmota flaviventris | reverse complement strand
CAAGTTGGAGGCCAGCCTCAGCAATTTAGCAAGACCCTGTCTCAAAATAAAAAATAAAGAGGGCTGGAGATACAGCTCAGAGTTCGGGCACCCCTGGGTTCAATGCCCAGTACCACAAACAAACAAAACCAATAAAACCTCTACTGGTTGCAACCTTCAACCTTCACCTTGGATTCTCTGGGAGGGGATTAGGAGCAGAACTGCGGGAGCACATGGGCACGGGAGCTGGGGTGTTCAAGGGAAGAAAGAGGCTCCCCTCCCGGCTCCTGGACCCCGCCTCTTCTCACCCACCTCCCTTAAAAAAACCCGGCCCACTCATTACGGAGCCCAGCAGCCAGCCCCTGGCTAAAGCCCTGGTAAAGGCAGCAATTAGATCATTAGCACCAGCCCTTACCCACCTGCTCAGAGGCAGCAAATGTGTTTTAATTATAATCCCTTAATCTCCCTCAGATGGTGGGGCTGGCTCTAGGGCTTTTGCCCTGCACAACCCCTTTCCCTCCCCTCCTCCCCCAATTAAGGGGTCCTCTCTTAGCCCCTTTCCCAGCTAAAGGTCTCTGCCCGGAGGAGTGAGAGCCTGTGCTCTGTCCCTGGCCACGGAGTGGCCCCAAGTGGCCGTGTTGGTCCACCTGGAAATTTCTCTGCAGGTGAATTGCAGTCCCACGGGTCCTGTCCCTCCTGGCCTGGGAACAACTGCTGGGATGCTTGAAGGTCCCTTAAAGGTCCCCCTTGGGCTCCTCTTGTCCTGGGAGTCCTCGGGAGGCGGGTCCCCAGGCCCTGTCACAAGGACTTCTGTCTCCCCATCAGCCACCCACCCTGCCTGGCTCAACTGTCTCCTTGGCGTCTCCTGGAAGCCGCCAGGTTCTGTGGCAGGTGGCGCTGAGGCCTGGCCCTGATGGGATGCCTCCTGGTGGCAGCCCTGGGTCAACCTCCAGTTGACATTATCGGATCCCATTGTCACCCTCCAGCCCCTCGCGCCCGGCCAGGGCCCTGGAACCCCAGACACACCGAGGCAACGTCAGGCCTGCCTCTGTCCCTGAGCTGCCAGCCGCTGGGCACAGGCCGGGGAGGGACGGGATGACCCAGCATGTGGCCCTGTCTAAAGCTGAGCCTGGATGAAACTCTGTCCTGGGAAAGTTCTGTCACTAATTGACTTGCAAATGTCTTGTTTGTCCCCAGATTCATAATTAGTGCTAAGGATTTCTAGGGCCCCATCTTGGAGGGGCTCTTTTTGGGGGGCAGCCTGTTCCTCTCCCCTCTCCGAGGTCGGCAGGGCCGGGGGTGGGCAGAGCTGGGCACCGATGCCCAGCTGCTGCCCAGCGTTCCCACGGCTCCGGTGCCAGAGTGTGAATGGCGAGGTGCGGGGGCCGCGGGGGCCGCGGGGGCCGGGGCTCCCCGCCATCCTGCAGCCGGGACCACGGCCAAGGCCCCAAGGCTCCAGGAAATGGCAGAGCTGGGGAGGGGGTTATGGCAGCGGGCGGGGGCTGGCTGGCACCCCCAGGAAGGAGGATCCAGCCGGTGCTGGGGGCTGGCATGGGCCGAGCCTCCGGAGCGATGAATGAACC
Organism: Marmota flaviventris; assembly: GCF_047511675.1. NCBI lineage: Eukaryota > Metazoa > Chordata > Mammalia > Rodentia > Sciuridae > Marmota > Marmota flaviventris. The sequence continues at coordinate 118,177,352 of NC_092507.1, read as the reverse complement.
AACAAGGGGCCTCTCTTCCCCACAGCTCCCCACAAAGGCCTTGGCTGAGCCTCTGGGTGTGGGGGGCTGGGGGCACCGGAGGAAGAGGGAAGGCTGTTTTCAAAGACCCCCCCACCCCTCGCCTCTGTGCTCCTAGGAAGGGCCCGGATTCAGGCCCAAGTAGGGCTTGGGTCTCCTGACTGGGAAGGCAGCTTTCCCAGACTCTGAATCCTACGTCCCCGTGGATTATCTGTGACCTCCTTCCCACCCTGGTGTCCCCCTCTTGGTTTCTGCTCAACAAGCTGCCTCCGTAGCCTCACCCCCAGTCTCCTGAGGATTCTCAGCCCGCTGTAGGCCTGAGACCCAGCCACCATCAACAGCCCCCCTCTGGGGCTCCTCCAACCCTGCCTGATGCCCTTCACCTCCCAATAGAACAAGAAAGACTCTTCCGGGGGCCAGACATGGTGGACCCTGCCCTTAATCTCAGGAGGCTGAGGCAGGAGGATCGCAAGTTTGAGGCCAGTCTGCGCAATTTTGCGAGAATCTGTCTCAAAATAAAAAAAATTAAAAAGGACTGGGGATGTGGCTTAGGAGTAAAGTACCCCTGGGTTCATCCCTAGTACCAAAAAAAAGAGACTGTTCCCACCAGGTTCAGAGGCCCACAGCTGTAATCCCAGCAAACTGGGAGGCTGAGGCTGCAGGATCACAAGGTCAAGGCCAGCCTGGGCCACTCAGGGAGACCCTGTCTCAAAACAAAAAGGACCAAGGCTGTGGCTCAGTGTGAAGCACCTCTGGTTTCAATCCCCGGCACTAAAACAAAACACAACCAAAAAAATAAAATAAAGGGAGGACTCTTGCAGCCTCTGCTTGGCAGGAAGGAGAAGGAGAGGAGGAGTCTCCGCTGTGACTGAGTCACACCGGGCAGGACACCGCCTCTTCCTGTCTTCAAAACCCCCCCCCCCCCCAGGGTCTTCACCAGAACCCAAAGTCCCTGTAAGGAAGGCACTCTTGAGGCCCTGGGACGATGCTCGGTTGAGGTTCTTTTCCTTCCTTCTTCCCCAGCCTCCCTTTCCTGTGCCTGGGACGTCGATCAGTCTCACCTGGCCCTCTCCCTACTTCATCTCCAGTTGCTTTCCCAGAGCTGGTCTTTTTTTCTTTGGTCAGTCCTTCCTGCAGTCTAACTTTCTGTTGCAGGTGGCCCACCCCCAGACCCGGCCCCATCCCAGGCGGCCCTACAGCTGGAGCCCTGAGGGAAGGGGAGGAGGTGAGGCTCTATGGTAACCCTGAGAGGAGAATGCCCTCTCTCTTCATCTGCATACAGACGGGCTCATTTGCATACAGACAGGCCTCATCTGCATATACTCAGTGGGACTCAGGCACATTCCGAAGTGTCCCGCCTGGTTCCTCCCACCCCAGTCCTGGCATCCCCGGCCCGCCCCTCCTGCCCCTGTCTGGTCTGGGTCTTTCTGTTTGCAGAGCCTGTCGCTTCTCCACCTGCTGTTGTCCCCTTTCCTCCCTGTGCTCACAGGAGCCCCTCTGCCCACGCCCCCTGGTGCCCCAGGCCCTTTGTCCAGGAGCCTGACTCCCACGCAGGAGGCCACTCATGGTGGCAGAGGTTTGCCACCCCCTGCCCGGCACCCCACCCCCAACACCCAGAGGGTACATGGGCCAAGAAGGTGGATCCCCAGCTCTGGGCTCCACAGCAAGCCCAGGAAGTGGAGGGAAGCTTCTCCTGCTGACCCTCCCCAAGCCGGGTCCCCCTCCTCCTCCACTCACCCCACTTCCCCAGGGACCGACCCCCAGGGGCCACCGTGAGCCTCGGCAAGAATCCCCCAGGCCCTGCCGTCAGACGAGGGCTGGGGACCCCGGGAGCATCATCCTGGCCCGGGGAGCCTGGGCCCAGCCCCTGAAGGAGCCCAAGTTTTGAAGAAATGAACAGCCCCCTCCCAGCGGCCACCCGGCCCCATCTGCCCCACCAGCCCCTGTCCTTATGGGGGAGCCCGGGGCTTCTGGGATGTGAATTGGGGGAGTCTGAGATTCTTCTCCTCACACCCTCCACCACGCTGAGGACCTCCCCCTGCTGACCCTCCCCTCCGTGACCCAGTGAGGGGCTGGCTGGACCAGGCAGCTCTCGGTGGCTTCCCGGAACAGGGCCCAGGTGCCCAGCAGCGTGTCCTGAATCTCAGCTGACACAGCTTGCCCGTGGCGGGGTCCTGGCCTGGAGAAGTGGCAGCCTGTGTGGTGGGGTCCACCTGGAAACGGGGGATGTGCACATGGCTTGGGTGTGTGGACGATTTGGGGGAGAACTTAGGACCAGTGGTACTTCTTGGGAGGAGACCTGCTTTCTCTTTTGTCTTCGTTTGTGGGCACTGGGGATTGAACCCAGGGGTGCTTCACCACCATGTTACATCCCCAGCCCTTTTTATTTTTTAATTTTGAGACAGGGTCTCCCTTTATTGCTTAGGGCCTTGCTAAATTGCTGAGGCTGGCCTCGACTTGGCAATCCTCCTGCCTCAGCCTCTTGTGCTGTTCCACCCTGCCTAGCTGACACTTTCCACTGAGTACCGTTAGGATCGTGCCACGGGTATTATCATAGAATTTTTTTTAAAAAAATATTATTTATTTAGAAAAATTCCAGCACTCAAACTGTCATTCCATGAGGGAGTACGGTTAGATCAGAGGAACATTCCCAATTTCTTGCTGTCTCCCGCGGCCCTCTCAGCTCTTGTTATTGCAGAGAAGTCCTGCCTGCTGTCTAACCTGAATTCTTCTTGCCATTCATATTGGTTCCTTCTGTTTCTGCTGAGCATAGACAGAGAGGAAGCGGGAGCAGGTGGCACCATGGGAGAGGGGCGCTGCCGGTCTGTGCACTGCTCAGACCCAGGGGGCATTTCTGAGGAAGGACCCTTTCATGGAGGACACGGGCTGCCCAGTGACCTGCCCCACAGAACCCCCCCCATGCTCTCGGTCCTTCAGATGTCCCTCGGTGCCCCTTTGGCTGGGAACGCCAGCCCATTGCTCGGAGATGGAAGGGGCCAGATCCTGGGTGGAGCTCTCAGGGTCTGGGGCGGTTAGGAGGGGCGTGGGGACCGCGTTGTCAGCCACCCCCCATCCCATTCCCCAGGGGGGATCGCCACCTTCTGTCGCAAAGTTCCTTCTATGGCTGGGTCCCTGTTAGAGGAAGCCCAGCGTCACCCCCTCTTCTTCAGTCCCTCCCCTTCCAACCCGCCCAGGCACATCCACGGTCACTGTCAGTCAAAACTCAGGAGTCTTTATTAGACAGGAGACGGGACTTCACCCCAGAGGGCGTGGGAAGCCCAGCTGAGATGAGCCGGGATAAACGGGGTGGGCCTGCACCGGCAGCCGGTGGACAGGGAGCAACGGGCCCAGCGAAGGCTCCTTCCAGAAGGTTCCAGGTGGGATGGCTGCCCAGGCTGGAGGGTGGGTGCTCCCCATTTCCCTTCTGCCTTGGTCGATCTCACTCTGCTGCGCTGAGCCTTCGGCCGGGATGGAAGGCTTCTCAGAGGGAACCCAGCCGCCGGGGCAAGTGGGTTCTTAGAGATCTGAAAAGAAAAATCATCAAATTTTTCTTGGGCTGGGGCTCAGGGGTGGAGCGCTTGCCTGGCATGTGTGAGGCCCTGGGTTCCATCCTCAGCCCCACATACAAACAAATAAAATCAAGGTCCATCAACAACTAAAAAATGTAAAAAAAAAAAAAGATAAATACATAAATAAATAATGAAGAATTGAGGCGAGGGCAAAGGGAAACTTGAACGCGTGGCCTTGACAGGGTGCCCCTCCATCGGGAAAGGAGGAGGACGAGGGCCACCCGACAGTGGCTGGAGCCCAGGCGTCTGCTCCAGGTCTCCCCGCAGGGCAGTGGGGTAGAGAATGCCTGGGTGGAAGCTCAGATTCCAACCGTTCCAAACATCAGGCAGGGACCCCAGGGCGCTTTCTCGGGGAAGGAAGGCAGGGGGCTTGCTTCCCTTGAGCTCCAGGGCCACTTGGGAGGACTCTGGTGACTTCTCCAGTCCCGTCCTCAACCTGCAGGGACTGCTGAGCATCCGAAAATCCGCCCGGCTCCGCCTGCCCTGGCCCTCTCCTCTTTCCCTCTTTTCCGTGGACTGTGCTCAGAACAGGATTCAGCAGGAAGCCAGCAGGAGGGCAGGGGACCCAGCCCAGCCCAATGTGCCAGTCCTGTGACTCAGGGACAATGACATCCTTCCTGAAGATCCGATTCCTCCTCTGGAAAGGGAGACTCGGACTGCACCATTTTCAGGGAAGGTTAATTGAGATAATCGCTGAGACAGACCGAGTGGGTGCAGAGTCAAGGTCAACCCCCTCCTTCCTGGAGTCGGGGAAGGGGCCCCAGGAACGACAGAGAATCCGTCGTGGGCACAGTGCTTCCTGTGAGCCAGCAGTTTGGGGAGCCCCTAAAGTTCACCTCACCCGACCTTCGTGTTGGGGCCTGAACCTGGGGCCACACAGGACAGGCAAGGGCTCTCCCACCCACCACAGCCTTGGCTGAGAACCTTGAAATCTGAGAAGGGAGCCTGTGGAGCCAGCACCTCCAGAGGCTGAGGCAGGAGGATCCCAAGTTCAAGGCCAGCCTCAGCAATTTAGCAAGGCTCTAAGCAACTTAGCAAGACCCTGTCTCTAAATAGAAAATAAAAAGGGCTGGGGATGAGGCTCAGTGGTAAAGTGCCCTGAGTTCAATCATCGTTGGTACCAAAACACACACACACGATGGGACCTCACTACACCCTTGCGTTGCCCAACTCCACTCAGGTCAGTGCTCCCCTCTGGCCACTGGGACACCCCCCATCTTTTCTCCCTTCCTTTCCAAGGGCCTCACCAAATTGTCCAGGCTGGCCAAAACTTGGGATCGTCCCTCCTTGGCGTCCTGAGTGGCGAGACCACGGCCTGCGCAGCAGGGTACCCGGTTCGCTCCTGGCTTTTCCAGACTCACCTCCCTCCCCCGTGCTCCCGGCCCTGGCTGCTCCTCCTCCCTCTGCTCCCACTTCTGCCCGGTCCCTAACTGGACCTTGACCACATGGAGGCTTGGGGACAGAAGCCGGCCTGGCTCATCGTACTGGAGACACTTATTGGGGAAAAGGTAAAGACCGTCTCCCTGACCCTGGGGTCCTCGAGGAGGGCGGGAGGAGTCCCTGACCCCTCTGGCTGACTCCAGGACCCAGCTGGGCCGCGGTTCCCCAGAGTCCCCAGCCACGGGGCAAAGCACCCTCTCAGGCTCTTGCTTCCGTTCCTGGCTCTGGACCCTCAGCCCATTAGGGAGCCCCACGCCCCCAGGCTGCCTAGATTTGGGGGGACAGCAGGGCTTTCCTGTCAGAGTGTGGATGTGGCCGGGGACGGGGGGCTGAGCCCACCCTGAGTGAAACAGGCAGGAGTCCCTGGGAACAGCCTGTCACCCCTCCCAGCCCCAGACAGAGCCAGGAGGATCTCCTAGCAACTACTGCAGAAGGGCTGGGCCGGGGGCGGTGGCTGGGAGAGTGGGGCGGGGAGCAAGGACATCATAAATTACCCGGCCCCTCCCTGGCGCCCACCCTTCCTCGGTGGGCATGGCCTCCTTTCTCTCCCCACCTCTCCTCATTCAGGACTCCCCTCTGCAAAGCTAGCCCCTGCTCGGTGCCCCTTGTCCATGTCCCTCGAGGTCAAGGTGACCGCTCTCTGCTTTGGGTTGGCTCCAGAAGGAGGGCACTCTCGCCATCCGGGACCCCTCGGGTCCTTCTAGGGGTCTCCCCAGGGAGGGGAGTGGAGAGAGTCTCCCGAGGGGCCTCCCACTGGAAAGCCTGGGAGACTATCCCTGTCCAATGGTCCTGGCTCCTGCCTCTTTTTGGGGTCCTGAGGGGGATCACAGAGGGGGAATTTCAAAACCTTTCAGGGTACTGACTCCTCTCCAGAGAAGATTTGAGCAAGGGGCCCCCAGGGATTTGAGGAGGCATTCTGACCTCTTACCAAACCAGCTTCCTCGAGGTCCTTTTGCCAGTAGTTGGGGTCCAGAAATATCCATAAAGTGACTAAAGCTAGATGGCAGTTCCTTTCTTACCTCTCAACCATGTTAAGCCAAGGGTCCAAGAACTGGTGTTAAAGCACTATAGATCTGGATTAGACACTAGGAAGAACTTCCCAAGATAGGAATCTGTAGGTGGAATTTTCTGGTTGGAGAGAAGAAAAATCTATCCTAGAGCCAGAACCTCTTGACATCTATCCCATTGACCCTTTCTCAGCACATTGAATAACACACAGGGAGTGTTTAGCATAGAACCTGACACAGAATGAACCTCCACTTTGGCCTTAAAAAAAATCCTATCTTAAGTAAGGTATGATGGCCTACACCTCTAATCCCAGCAACTGGGGAGGCTGAGGCAGAAGGATGGCAAGTTTGAGGCCAGCCTTAGCAACTTAGACCCTGCCCCAAAATAAAAAATAAAAAGGGCTGGGGATATAGCTCAGAGGCAAAGTGCCCCTGGGTGCAATCCCCAGTTCCAAAAAAACAGCACATACAAAAAGTCGTGCATGAAAACGAACTTTTACTGGCTGAACATCAGAGAACAGGGACAAATCTCTGGAGAGCCATCTCCAGCCTCCAGGAGCCCCATGGGAAACCCCAGAGACGAGGTGGCACCCTGAGTGCAAGATGGCCGCCGACTGTCATGGCAACAGCAGAAGGCGTCTGGTTGGCTGTGGGGGCGGTGCTGGGCAGCCAGCTGGTGCCAGATGGACAAGCCCAGCAGAAGGCAGCCCCAGCCGGGTGAAGCTCATGCCCCATGCCCAGGGCGCTCCCTCCATATACCAGCCTCAACCTGATCCTTTGCTCCAGGCCCAAAGGCCCCACTTCTGTCTGCGGGGGATGATGCCAAAACCACTCCGTCTCCGACTCTGGCTCCTACAACTAGGAGGGGCCGCTTACAAAGACCCTCCTGCCCCATCTCTCTGGCCCCTGGGCCCGGGGTCTAAATAGATCCAAAGTTAGCTCCCTCCTGGCCATGCTGAGGACGCATAGAATTGGGGACTTGAGAGGGTCCCAGGTGGCGGGGCTTGGAGGTACCATTCTGAGTGCATTGATAGAGCGGAGACTCCACAATGGCTGGCTGGTGGTCCCTCTGGAGAACATGGAGTCTGGGGCTGCAGAGGAGGGGCGGGTGGGTTATGGGCAGTCTGGGGCCATGGCTCCACCTACCTGTGTCCATCTCCCAGTATCCCTGGATGGAGTTCACACATGGCCAGCAGCATGTTTTTCCTAAGAAGGATGAAAGAAGCTGTGGGAACGGGGTTCACCACCTTATTGTTAAAAGTGAGCCCCTCTTGAATCAGTCTCAGCTGCTCAAGCCCCAGCCCTCGCAATCTACAACCCATGCCCCCAAACCAGGGAAGCATTCCTGATTGCCCCCACTTTCTTCCAATGGCCTCTATAACTGTGTCCCTCAGCATTTAGTAATTAACACCCGGCATCTACACATAGTCCCATAAAATGCTCCCATCCCCACCATCCCATTTGATCATGATGGAAGTTCAGGTTCAAATGCATTAGTTGACTTGCCTAAGGTCACCTGGTTAGGAGGTAAGGGAAGCCAGAATTTGTGTTCTGACCGGCCTGTCCCACTCCAGAGACAAACCAAAAGCTCGGGGTGCAGGGGGGGTGCTGGGCATGCAGCTCATGGTAGAGCACTTGTGTATCTTGTGTGAGATCCGGGACTCAATCCCTAGCACCACAAAAATAAAATAAAATAAAACAGTTCCAAACCTCCTCCTTCTGTCGTCCTCCCTGCAGACAGAGCCTCTGTCTAACAGTCTGTGAGCGGCGACAGGCTGCGGTTGCGTCTGCCATCTTCTACGGCTCCAAGTGCCCTGAATCCAAACAGGTTTTGAAGGGTCAGGATCCTTCAAAAAGGCCTTGGCAGTTGGGGAGAAGGTCTCTCCACACTGCGGACTATCAGGAAGGGACCCGGGGACAGGGCCAGCGCAGGACTGACTTCCCCTGGGGAAGACAAGAACGTACTGGAAGCTGAAGTGACCTTGGGCCTCATGTTAGGCTCTGGTCAATTCCTGTTTGTCCACCATCTCGGCACAGCTCTCCCTGGAGGGAGCACCCTGGGAGGGGCTGGAAGGGGACCCTGATGTCCCCCTGCCAGGAAGAGTAGGAGGCTAGATGGGGTCAGGTCCAAAAGTGTCCCAAGAGGGCACCTACACATCATGGAGGAAGGCTGGAGGTGGGGAGCTCTGGCAGGACTGGGAGGGGCAGCTGGGGGAAATGGGGAGTGGCTCTCCACAGCCTCCGGGTGAGGTCCGGGGCCTCAGCTGCTCCCTTCCTGCTCAGACCTGGTTTAAGCCCGAGGCCACCCCTCAGCCCCCCTTCCCCCAGCCCCATTCCACAGCAGCCCCTGAGCGGCCCCTGGGAACTAAGCCTTTGCACCTGACAGGGCCACTTCCATGTCCAGTCACACAGAGGTCTTTGTGCAAAGGTTGGACTGGGGCTGGGTGGCAGCTGGCACCCTCCTACATTCCACCCTGTGGCCAGCAGCAGCCTCGTCTCTGCCCAGCTGTCCCTTCATCTCCTGTCCCCTTTCTCTTTGAGAGTCCCCTCCCAGCCTTGGCCCTGGACACCTCTTCTGGCTCCTTACTTCCTCCAGGAAGTTCCCGGGACGGGTCTCCCTTCTGCGCGTCTGCGCTCAGCCTCCTGTTCTTGCAGCTCTTGACCTCTGGAGCCACTTTTGTCTTCTAAGCAAGAGAGCGTGGAGCAGGCCCGCAATCCCAGGGACCCCGGAGGCTGAGGCAGGAGGATCGTAAATTTGAGGCCAGCCTGGGCAGCTTAGCAAGACCCTGTCTCAAAATAAAAAACAAAAAGGGTTGGGGGATGTCGCTCCTGGGTTCAATCTCCTGTGTAAATAAATAGATAAATAAAGTCAGAGAGGTCAGGCAGAGGCACAAGGTCAGGGCCAGCACCCCTGCCCTCTCCAGGCCCACCTCCTGCCCTGACCTGAACCTGCTCCTGATGATGGAAATCCCCAACTTAGTGTTTCTCCACGTTTCTCCCCAAAGAGCTCCCATAAGCCTAGCTGTCCTCCCCCTCCACCACCTGTGTGTGTGTGTCTATCTGTCTGTCTGTCTGTCTGTGAGAGAAAGAAAGAGAAGGAAGACGGGGGAGGAGCAGGGAGCTGGGTGCTGTGGCCCATGCCTGTAACCCCAGAGGCTCAGGAGGCTGAGGCAGGAGGATCTTGAGTTCAACGCCAGCCTCAGCAACTTATCGAGGCCCTGAGCAACTCAGTGAGACCCTGTCGCTAAATAAAATATAAAAAAATAGCTGCAGATGTGGCTCAGTGCCTAAGGCACCTGAGTTCAATCCCTGATATCAAAAAAAAAAAAGGGAGGAGAGAGAAATTCTGAAAGTGGGAAGGAAAGATACAGCCCTTTCTCAGGTGGCTCCAAGGCCTTTTGTAGGTTTTTTCACTTCTCTGGAACCAGCTAAGAGTTAAGTATCTGATGGGTGCTGCGCTCAGTGGGCAGCTAGATGTGGGAGTCCCCTTCCCTGCTCCAAAGTCGCTCCCTCTGCCCAGGATGCCCGGTGCTATCCTCTGGCTTCTCCAGCACGTGGTTAACCCTAGCCTCCCTGGTGTAGCACACAAGGCTCCTGACAATGGAACTTCTGCTCCCATGTCGACGTCCCTCGGGCACAGACTGCCTTCCAGGGACAGGCTAATCCCCAACACGCCGGCTCCTTCCTCCCCTCCAGCCTTCACATGTGCAGCCTACTGTCCACCACCCACCTCCTCAGACTCCTCGGGGTGACAAACTGCTGCATGCCTCTGTGTCCCTGTGGCACCCTCGGGAAGCCTTCCCTAGCTCTCCAGAGGTGGCCAGAGGCTCCCTCCTCCACGCCTCCACGGCACTAGGTGGGTCTTCAGGACAACTGGCCTGTGTCCCCAACAGACGGCTAGTTCCTCAGAGCAGCTTTGTAGTCTACCTTCCCCTTCACACAGCACTCAGCACACAGTAGGCCCTCAATAAATACCTGAGTGCACGAGCTGATGTGGAGCTGATAAAGGAGGAAGCGATGGGTTTTGGTGGGGTCAGGGTTGAACTGGGGCAAGTCCAGGAAAGTGCTCAGGATTTGGACCTGAGGGGCCTGGGAGTTGAGCAATGTTGCAGGACTCGGGCCTGATGCTAATGGGTGGCCCCTGGGAGCGGCCCTTCTGAGTGTTGGGGGAGGGAGCACCTGCATGCCCCTAGAGGAGATAAGCACACAGGAATTTCCCAGGGCTCCCTGCAGCCAAGGTCGGGGCAGGTGGCCTTTCCAGTCTGACCTGGGAGCTAATGGTGAGAGCCCCAGGCAGTAGTTAGGAGAGTTCTGGACAGGTCAAGGTTAGGCACCTGGGTGATGGGGGGGACCTTCAGAGGATGGTTGAAAGGCAAGAGTGAGTTAAGAGGAAGAAGGAAGAGCACAGGGTGCTGGTGGCAGAAGCTTGGGGAGCCCTTCTGGGTGGGGAACTGGTGGATCTAGATGAAGGGACCGGGATGTCACAGAACTGAAGGCCACGGGGAAGACGGGAGGGAATCAGCATGGAACTCTCTGTAGAGATAGGGAGGTCCCACCCTGAGGGAGAGCCCTGGGCCTGTGGGGCAGCTGTGGGGCCTTGGAGAGGGCACACCTTCCCCAGGTATGAAGACTGGACTACTGGTCTGGGAGAGAAGGTGGACAGTGGCTCTCCAAGGCCAAGACCCCGCCCGCCCACACCTCACTGTCCCTGTCCCTGCTGGTGCCCCCAGCTCTGATGCCTCGCACAAGCCTCCAGAGCTCTGGGATTTCCCCCGTGAGCGGAGGCGTCCCTGCCACCTGCTTCAGTGGCCAACCTCACGTCTGTCCAGGGAGCCGCCCTCTCTCTTCTCTCCCTGTCCTCTCTTCCCGAGCTCCACTGGTAAGAACATTCAACCACATTCTTGGTCAGCCAAGAAGTCCTTCCGAGGGTCCCGGTCTCCCTGGTGTCCACCGGCCAGGGCTGGCTCTCAGCCCACACCTGTCAGAGGCGGCCATTTTACGGGCACCAGCTACCTAAGATGGCGGCCCCCTGCCTCCCTCTGCTTCCGTTCCCACAGCCTTGCCTCCTACCCCGGCCTCTTTCTTTCTGAAGCCTGAACCCAACAAGGTGGGGGGCCAGGCTGGGGAGCCAAGGCCGGAGGAAGCAAGACAAAAAAGGACAGAAAAGCGGTCCCTCTGGCTTCCCTCTTTGGCACTGGAGCCCAGCGCAGAGAGGGAGGGCAGGGAAGAAAGAAAGTAGTGTGAGTTTTTATTTCTGTCCTCTTCCTGCCACCTCCCGGCCCCTCCCCCCACACTTTGATGAAAACAAAACCTCTCCCCTTTTCTCTCTTCTCCAGCCCCCCCCCCTTTTTTCCCCTGGCTTCTACCATGAGCCTCCTGGAATGCAAATGAACTGTATTATGCAAATGTATGCAAATCAGGCTTAACGAGCGGAAGGAGGGGGCAGAATGCCTAATGAGTAATGGCGGAGGGTGCAGATGGAGGGTGTCAGGAATGGCCCCCTCATCTTCCTCCATTCCCACAGCCCGGGGGGTTTGCGGGGAGCAGCAGGGTATTCCTCGCTCCTGGGAAAGAGGAGAAGGTCGCGGCTCTGTGGCTTCAGCTGAGAAGGCCCAGGGTGGTCCTGGCTAGAGGTGAAGGGCAGAGGAGTTTGGGGAGAGAGGGGGTTAAGCACAGGGATGGGTGCCCCCTTGCACCACCTTGCCCAGACCCTGAGTGCAACAGCCTCCCCGCCTCTATGGCCTACTGATGCCAGAAACTTCAGCTCCGAGGGCTAAAAAGAGGGTGATGCTTATGCATGCCATGGCTTGTGCATCAGAGAGGAGGGTTCCCAAGGGAAGATTCCCAGCCAGACCCAGGTTCTTCCTGGAGGTGGGGGTGAAATCTGTCTCTCTTTGTGCTTGGGGGGGGGATGGGGAGTCGGGGGTTGCCATGGCAACATAGCATAGAACACCCACCTCCCCAACATCCAGCCCCAGAGGACTTAGGAGTTGGGGGGTGGATAATGGATTGACACCCCCTGATGCCCCCGCCACCTGGCACTGCCAGCCGGAGATGGCGGCATCAAATCTGAGAGAATGGCCCCTTTGTTTCTAGGCTCACGGTGTTGGGGGAGCAGGCATGGGCACACAGAAGGGCCTTTCCCAGGCCCCGTTCCAGTTTGCATGACTCCTGCTGGCCTCTGGAGACTCCTTGTGGTCATCCACTGGCCCCTGTGCCCTGGCAGATGGTGGCCTCTTGCCTTTTCTCTCATGGCTTGCCAGCTACTGCAAGGTATGCCTTCCTGTGTCCTGCTCCCCGAGGCCTGCCCTCCAGGTCTCCTCAGACAGGGACGGCAGGCCACCTCGTCCTGGCTCCTGCAAATACCTCACAAGCCCGAGCATGGATCCTGTCCTAGTGTGGGAGCAACCTGTGAACTCCCCCTACCAGCATTAGTCCTGCTCTGCCCAAGCCAAGCTGGGGACTCCTAGAGAAGATGTCTACCACATATGTAGAAGGGCCAGGCTGAAGGCAGGGGGCTGGGTGACCTGTGACCACACCTCTTCCACTCCCCTGGGATCTGTGAAATGCCACAGTGCTGGGGAGAACTAAGGCCCATTTTGGCGTTACCTCGTCTTACATGATGTTAGTTGAATTCTTCCTGAAATCTGACCTTTATCTTTCCTACAACGACATTGAGACTCCTCCCATGAGGACAAACCCAGGGTCCTGGAGACTGGAAAGCCAACTGCCCTCAGCCTTTGCCTCTCCCTGAGACTCCACATATGACTGCCAACAAGCCCCTCAGATACAAAAATCTGATATAAGGGGGCCCCTCCCCACCCTCCCAAAGCAGGTCTGCAGAGTCTCACTCACCATCCGGGAGCTGTCCGTGGTGCTGGATGCGGTTCTGTGGTCCACAGGGAGAAAAGAGGGCGGGAGGGTGGTGGAGCACCCACCCGCCCCAGGTGACGAGCTAAAGGGAAGAAAAGCAGAAATATTTGGATACAGTCAGGAAATGGGAAATGGAATCCTGAAGAAAGTCCCCTCTCTGGAGACCTCCACATCACCAATGCTGCTTTGAGGGAACAAGAGCACAAGAGTCAATAAATATCTGAGCCTCCCACCCCTTCATCCCTGATGATTTAAGCACCCCAGATTAGATCAGCCCTTCTCTGGATGCTTTGGGGAAATCCACAGGGAGATGGAGACAGTGTATTTGCCCTTGGGACAGAGTTCAGGTTGATGTGGAAAACAGAATACAGACCTCTAAATTCCATCCTAAACTCTAAGGCTCCTACGAGAAATTGAGTAACAAAGATGAGAAAGAGATACGACCTCCTGATAGCATTTTAGATATCAAGAGCTTGAGAGGAATGGCAGGGCAAGATCTGTGTGTGTGTGTGTGTGTGTGTGTGTCTCCCAGGTAGAGAGATGAGCCTGTATCAGAGATTCTTAACACAAAGTTGCACATTAAATAATACTGGTGCCTAGGTCTCATTCCCAGATACTCTGATTCCCAGATACTCAGATACATATTATATATATTATATATATACCTCCCGGAGGTGACTTAGGTGCATAACCAATTGAGAACTCACTGGTGTAGAAGGAGGCAGATAATAAAAGGTACAGGGGTTAAGCCTGGTCAGCTGGAGGAAGAGACACACACACACACACACACACACCCCCGAAAAAGGGAATGAATAAGGAAGAGAAAGGCACAAGCACATAATTCCTGTCCCCAAGGGCTTGTGGATGGTCCCAGCTTGGCCTAAGGAGCCACGTAGGTGTTGAGCTTGTCCCTTCCCTTCTGTGGAAGCTCAACCGCCCCAAGGTGAAGAGATGAACTGTCTCTCCATCACAGTCCCTCGGTGCCAACAGGGATGGGTGCAATGACCTGAGGGCATGCTGCTCCCCTTCACCCAGAGGGTCCCCAGGGAGGCGGCTGTGGAAGGTAAACAGCAACAATGGTCCCTTTCAGTGTCCAGACTCCAACCCTTCAGTCCAATTAGCAGACACAGCAAACAGCAATTCAGCTGCCTTCAGCCGCTGTCATAACAAACTCAGAGCTGCCTTAATGGGGGGATTAGGGCAGTAGGAGGGGGGGTGTCCTCTAGCCCTGGCAGAGCCTGGGTGGCAAGGAGGGGTTCCCCTTTCCTCTCACCTCTCTTAGCTTCCCATAACCATGCTCTTCCCTCTCCTCAAAAGCCTAAGAATGTTTTTATAGTTTGGGCTCCTCCTTTCCCTCCAGTGATTTTAAAGCATTAACCTAAATTCTCTTTTCTCCTAGGGAGGTTGGCCTCAGGACAAGACCCCAATCTCTGAGGTCCAGATAGCAAAGAAGGGAGGTAGGAAGGCCAGTCTGTTCCCAGGGAGGAAGGTCAGTCTGTCCCCAGATCACTGGGGTGAAAGGGAGGTGAGAAAAGTAAATACCAGAGTTCTAACTCCAAAAACTCAGTGCAGACTTCAAAAAGGACTTCCAGATGTAGAAGAGCACAGAGGGACCTAGGCTTCTCTGGTGGGTCCCAAACCCTGGGAGTCATGTTGAGAGGGTATTGGTCTGGGAGGCAAGGGGAGAGAAAATCAATATGATCTCTATTTCTCCTCCTCCTCCTCCTCCTCCTTCTTCTTCCTCTTTTCTTTCTTCTTTCTCCTCCTCTTCCTTTTCTTTTCTTTCTTTTTGGAATAAAGGGATGATGGGACCCAGAGCTTCATACATGCACTCTCTCTGCCACTGAGCCACTTTCCCAGCCCAAGACAACTTTGTTGATGAAGCATAAAGTTTGCACCCCAATAGGCAGGTCTCTCTTTAGTTTATTAATTTTACCTACTACCTAACTAGTATTTTAATTTTAGAAAGCGTATTTAGTGGGCTGGGGATGTGGCTCAAGCGGTAGCGCGCTCGCCTGGCATGCGTGCGGCCCAGGTTCAAGCCTCAGCACCACATACAAACAAAGATGTTGTGTCCGCCGAAATCTAAAAAATAAATACTAAAAAAATTCTCTCTCTCTCTCTCTCTCTTTAAAAAAAAAAAGCGTATTTAGTAACTCTGGAATCTAGATTTTTAATGATATGAACTTAGAATTGACACATGCCATAATTTATCAACCCACATAAATTGATGTACCGATCATCAGTGCTTTGACAAATAAGTGTAAGATACATTGAGAAGAAGGAGCCCGGCCAGTGGCCATTCTGCATGTAGACACAGTCTCTTCCCATTAACAGGATTCCCAGGGGCTCTGCCTCCTCTCTTTAGGGTTCCAACACTTCCCACCCAGGTGTCCAGGAGTCCCTCTCTGACTCCCAAAGCTGGAAAAGGAGGAAGGTCCTCACTTTTAAGATCCTTGGTCATAAATATGCCAGAGAGCGTGTTCTTTTTGCATTGTGAAATCAATCGCATCCTACCAAGTAGTCTTGCCAAACAGAAGCCTTTGACTTTTCTGCAATCTAAGGATTACCCTTTACCCATGAGAGTCAGTACATATTATGGGGTTAATTATACAGAATTCTTCATGTGCTGCATATAACAACAACCTTAAGGGAGCACAGAGGGTGTCCCTCAGTGTAGACT
The DNA here is from genome assembly GCF_047511675.1 of Marmota flaviventris. Classification (NCBI taxonomy): domain Eukaryota; kingdom Metazoa; phylum Chordata; class Mammalia; order Rodentia; family Sciuridae; genus Marmota; species Marmota flaviventris. Next base: position 118,161,762 of record NC_092507.1, on the reverse strand, counting down.
GCTGGCTTAGATTGGGTGAGTTCCTGGGTTTGAGCCCTAGCACACATACCAAAAAAAGCTCAAGGGTATCATTCTTATCTCCATTATCTAAATTTTTTTTCAGCATTGCAGATTGAACCCAGGGCCGCTCTACCTCTGAGCTACATCCCCAGCCCTTTTTATCTCTTTCTTATTTTGAGACAAGGTCTTGATAATTTGCTCAGGCTCACCTTGAACTTGCAACCCTCCTGCCTCAGCCTCCTGGCCTCCTGAGTTGCTGGGATTACAGGCATGCACCCCTGTGCCAGGCCCATTATCTGAACCAAGACTCAGAGATGTGCATAGCTGGTAAATGACGGCACCTGAGCATGGTCCTTGGTTCAGTCATTTTCTCCTTCGGTTTTCTCTTCCCTAGGCTTCCTGATTATGATGATTCTCATGACTCCAAGGACCTGTCAGCAAGACCCTTTTGATGCCTGGAACTGGGAAAAAATTGTGCCCCTGGGGGAGGGTGTGTGTGGGTGATCATGTAAAATTTGAGTCAAATTTCTTAGAGAAAGTTGTCTTTAACTGCTTGGACTGAGAATTCCAATAAGAGAGCATTTTGGATGAAGGGTTGAGGGGGGGAAAAACAGATCAAGAAACTGGCTTAGAATTTCGTTTTCAGTAGGTTAGGTGGATGTAGTGAGATCTGAAACACCTGGGGTTTTTCCAGGGGAGAGAAAGTGCTAGGGTTTGAACCCTAGCAAGCACTCTACCACTGAGCCACATCCCCAGCCCTTGCTATTTTTATTTTAAGACAGTGTCTCCCTAAGTTGCTCAGGCTGGTGTTGAACTTGCGATTCTCCTGCCTCAGCCTCCCAGATCACTGGAATTATAGGTATGTGCCCCTGTGCCAGGTTAGATCTGAGAAATAAAACTGAAAATTCTAGGACACAGGCAGAGGCAAGATAATACAACAGGGGAATTTTCCTAACTGGTAGCTGGTGAGGCTCTTCTGAGCCTCTGCAAGAAAGTCTCCCAGTTCTACCAGGTCTCCCACTGAGAAAGAAGGTGCTATCTGGTATAAAGAAAAGAAAGGTCAGGTTGGGGGTGTCGCTCAGTGGTAGAGTGCTTGCCTAGCATGCAGGAGGACCTGGATTCAATCCTCAGCACCTCAGGAAGAAAAAAAAAAAAGTGCTATGTCCCAGAGTGTCTGTTCCTATAGTGGATTTACCTATACGTAGCCAGGCATCTGTAATCCCGCAAACAAGCTTCCATAGTGACTATGAAGGTGCACACATCCAACCTCTCACCAGCTCAGGAACCACTTAGTCTCCCACGCTCACGAAAAGACACACATGGTTCACAGTCACCCATCGCTCTGCCGGCAACACCACACACAAGGGGGACACAAACCCTCACCCTCACCACCCTGTGGCCTCTCTTTCTTTTTTCTATAGATGTGCTTAACTGGTAGGGTACGAGCCTTCAGTTTCTTTATTCTCCTTTGGAGGTCCTAGAGTTAAATGTGCCCATAAGAGAGACATTGACAATATAAACCCATTGTGGTTGAGGCTGGGTGGATCCCAAACACATTTCCAACAAGCTGCACTAGAGAAAGTTTTAAAAAGGGTATGGGGCAGGAATGCAGCTCAGTGGTAGAGCACTTGCCTCACACAATTAAGGCCCTGAGTTCAATCCCCAGCATCACAAAAACACAACAACCTCCCCCTCAAGACCCCAACAATGAAAACCCCCAAACAGGAAGGCTGTCTTTCTGCCAAGCGCCCAGTCTTGGCTCTGCTTCTTCTTCCCTCTCTCTTGAAGCCCCTTCCCTCCTCAACCCAGCCCCATCCCAGTTCCTCTTATTCTCCAATTTTCCCACAGGCGGATTCAGTGTGATTCGGGTTGGAAGCTATTGAGTGACATTAGCAACTCATTTGGGTCTGCGGTTCCTCATCTGTAAAATGGGGACAATAACACTTCCCTCGCCAGTGTTGCAAGATCAAAGAAAGGCATACAGACAGAGCTGGGGTTAGGGATTATTATAGTCCTTGCCTAAAACCTGCTTTCTCCCTAATCCAATCTCCACTTCCACCTCCTCCAGAAAACCCAGATTCCAGGTGGCTGAAAAATCAAGAGGTTGATAATCTTTCCATCTTCCAAATCTCTAAAGGGATGAGACATATGCACTCCAGGCTCCCGGAAGCCCAATTTTTTGAGTTTGGATTCTATAATATTTCTCCCACATAATATATAATTGAATCATTATCATCTAGCTATAAAAAAAAAAAAATCAGGTCCTTGGAGGAAAATTTAAATTCACCCCGGAAACTGGAGTCTGTACAAAATGATTTGCCCATTTTTTCTTGCCCCTATTATACTTTATTGCCTGTGTCCTGGAATGCCAGGCTTTGAGTGTTGCGATGGGGATCAGTAATAAACGCAGAGGGGCGACTTCTACCTTTGGCCACAGTTACTTTTATTCTACAAGGTGACTCTAGTTCTTCCTCCTCCTCTCAGCTGCACCTAAATACTCTTGCTTAAAATATTTAGGTCAGGCCAGATAAATGGATTCTTTTAGGAAAGGCCCTGATTAATCTAATTCTTTGCTTTCTCTGGGCAGCATAGATACTAAGCTACACATTCCTTTGTGTTTGAGCTCCTCAGAGCTCCTTGAAGCCATTTATTCTTCTTGGATGTGACTTTCAAAAGTAAGGCTGAGCTGGGAGGAAGCCATAGAATGCCCTGAAAGACCCAGACACAACCCCTTTGGTCATTAACCACACACACAGTGTGGTGAGAAAATCTTTTTAAGACGTCATTCAGATCCTGAGTCCCAAGGAGAAAAGAATATGGAAATGGAGCAGAGGGAGTCTTCTCTCCATCGCCCCAGAACTCAGGCTGAGCAAAAGAATTTCTAGCCACTCTGTCCTGGCTGGGCGGGTTTGATTTTTGCTTCTTCTCCTTTGTAAAGCAACACTCCTTCTAGTCACCGCAGTCCTAACCCCACCTACTCCACTCTGACGTTCTCAGCTTCCAACCAAGCTAAATAGCCTTATATGGCTTCAGGGAGCTGACCAAAGCAAAGACCAGGGTTCTCAGGTGACATCCTACGACCCTCCTCCTCCAGCAATAGCTGCTGGCACCCTGGGGGAAACTGCTCACCGGGTCCTGCTCCCGGGAGAAGCCTGGTCCAGACGCCCCAGGCATATCCCGCATGGCCCTGCACCTAGATTTCAACTGACTTCTCCTTGGCAGCAGCTCCCTGGCCAGTGAACTCTATCATCGCGTCCCAGGCGGGGACTTCCAAAGGGGACCACACGTGGCTTCTTTACTCCCTCGAACTCAGCGGGGATGGGGAGGGAGGGCAGAGTGTTGTGCCTGGCTAAAGTGAAATTCGGCAATTCCTACCTGAGCAGACCGGGTTTGGGGTAGAAAGTCGCCGCGACCAGTGTGCTCTGGAGGCCGTGGTCCTCTTGCAGCCTCCCGGCTGTCCTTCCTCGAGGCTCTAGCCCTTCGCTCAGGTATCCCCCGCCCGCCCATGAGGCCAGTGTTCCCTGAGCCCCTCTGCGCAGTGTATGGGGTTATTTTTACTTTCGGTTATCTAGCTTTATGAAGACTCCACACCACTCATACAGCTAGATAACCAAAGATAACAACCAACCCCGCCTCCTGGCTGCGCCGCTGCCTCTTCCACGCAGCCTCCAGGCTGCCGCCGCCGCCGCCTGTACCTCCGCAGCTCCGTGTCGCCCGCGGGTGAGGGTGGGGGGAGGATGCACGCTTGGTGGGGGGGGGGAGGGAGAGAAAGAGAGAGGGGGGGGGAGGAAGGGAAATGGAGTCCAAGACCAAAAACGATTCAGACACAGTGATACAGACTAGACTGCTGGAAAAAGCTTAGAAAGGAAGCGATGACCTATGGCGTGAGGTCCAGGGACTGACCCCCAAAGCTTCCAACGCCCCATTTCCCTCTCTCCCTCTTTCCATCCAGAAGTGGGAGTCCCTCTGATCCCTGGTCCCGGAGAGAAGGGACTTGCGGGTTTTCGTGCCACCCGGGGAAGACGGCAGGGACCGATGTAGAGGCCTCCCCAACCTCACCCGGTCTCCATTGCCCTCCTCTGGAAGATGGAGAGCGCATCGGGTAACCAGAGCCTCAGCCTTCCGCGGAGCCCGAGCCTCCGCGTGGGTGAGAGCCCGGAGCGCAGAGCCACCCAGCCAGGTCTCCAACTCGCAAGGGCGGTGGAAGCGGAGCGCAGCCCGTGCAGAGCCAACAGCTGGATCCAAGCTGCCGACTGAAAGGGTGAGCGGGCAGCGGAGCCCTGGGGGTAAAATCCCGGAGGCGCGGGGAAATCCCGCGACTCAAAGAGGGGGAAGGCTGTGGGGGTGGGGTGGAAGGCGAGCCGGAGACCCCAAGGCGAGTCTTGCAAGGGAAGAAGGAAAGGGCAAAGACACCATCCTGGAAGAGATCACCCGTGTGTCGGCGTGGGGGGAGGAAAGCAGAGGGCGGCCGGGCAGGTGAGTCGAGTTCCAGGCCCCGCAGAAAGCCCAGAGAAATGGCTTTGTACAAAGAGGATCAGAAATCACCCAGGGCTGTGAAAATGGCCGGGGGTCTGAGGCGAGGGATGCCCCAGGGGCTGGCAGGGGGTGCTATCGGGAACCGGAATCCACAAGAAGGAGGGTCTGGGAGCCGGGTAGAGGGTGTGGAGCTGCGCCGGCCCCCCACCGGCCCCTCGTGGCGGACGCACAGCACGCTCCACTCCCAGGCGCTCGCCCTCGTCCTGCCCACACCCGCCAGGCCACTTACACGGAGCCCAGGCTGCCCATCCGCGCTCTCCTGCGCAGTCCTGACGGCGGGTCCCCATCCACGGAGCGCCGTGGACCTGGGTCCGGAGTGCCAGGGCTCAGCGGAAGCCAGGGCGGAGGAGCCCGTCCGCCTCTTAGCCTCAGCGGTGCCAAGGCTAGCAGGGTACAGCGGGTCTCACTTCCCCTGCTCCCTCCTCAGCCTCTGCTGCTGCTCTGGCCCGTCGCGCTCCGGCTCCGGACTTTTCATTCATCCTTTCACACTCCCTCCCCAGGGCAGCCTCTGATTGGTTCTATCTCGTCTGACGTCACCGCCTCGTTCCCCTGCCGGCCCCGCCCCTCTCCCTTACCAGGTCGGGCCACAGCTAGCAATTGGGGCGTCCCTCCACTGGAGAATGGTTTGTTGCGGGGGAGTACTACATCTGTGTGCTGATTCTCAGCTTCTTGGTGCCTCACTCACCCCCGAGACCTGCCTGCCATGTCTAATCCATTGCCACTTGTGGTTTTGATCTCCAGCCTCACTCTTTTTGTGGGTCCTACATTTTCCATTTTGGTGGTAGAGTATGGGGCTCTAGGACCAACGCGCAGAGACAAAAAAGAGATCCGGTGAAATCCCCTTGAAAAGAACCGGATGACTAGAGGCTCTACCCTTCCCCGCCTCCTCCCAACAGAGTATTCTTTGTGCTTCTCAGGTTCTGATCCTTCCCAAACTGTGATTCTAATATTCAGTATGGACAGGAACCTCTGTCGTCGGTTTTCAACCCCAAACAGTGAGGGAAAGATTCTGGGGCTTTGGAACTCCTGCTGGAAGACACGGGGTTCTAAGCGAAGCCAAATCTCCTTTCGGCCTTGGCAGAAATGGGAATATCTCTTGAGCCTATTCACAGCACCGAAGTTCCAGGTAGGGGAGTCTAGGGGTGAAGATCCCCCGCTGACTTTAGTCTGGGCAAACCCCGCAGAATTAGGCCTAGCCGTGGGGGTCCTATTAAGGCTAGGTTTCCCTTTTGGCACCCGTGCACTCTAACCTCCAGTTCTGCTCAGGCCTCCACCACACCAGCTCTGGGGCTTGAGGAGGAAGAACGCCCACAAAGGCTCAGGTCCCAACTTTCCAACCTGGCTCCCCATCTGACCCAGCGGGACATTCCAGGTTCAACCTGGATTGGAGAATCAGAACCAGATCTTGGCTGGTACACAGCCGCCAACCGGCAAGAGGCCGGCTGCAGAGAGCTTTCTGAACCAGCGAGCCCCCAAGAACCGGGATGCCGGCAGGAAGCAATCGGAATCCCCGCAGTGCACTCCGCCCTTCCACTCACCCTCCTCTAGGGAGCTCTGCTAAGAGACTGGCTCAGATACCTGGAGCCTATTGGTCTGATTCACCCGGGCCAGCTTCTATAACCAGGGATCCTTGAACACTAGGTCACCAGGGGAGCACTCCAAGCACCACTGATTGTAGGTCAGACCTGCTCAGATTGTTTTATCTGAGGGTTGCACAGACCGGAACAAAGCCAAGCCTGAACCCTGTTCTCCGTGGTTAAACACAAACTGATGGACAATGGATTGAACTTGGTGCTTCCTTCAAAGAACGGTGGGTATCTAAATAATCACTGCCATTGATGTGGGCAGCAAGACTGTGGGGTCCAGGGCAGACTGAAATGGGATAAAGTCCAGCAACCCAGAATGGTAGTATGAAGCTGAAGCAAATGGCTTGATTTCCCCAGGGCATTCTGGGGTGGGGGGGCTGGCACAGCATTTTTTCTGTCAGCCTCCCCAGGGTCTCAAGGCCCTTACCCAAGGGAAAGGCTTATCTGGAAGCTTCCAGGGCAGCAATACTTCATCCTTCCAGAACTGGGAGCACAAAGTGGACAGGGAGGGTGTAAAGAAGCAAACAGAGACAAAGTGTCCATTCCTCACATTCTCTCCTCCTGCCCCCTTACAACTCAGAATGGAGTACACAGGGGGAGCCTTGGGGTTCCTGGGGCCGGCCGAATTACAGTTGCAGAAAAAGGAAATGCTTCCCAAATATTCTCACAGACAGACCGACCTACCAGCATGCTGCAATACAGTCCCCAAATGCATCTCATTGGGGCGCCAGAGAAACCACAGCCCTTCTGGCCTTTCTTCTCTATGCCCACAACACCCTCAAAGATTTGCCAGGAAAAAAAAAAAAAAAAAAGATTTGCCAGCACACCACCTCACATCCCTTTACAGGATGCCTCCTCCTCTGCAGCCATTCCAGACATTCTAAGTAGGGCCTGCAGTTCTCCAGACACTCTACCAACTCCCCCAACAAGTATCCCCCATTTACCCTCCCATAAAATCCCTTGAGGGCAGGTAAGCAAACCTTTCTCCCTTCCTTCCTCCATTTCTCCAGCTCTGGGAGATTGAGACCAGCTTATGGAGAAACAGCCAGTCGTCCAGCTAACTAAAATTGTCCCCTTTTCCTCACCCACCAATTTTCACCAATGTAACCTGTCATCTGTGGCATCAAGCTAATCTCCACCACCTCTTTCCCTGGCTTGGACCTTTGGGATGTATGGAAATCGTCAGCCAGGATTAGTTAAGCTCTCCCCTCTTTCAGCCACCCCTGGGTTTTTGTTGGAAATGGGAGAGAACAACAAAGCTTTCTTTGCACAGTGGAGACTCCTGTACCTTCATCCCTACTGGCCAAATTCAGACTCAGCTGGACTTCCTCAAAAATCAACATCAAAAGAGAATGGATCCAGGCTCAGTGGCACACACCTGTAGTCCCAGTGGCTCAGGAAGCTGAGGCAGGAGGACCACAAGTTCAAAGCCAACCTCAGCAAAATCGCTAAGCAACTCAATGAGACCCTGCCTCTAAATAAAATACAAAATAGGGCTGGGGATGTGTCCCTGAATTCAATCCCTGGTAGTCCCCTGCCCTGCCAAAAAAGGACAATGGATACATTTAGCTAACTCCTGAAAATATGTACATCAAAATTCCCCCAAGTAGCAATACCCTCCTGCCTCCTACTGTGGCTTTGAGTTCTACAGAGGTAGTTCAATCCAAACAGGGTCCAGATTAAGGAATTGACAACCCTCCCCCCAAAGAAAATGGAACTTGGTTTAAATCGCCCTGGCATTATCCACTTGGAACCCCACCTCTTTCCAGATATTTGGGTTTGATTTTATCTGGGTGTACTGGACAGCCCCACCTCCCACCGCTCCTGTGCAGAGATGCAAACTAGTGGATCATCAGCTGTCTTTATTCCAATGGGGACAGCGCTATTAACCAGGAAAGAAGCAGAAAAGTCCCCACTGCCACCTTAACTGGGATTGGATTGTACCCTGGGCCATGTTGTACCAGTTTTAAAAAAGAAACTACTTTGAAGGTGGCAAAGCAAACAGCCTCCTTAAGGACAGAGACAGTTTCAGACTTAGGCATCCTATAGGAGGAGACAAAGCAGGCAAACTTTCAGCAGAGTAGTCCAAAAAAACTTAGTGGAGGACCAGGCATGGTGGTGCACACCTGTATTCCCAGCAACTTGGGAGGCTGAGGCAGGAGGAGCAAGAGTTCAGTCCGCCTCAGCAGATTAGGGAGGCCCTAAGCAACTCAGCAAGCCCCTGTATTTAAGTAAAGTATTTAAAAAAGGGCTGGGGATATGGTTCAGTGGTTAAGTGCCCTGGGTTCAATCCCCAGTGGTTAAAAAACAAAAAACCGCTTTATGGAGGAGCAGTAATTGATAAACCAGTAAAGGTGTGTGGGTCCCTGTGTCTGCAAGTCTGGGTTTGCCATCATGTGGTCATGTGCACCATGGGGGATGCTGGTGTATCAGTGAGGGTATTGATCAGTTGTGCTCTGTGGAATTTGTGTATGGGTGTGGGGGAGGGGGCATTGTGTCCATCATGCTGTGTGTTCGTGACTAGTGACTATCCTGCAGTTCTTTGACCAGGGAAGACCCTTCTACTGATAAGATATGGCAGACTTCTATTGACCAGGGAAGACCCTTTTACTGATAAGATAAGGCTAACAGCTGGAGCAAAATAGGGGCTTTAGGTGCCATTTCAGGTTGGCCCACCAGTCTCCGTCTCCCTAGGCAGGCCTCAGCTGGAGCAGAGCACTCTGCTCCTAGTGCAGAGCACAGTCTGCTGGAGTGTTCTGTGGAACAACGGTCGGTCTGTGAACCACACCCTGAGACCTTCCAGGGACATTCTGGGGGACTCTGGAGAGAGCACCCCAGATCCCTGTGCTGATGAGCCCGCCTTCTGGGCCAGCGCCTATCCCCACCCCCAGCCCCTAGCTGGCCACCTATTGTCTGTGTGCCCGGAGAGGCCCATGTAGAGAAAAACATGGCCTGAATTATGCTTTCTGGATGCAGCTTTTGGACAGATCTTTATAATCCGGGTCCCAAAATACATTTGGCAGTAAACCACTCTCTTGAAATATTCAGGCAATTAAATAAAAAGCATATATTTTTTTTTGTTTCAATTACCAGGTTAATTTGCCTTGAAGATAAAGATGAAGACTGTATTTGAGGGAAGGTGTGTACACATATTTATTTCTGTCTATTAAGTGCACGTTATTATGAACATTATCATGTACTTTTCTTTTGCTGTAGAATATTTACATTGTTTGCGGGATCATGGGATCATGCCAAATAGCATTGGCAATTAAAAAATGCTGAGGCTGTGTGAAAAAAAATATGTACGCATGTATATGTCTGTGCATATGAACATATAAGCTTAGAATGCGTGGAGTCAAAATATGGAGGATTTCGCCCGAGGAATACCACCCTCCTCTCCACAACAGTGGTTTTTTTTTTTTTTTTTTCCTTCCTTCTCCAGCTGTGGAAAGGCCAGCCTGGAAATTCCTCAGGCCTGTCTGAGCATGGCCTCCCTGGCTGGCTCCAGTTCTGTCCTTGAGCCTACACACTGGCTTACTTGCCTGAGAGCCCTATGCTAATGGGGAGGTGAGAAAAAGATGGCAGAGATGGTGAAGGATTGACTGGGACATCCAGATGGGGCCTTTTCTACATACGAGATACTCAGCCATCAGCTAATGGCCTCCGCAAGGGGCACAAGCAGGTATGTGCAAGGGTACTGTGCAGTACACATACTCAGACCTAGTACAATGGCAAAGACTCCCAGCAGAATCACCTCCTGAGGCTCACAGGTGCATTCTGGGAACACACACCCACTCATTGTTGCTTAAGCTCCCATGGCCCCATTCACCCCACCTCACACTCCTCTCCTTTCTTAATTCAGTCTAACCTTTCTTACTGTCATCCATGAACATCCTCCCCAACCAATCACCTCCCCCAGACCAGCTGGCCTCCATCTCTGCACTCCTGAGCCTATGGGAGAAGGGGAATCGAGTTTCCTACGTCTCCAGTGCCTATTCTTTCAGTCACAGAACTGAATGCAAGGTGGCATCCAGCGACTTGTTCCATTTCCATTATCAGTCAGTACATAGATCTTACTGCAGAGAATCTCAAAAGAATTCAGGAGTGGGGTGGAGAGATGCGGGAGAAAAACAGGTGATACAGGGTCAGTTTCCCCACCCCAGCCCACCCCACCATCAAACAACAAGAAAATAAATACCCCAGAAGCCAAAGGTGGCCACCTACGATGACACCAGAAACAGATCAGGCTGCTGCTTCTCGAATGCCCAGCTCCTGTCAAAGGAGAGAATACAAAGGTTAAAGTCCACTGGGCAGCTCCAGTCCCCTTTCCCTAGTAGCCCCCAGGCTCCCTACCACTCTCCCCCAGCCCTCTGTGGCCAGCACCTCTGGCATCCACGTTTCCCTTTTCAATCGCCAGGGCTCTAGGCTGCCCTGGGGGGTGGAGAAAAGAGAAAAGCCTACAAATGGACGGAGGGTGCGCCAACTCCATCTGGCCTGGGTGACGCTAACCCTGCCTCTCCTCAGGATCTCCTGGGCTCGGTGGAAATTCTTCAGGCCCAGGGGTTTGAACTGAGCCCCCTGGAGATCTCTGACTCTGACATAAAGAAGTAATCCTCTGCCCAAAGGACACAGCTCCTCACAGATCCCTGATGCCCAGCCTACCAGAGAGCACCCTTAGGATAAAAGGGAGGATCTGGGATTAGAGATGTATTTGTGTCTGTCTAGATCTAATGACACTATAAACTGTAAAGTACTGTGCACATTTAAGATATTCTCCTTCACATAATCTCTCTAGCTTTCTCTACCCATCTCCGTCGATACTTACCCACCTGTCTATCTATGTATTTCTCTCAGGGTCCACAAAGACATCCTGTAGCTATCAATTCCTCCCCTCTCTTTTTTACATACACAAATGGTGTGAATACGGTGCAGTTATTTATTATTATTTCAGTGTTGGGTATGGAACTCAGTCCATCCTGTATAGTCTTCTCTTCCCAGTATTTTGTTTTTGTGTTAAATTAGGGTTTGGGGTAATCACATGTATAGCTCTACCAGGAGTGGATTTATGTGTACCTGGGTGTGTTGGGGTAAGCTGATAAATTCTTCTATCTCAAATTCAATTCCTCAACTAATTTTTTTCCTTCTTTTTTTTTTAACTCAGAAGATAACCTACCTACATGCAGAGGAAGTTGGGGGGGGGGCGATAAAAGATACTATGGAACAGGAACAAGCTTAAATCCAAGCCTGATTTCTAGGAGGAGTGCTTTGAATGCCTCTCCCCAGTTCTCACACCCACAAATCCTCACTTGAACCCCACCGCCATGTCTCGGAACTGGCAGCCCATCCATTTTAGAAAGAGAGGTATCAGTCCAAAACTGTTAGCTTCACACCAAAGACGGGCCACCCCGCCCCATGCCGATTTGCTGACCTGCCAAAAAACAGGCACAAGGACAGGCAGCTGGGGGACCTCTGGCTCCTTCTTCCACTATCAGTGAGAGTTCTGGGGTCCCTGGGGCCATTGGATCTCTCCTCACTGACCCCTGCCCTCCCATGTGGCCACAAGGCACACACTATGCCCAGGGGAACGTGATGATAAGGAACACAGCCCAGCACGCACGGCATACAGCCGGCTGGCAGCCTCGGCCTCTCCCAGCACTCTGGCCTCTGGGGCACCAGGCATGGTTGGCTCTGTTCTGACTTCCCCTGCCCCACAATGATCCCAGCCTGTGTCCCAGAAAGAATAGTAGGTGGGGACTAGGCTCAGGATAGTGCCATCTTTCTATATCCCTAATCCTCCTTTTAATAACATCAAAAAGACAAGACACCTCCATTCAATGGATCTGGAGGGTTTTGAAGTGGGTTCTCCCCACTTCTAGAACCCAAGCATCTGTCCCCAAACCTTGCTTGCCTTTAAGCTACTCTCAGCCCCTTTCCTACCTGCCAGCTCATAGGAAAGGGGCAGGTGAAGAAGGGGAATGAAATCAATCTCAATCTAAAATGAATCTAAATCTAAAAAATATTTGGTTTTTTTTCCCCCCAATTCTGGTTTCTACCTTCCTGGAAACCGGGCTCCTTTTCCTCCCCCACCTCCAAGTCCCTGGACTTTTTCTTCCCCTGAAACCTGCAGTCTCTGGGGCAGAGAAGAATACGAGCCAGGGGCGAGGAAAGAAGGTCAGGAGTCCACACACAGAACCATTTTTCTCTTCCCTCCCGTCTGCACTACAATCTTCCTGCCTCTGCTCTGAGCATTAAGATGTTGGCCATGTCTGGTGGAGAAAAGGGAGGGGCGGATTAATAGGATCAGTAGCACCGTGACCCTAAAGTCCCCCCCAATCCCATTGACAAACTTAGTGAGCTGTCTGGGCTGGCAGGGGCTGGGGGAAGGAGGGGGACCAAGAGGCGCTCTGGGCGGTTGGGAAGGGCCACTGCCTTCAGCTCAGTGATGGATGCCCAGGAAGCCGGGAGGTGAAACCCCACTCTCCAACTCCTCCTCCGCTTACATGCCTCGTCCCTTCTGGGGACCCCCTGAATCTTTCATCAGCCTTTTCTTCCTGTGATGGTTGCACCAGACTCCATTAGCCAGGAGGCAAAGTAGGAAGCTTATGGTGCTTTGACTCAGCTGAGGGGCTGTCTTGCCACCCCCAGTCCAGATGTCTGAGGGAGCTAGGATCCTCTCTGGACCCCAGTGGCCACTTACCCTGCTTCTGTGAAGAGGAGAGGCTGCACGGGTGGCCCCTGCGGCTGGACTGCCCGTCTCCCCCCTGCTCCCAGCCTCTTGTGGAGTGGAGGATGCGGCTCCCGGTGACGTAGCATCTGTCTATCCATTCAGGAATTTCGCTCGCCTCTCTCTCTTTCTTTTTCTTGCTGCTCTCCCTGGAAAGGCAGCAAAAAGGGGGTGCTGCCCCTAGCTGGAGACACCGTCACCACCAAAATAACAGCCCATTCTCATGAAGCCCCCCCCTCTCCCCTTTCATGCCCGAGTGAGAAGGGGGTCTTTGTCATGTGTGCTGTTTCCCTCACCTCCCTCTGGTGCCTTTTCTAACCTGAAGAAGGAAGAAGGGGCTAAGGGACGCTATTGTTCCTCCAGGCCACCCTTGTCCCCAAAGGAAACAAGAGAAAGGGTGTGACAGAAGTACCCCTATCCCTGGGTGCTTCCAAGTTTTCATTTGCTTTTGAACTTGAGAGAGTGATTCCATGACGTGAGGCTGTGGGGTGGGGAGCAGAGTTGGTAACGAGTCCCAGAAAGAGGGCACAGTTAGCCACTTGGAGGTTTGGGGTATTCCAGCGCCCCCTTTCCAAAGCTCCTCCGGGCCCCTAACACTGTCAGCTGAATTAATGGAAAACCCAGATCGTGGCTGTGAAGGAGAAAGTGACAATTGGAAGGTGAAGGCCGAGAGCTGGAGGGGGGATGGCCAGCACTTGGAAGTCTAGACAGAACAGGAGGGGTGGGACCACAGACTCAAGTGAGAGATAAATTATCCTGCTCTCCGAGGAGGGAGAGCGATTTGGGGGTTGGTTTCCAGGGCTGGGGTCCCGATGTTTGGTGGAAGCTGGGGGCCCAGAATGGTACAATGGTCGGGTCTCTTTTTCTCTCTCTCACCCCCACCCTCAACCCCTCCCTTTCTCCCTCCCACTCTTCCTGGCCTGCATGGGAACTCGGTCTGAGCTCGACGTGACAGACAGCAGGCCTGCATGCTAATGAAGTTTGTCTCAAGTTCATTGTCAAAGCCCCCCCTTCCCCACGGCCCCCTCCCCTTCTCTCTCATACACAAATCTCCCTCCAACTTTTGTCCCACAGACCTGGAGGCCACTTGAGTCTCCGCTGGCTCCCCTCTCTCACCCTCCCCCACTGCTTTCAGTCTCCCCTCTCCTCACTACCTCCCTCAACTGGGGGCGGGATGGGGGGGGCCTCTCTTCTCCCTAGTGCCTTCGCAGGCACCTTCTGGCCCAGCCATCCCTAAGCTCCAATTGAGGGCTTCTGAGGACCGAGGTCAGAGTCTGCGGACCTGGTCCTTCTTTCCGCAACTCAAAGTAAGGAGGCTCTAGAGGGGTGAGAGAAGGCGACAGACTCCCCCACTCAAAGTTCCCTGCCCCCCAATTCTCATCTCTGTCCAGGCCCAGTCCCCCCATTCCAGCCCCGCTTCGCCCTCCCCCCATTCTTCCCATTATGATCATTTTGCTCTCTCCTTGATTACATCTGCTTCACTAGCTCAGAAATAAAGATCCTTTGAGACTAATTTTGCACCCCCCCCCAGCTCCCCACCCCTGCCCTCCCCCTTCCCTGTAGACCAGGGCTCCTGTTAGCCCCTTTCTCACCGGCTGGAAGACATTGAGTTCCTTGTCTAGGGAGCTGGGGGGTGGGTGGGAGGGGGTGCCCGTGGAATGGGGGGTCTCTCCAACTCTGGGACGTGTCCAGCAATCCAAACCTGTCCTTCTTTTGTTCCTACAAATCTCTTCATACTGTCACTACCCTCTGGAGTCTGCCTTTCTCCCAGTAAGCAGGGGCTAGGAGAGGAAGGGGAGGAGGACCCTGAACTCACCCCACCCCTCAATTCCAGGGAAAGGAGGGAGGGGGAGAAAAGGGGGGAAAATTTAAATTCCCCCCTCATTAGCCAGAAAGGAAGCAAAAGGGGATAATTATAATTAAAAGCAGACAGCTGTGGATTGCATCTTTTATGTTCCTCCGAGCCTCCTCCCCTCTTCTGCCACCATCACCCAAAAAACCGCACACCCCCTGTGCATCTTGCCCCGGTTTCCTGGGGAGTGGGGTGCAAGCTAGGAGGCTGAGATAGATTTAGGCAAGGCGAATCCACTTCCTCTTTCCTGACAGCACCTTCTGAAACATCTCAATAGGCTGAAGATATGGGGGGCTTCCTCTTCCCTCTCCCCGTACCCCCATAGTGGGGGCCTGTGGGGGGTGGGGGCACTCAGGTGGTAACAACTCATTCAATAATTTGGGGAAAATGTTTGATCTTCTTAAAAATAGCCATCCCGTTCACAATGAAATGAATACGAAGAATTCCTACAACTGGAATGTTTTCCCAGTGCTCCTCCCTTGGAATCGCCTGCACCCACCAGGAGGACAGCGAAGAGCCAGGATCCGTAAGGCAGTGTGTGTGGCAACAAAGAGAAGCTACCACAAATGCACGCAGATACATACATATGCTGGGTAATTTGGGGGGTGGTGTTGCTGGGCCTAGCTTCTCTATCCTATGTATTTATAGAACTTGATCATAGGCCAGAACAGCAGGATAATTATAGCATTATTAGCATATATGCAAATCAGGTAACCTATATACGCTGAATGGAGGCAGATTATTATTTATTTCTCTCCCCCTTTCTCCTTCCCTGGTACCAGCTCTGGCTCCTCCGAGCTGCACACCAGCAATTATCTGACATTATAAGAGGGGGTTGTAGCCCTGGGGGAGGGGGCTGAGGGGAGTAGGACAGGAAAAAAAAAAAAAAAACCACGGGCGGGTGGCAGGCGGCGGGCGTTTTTATCTCATTTTACTCAATGTTATTCTGGGAAGAGCGGGGAGGGGCTCAGTGAGAAGCCTTTGAATTAACAAAGGGGGAGGGGGTGTTATGGAGAGACAGAGACCTGAAAACAGAGACAGATGAAGCCAGAAAAGCTGCGAAGCAAAGACAGAGACCAGGGAGACAGGACCACCGTTCCTGGGGAGCGGGGGAGCCGCCGGGGACAGAGGAGTCGCAAATTCACACGGAGCCAGGCACAAAGACTCCAGATCTGGCGTGAAAACAAGGATCTGTTGATGAGGGGGGTGGAAGGATGAGCTGATCAGGGTCACTGGGCTGGGGGCCAGCATGGGCACCCAGACCTTCCCAGCCCCCGGACCTAGAGGCTGAGGCACCTCCACATTAGCAAACCCTTCCCCCTTGTTCCACCACCTAAAAAATGGTCAGGAAACCCCAAGCCACGGCTTTTGGCGAATTCCTTCATTCTAACTAGTACGTGAGCACAAACTCAAGGTCCTAGAGCCCCTTCGCTTCCCCAGGGGATGGTACAGAGTCAGTCCTGGACTCTCTGGTGGGATCTCTCTGGACACCTTGGCCTCTAAGGAGTCCTCCCTGGGCCCTTGTCCTGTCCCTACCAGATACATGGATGGGAAGCTGGAAACTTTGCAGGATTCATTGGTCCCCTCCCCATGTCCCCCCATCTTTCCTTCTCAGGGCTTGCTCTACCGAGTTGTGTTCCCCTGCCTCTGCCTCACTGGGTAGAATTCTGCTGGCCCCAGAACAGCTAGGGGGATTCCACAGCTCCATTCTGATCTTGCCTCTACCCTGCTCACAAGAAGTCTCCAGCCCCCAACTGGATTAGGGGAGTATTTCTGTCTGGCTCACCCCAAAGCCTTTTTTATGTTCCTAGAGATACCTGCATCTGTGTTTCAAATGTCTCCAAGTTCCTGTTTGTGATGTTGCTATCTCTGCCTAAAAAATAATAATAATAAAAAAAAAAGATTTGTGCACTCGAGGCAAACTCCAAAGAAGGTAATATTGGGGAGAAGGAGGGTTTTTTAAACCAGGGGAGGTCCAAAGGTCTTGAGGGTTGTGTTAGAATGAAGAAGATATGTGCCAGAGGTGGTAGTGCACACCTGTAATCCCAGTGACTCTGGAGGCTGAGACAGGAGGATCACAAGTCAGCCTCAGCAACTAAGTAAGGCCCTAAGCAATTTAACGAGACCCTGTCTCAAAATATAAAGTAAAAAGGGCTAGGGATGAAACTCAGTGGTAAAGCATCTCTGCATTCAATTCCTAGTATCAAAAATAGAAAAAGGAAAAGAAAAGAAGAAATGTTCCTGAAAGAAATGAATACAGAATCAGATAACCGATCAGGCAGAGCCAAAAGACTAGGAGGAAACAACTTCAAGGCTGTACTTAGACTTGTACCCCAAAAATGGAATACACACACACACACACACACACACACACCAGCAAACCAGAGGGGCTTTAGAGCCAATAATTTCTGAATCTATGATGTGCATTTATATTTATATTTGTTCCTGGATCCAGTTGTTTCTCATTCTTTGTGGCTGTATACTACAGAATAATGTGAGAGCTGAAGAGGCAGAGAAAGATGGACAGACTGAGCAGCGAGAAACTAAGAGAGGCAGAGACTGAGACCCACAAACCGACCTAAAAAAGGCACTGAGAGGCACCTCAAACCTGATCATGGATAGAGCAGACACAGGGGCCAAGCTTTCAATTTTCTTTTCCAACTTAGAGACCTGGAATATGGCCCTCACTCCTGCCTGTTTCCACCCCAGGCTCAGCCCAGAAATTGGGGAGTAGATTTGTAACTTTACCAGGCACATTCCTCTACACTTGTAATAGACTGGGGTCATTAGGACAATCAATGAATGGATTCTTCCCTGGGCTGCGCCATATAGAGATCTCTCCTGGCAGCCTGACATTCTGAGGTGGGGAGTCACCAGCACTTCTTTCTTGGTCTTTGCATTTTTTTTTTTTTTGCTTTTGTAGTTTTATTGTACAGTAAGTAGGTGCCAAGTCTATGGGGCTCTGTGTGGGCACACAAATATGTCTAATCTAATCTTCTCTCCTTCATAATTCATCTCTGTAGCAATCCAGTTGGACACCTGTAAATGCACATTGCCAGGCTTGATTGTCAGGACCTCTCTGTGTGTGGAGCAGGTCCACATGTGCCTGTGTACAGATTTGTGTTTTTATCCAGTGGTCTGGGTGACTGATAACTTTCTAGAGACAGGCTCTGTCTTTGGCCAGGCGTATCTGACTACCACTTTCACAGCTGCTATGGAAGGTATCTTTCAGACTTCTATAGATGAAGCTCCAACAGCCCTTTGCTCTTTTACCCCTCTAAAACAGCCCAAATCCCCTCCCTAAGTGGCTTGATTATATATCATATATACATGGTTCTTCCATAAACCAACCTCACTGCAGAGCTGCCATAGCTTCGGTCACCTGTTCCCTGGAAAGGTGACCAGACCTAACCACAGAGGCATGGCTATCACGCCAGCTTGATAATACCTACGAGCTGGAAAGAGATTTCCTACTTTACATCTTTCTGGGTGTATATTGGTACATATATTTGTACTTACTTTACTTTTATTCCTAGAATCATATATATCGTTTTGTTTTCAGATAAGTAACAGTCTACACAGGCACCTGGCCAAACACTAGCACTGTACGTGATACATGTGGGATGGAATCCATACTGGCACGCGAATGGCTTCCTGCTTGGTGCTGTTGCAACACGGTGCCATTTCTTGGTACCGTAACTGTTTCTGTCTGCTTCACATAGGGTTCTCTAGGTCTGATGCTCATTTCTGGGGCTCTGGCTCTGGGATTTTGCTTACATCCCTGAGGTAAGCAAGCAGCTAGTGTTGGAGTCCCTGCAACTTCAGTCCTCAGATACGTGGATAGTGAATCTGGGTGGGTGTTTATGGGTGCTAGGCTACTGCTGTCTTTGCTGGTGAGAATAGGCAGGGCCCCTTCCCGCTGCGGGGGGTTTTCTCCCAAGAACCACTGCGATGGTTTGAGTTAGCCATTGAAATCTCCCTGGGCCACTGAGTGTGTGCAAGTAGGTTCATGTTTTTGGTGCAAAGTCTATCAGCAGTGTGCAATCATGTGTGCGCCAGGTTGCTGTATATGCACCACGATCGTGTGTATGTCCACAGTCTGTACATGTAGTTTGGGGCTTCGTGTGTTACCTTTGCTGGTCTCTGGCGTGTTTGTAGGTGTGTGTTGTGTGTACACGCTTGAGTTACCTGTGAGGCTCCCAGTTAACTCAGTGCACTTGGTGGGCTTGTGGACGATGACCTGCAGGTCCCTGAGTCCCACTGGGTATCAGCCTGGGGTTTCTTTGTGCAAAGTGCGGATCTGGCCCTCTGCCTGCCCCTGAGCCAGGCCGAAGCCACGGTGAAGCACGCCACGCCAGCACGGCCCCCTGCCCGCGTCCCTGCCGGGTCTCTCGCCGGCGGCAGCGACTGCGACTGCGGCAGGCTCCCGCTTTCAGCAAAGTCCATGCTCCGCCGCGGCGTGGACCCGGCGTGGACCCGCTAGGAGGCCCCAAGGGGACTAGGAGTAGAAGAGCGAGGTGTGGGGGACACTCGCTCACTTGCTCTCTCGCCCCGGTCGGTCACCCGCTGCGGACGCTGCCCGCGGGGAGAACCCCACGGCCAAGGGCGCAGGGGAGAGGAACCGAAAGCGGGGGACGAGCCCGAACCCGGGAGAAGTGAGCAGAAAAGGAGGAAGAGACCCGATTTCCAAAAGAAAGACAGAAAACCAAAGTCCACTTGAAAAGGCAGAAAATGTTAAATCAAAAGGGACCCAACAATAACGCCGAGTGACATAAGAAAGCAAATAGAGCCAAGACGTTAAGGGTGTGGAACTAGCTGATAGGAAGGAAGGGCGAGGAGGCGGAATGGGGGAAGAGGGTCCTAGACGGGGTGACTGGGCTTTGGGCAGCTTCGGTCTCGGCGTCTCCGCTGGGTGGCCCAAGCCCGGGTTCCGGGCATCTTCGCCCGCCGCCCGCTCCCCGGACCCGGCTCCAGCGAAGCGTCCCGCCGCCGACCTGCTGCCCGCACCCGCCTCCAGCAGCCGGAGACCCAGGGCTGGACCCGGAGAGCCACCTCCGCTCCCCGCGCCGCTCCGCCGCCGCGGCCACCCCGGGGAGGTGAAGCCCAGAGGGACGCTCCAAGCCGCCACCTCTCAGGGTCAGTTCTCCCTGGGGTTCGAGTTGTTGGCCGCTGGGCCCGTGTAGACGCTGTGACGGGGCTGGTGGCGCCGAGCGGAGTCTCGGGTCAGCCGGGGCTGGCGGGGAGCGTGGGGGTGGGGATGGGCTGCAGATCGCGTCCCCTCTGCCGGGTCACAGCGCGGGACCCCAGCCCGGCGGGAAGGGACGGCTCCTCTCGGCGCTCGAACTGCACGCGGCAAGTGGCAGCGGTGGTGCGGGGCCGGGGGCTGAGTCAGGAATAACGGAGAAGCCGGGGCGAGAGGGGAAGCCGGCAGCGGGCAGGAGGGAGATGTGGGGGTGGGGATAAGAAATTGAGGGGGCTAAGAGAGGAAGAGAGGCCCGAGAGGAAAAGCAGAAGGGAAGAGAGCGGACCCAGGGCGGTGGACGGCGCAACGGTCCCCTCCAGGAGCTTGCCCAGAGGCGCCGACAGCTCCCCTCCCCCGCGCTGCTGCTGGGACCTGCCCCAGGCTGCCAAAGGGTGCCCTTAGACGCCAAGTCCCCAGGACCCGGTAGGATCCAGACAGAAAGATTTAGCAACGTGCAGACCCCACCGACCCCTAGCTGTGGGCAGGCAAAGGGGACTTGAGGGACTGTGGGGCAGTGAGAAGCTGCAACATTGTGGGGCACAGAGAGAGTGCCTCCGAGACCCACCCAGCAAGCCCAGCTCCTCCAGATTCAGGCACACACGAGCCGCTTCGGGTATCCCGTCCAGGGAGACTCTGGCCTGGTCCAGAGCTCGCCCATCTTAATAAGCCCGGACTGACTCGAGTGACGGGGAATCAAATCGGGAGACGTTTTTACTCTCAAAAAACCTGATCGGACATCTCCTGCCCCTCTCCCATTTGTGAACTGGTGGGTTTAAAGGCTACTAAGACAGACTTGGCGGCTCTGACCGCAAAGTCACTTCCCCCACCCCTTTTCTCCTTCATATAAAGCAGGTCTGAGGCTGGAGTCCCCAAAGTCTTTTCAGTTAAAAAAAAAAAAAATAGAACCAGTAATGAAGTGGACTCCACTCAGTCCAAATGAGAACAACCTGGATTTGGAGGCCAGTCAACCTCATCCCAGAACACTTTGGAGCTCATCAGTACACATATTGGGTACTAGTTGGTGTCTGGGTGTGGGTCATCGGCTGAGGAGTGGGCAGCTCCTGCCCAGGAGGGTGGGAGAACAAGAAGGGCTTGTTCTTCATCAGGAGGGCCCCTGCCAGAGATGGATAACCTGCCCCGGTGCTCTGGTGGCAGAGGACCATGTAAAGGCCAGACATCTTGGGGGAGGGTGGAGGTGTGGGAATGTGCACAATCTGAGAGGGCACTGCCTACGGGACTCTAAGCCAGTTCCCTAACCTCTCTGTAACTTCTTTAGTACAGATATAAGGGGGAAAAAGGGAAACTATCTCCCTGGGTGCTGCTAAGAACTCAGTGAATTCATGCACCCAGTCCCTGCCTTCATGGCTCTTCATAGACACTCTGGAAATAGTAGCTGTTCTTCCAATTCAGGAATGTCGTGTGGATGTTTGGGTTCTCCTGTTTGGGGTGGGGAGTGTGAAGGGTGGGGTGAATGACTGTTGCTTGCTGCCTCTGCACTCTTACCTTTTGAGTCAAATTCCCCCTGGTCCATTCACCAATAATCAGTTCCTTTTTTTTTTTATAGTTAAAGTTAATACATTCAAAAGTGTTGGAATCGTTCTTTCTTTCTTTCTTTTTCTTTTTTTCTTTTCCTTCAATGCTGGGAACGGAACCCAGGGCTTCCTGCATGCTAGGCAAATGCTGTACCACTGAGTTACACCCCTAGCCCCAAAGCGTTGGAATTCCTATTTGAAATGGGATAATTTGTTTGTACTGCCATTCTGTCTCCCCACACGACACTTTCCTTACGCGTGGATTTTCAGAGACTTACAGAGATTCTGTGTATGGAACAATGCACATTTCAATGTTTTGGGTTTTAATACGGCAAGGTAAACCTATAAATGTGATACAATTCCAATCCGATACCTATTAAGGGGTGGTTGTAAAAATAAAGTTTGGGAAGTGACTTAAATGTTAAAAGGAATAAAGAAAATATTGTGTAATAAAAGATTTATCCAAATTTACACTTGTATTTATCCACATGAATAGATCTCACAGTATGATGTTGAATGAAGTGGTTAAAAATTGAGATAAATAACGCTATCCCATTGATTCAGGTTATAAACATATGAAATATATACAACATTCATAGTATGTTTGCATGTTTTGGGGAAAGACAGGGAGAGTCAAAGCAAGGAAATTGTGTGTGTGTGTATGTGTGTGTGTGTGTGAGTGTATGTACTTACATATGACCAGAGGATGCACAGGCAGAAGAAAAATAGTAGGTTGGAGAAGAGGAAAAAGAACACTGACTCAGAGTCAAAAAAGTTAAATTTCAGCCCTAACTCTGTCACTCTGGTGGACTTTAGGCAAATCACCAACCCTCGCTAAACCTGTCTTCTAATCTTTGGAATGTTCTCGCCAAATCCAAAGGAACTTCTGCCCATCAGAGTTTCTTTATGAACTGCAAGGTGCTGTGTAAGACTTCACATAGCTTCTCTGAGCCAAGCCACATCAGTGCCTCCAACTGCAGCACACTGGTACTCAGGAGGTCTCCCCTGGCCCCAAGCCCAGCGGCCAGCGTCCTCTCCTTAGAGAGGATCCTGGGCCTGGAGGCGCTTGGGCTCTGGGGGATGAGGTGAGTGCAGAGAGCCGAGACTTTTACCTTCCCTTTCACACTTCTTCCTTCTCCTCAGTCCCTCCTCCCCACCCCACGGTAGCACTTTGCCCTCTCCCAGGTGGCTCCCCCGACCTTGAAGTACCAGGAGGCTGGGCTAGATTGCTGAAGGGTGGAGATTGCAGAGGGCCAAATAGAATTTGGATTCTAAGAATTTTCGGACCTTCCAAGCAAGAGACTCAATAACATCTCTCCCTGGAGAGGCCTGGACACCCTGGGAATGGAAAGGGTGACTGCTGGGGTACGGTGGTGAAGACACCCCAGCACATCCCCAAGTGGGGTCAGGGAAACGGAGAAAAATGAGGCCCTGAGATGGCCCCGGGAGAATTTTCCTTTCTGTGCTCTCAGAGGAGAGAGGCTTGCCTCGCACAGCTAACGAACCTCTTCCCAAATTCTCTGTGCGGGATTCGGCGGCTCCCAGAGGGGGGTCCTTTCTAACAAGGTGCCCCCGGGCCCTGCCCCTCCCTCCCCAGGAGCCTGAGCCGCCAAAGGTTCCCGGAATATAATGGATCATTTTCCAATTTACCAGGGTCTTAGAGATTACGCCGCTAATCCCATCAAAGACCATCTGCTTACATTGTCCCTCCTGAGCCAAAATAAATAGATCCTTTACTCCCTCCACTTCAACTCCTCTGGGGTATTGTAGCAGGAGAAAGTTGGACAAGGCCCATCCCGTTCCCCCCTCCCCCCTGCTGCTCGCTGGACAGAAAGGGAGAAAACAAACTTAGCTTGTCTGAGGTGTGAAAGGTCACTTATGTTCCTGACCCGCATTCTTCTCGGGAGCCTGCGACGATGGGAATCGGGGAGAGGGGCGGGCCCGGGGCTCCGGGGGTCTCTCAGGATCAGCCCCCTGTGGAGGTGTGGGACAGGCTGTCCTGTGCCCCCCCATCCTGCTGTCTCTGCCCTGAGGCCACCTTGGCCCCAGCCCCTTTTTTTTTTTTTTTTTGGTCCCCTTTCTAGTCTTTAGTTTCTCCCACCTGTGACTGTTGGGAAATCATTATCGAAACCTAACTCTCAGGCCTCCCTTGGCAGGGCTGTGGGGAAAAGGGCCCCAAAATCCACATAAACACGAATTTGATGTCATCTGAAAGTCATTTATTCTATGAGCTTTTCCCACTTGTTCTCTTGTGTGTTATTAATCTACTGCGGCAGAAAGAAGTTTCCTTAGAGGGGCAGGGAGGGTGGGGCAGGGAGAGAGCCTCCTCGCCCAGGGTCTCCCGGGACATCCCCGGCCAGAGCAGGAGTGGGGGCCCCACAAACCGACCGGCCTTTGCTTGGGGAATTAGATCATGCATGTTATGTATGATTACAAGGTGACAACTGCTATGGAAAATAAATGGAATATAGCCGGGTGCTGTGTAATCCCAGTGACTCAGAAGCATGAGGATTGACAGTTTGAGGTCAGGCTGGGAACTTAGTGAGACCCTGTCTCAAAATAAAAAAATAAAAAAGGGCTCAGTGGTGGAGTGCCCCTGGGTTCAAACCCCAGTCCTGGAAAGAAAGAAAGAGAAGGAGAGGGAGGGGGGAGAGGGAGGGAGGGAGGGAGGGAGGAAGGAAGGAAGGGAGACGAGGGAGAAGGAATGAGGGTGCGGCCTCACTGAGGAGGCGGCAGTGAAGCGGAGCCTAGAGAAGGTCAGAGGGCACTCCCAGCCCTCTCTGTCCTTCAAACCTCAATGTCGGCATCTCAGCGACTTTCCAACCTGCTCCAGAACCTGCAGGGGCTGCAGACAACCTGTCTAATCCTTTACAGGACAATGTGCCGAGGCAGGACTCTCCAACTCTGCCAAATGACCGCCTGTTGGGGGGTGACTGCCCCAGACACAACTGGTCCCCAGAAAGGGTGACAGAAACATTGGAGTCAGGAGGGACTATCTCAGTGTGAATCGACCCCAGCCTGGGCTCCTCACACTACGTGCTCCTGGGTATGGCTCCTTCCCTCTCTCACTGCCCATTCCCTCATCCGTAAAATAGGAATCATGCCCACCTCATAGGACTGCTATTATGAGATGATACATGGTTCCTGGTGCACTGGACAAGACACTGTGCGAGATGACAGGGAGCCAGCCCTCAAATCATAGAGAAGGACCAGTCATGGTTCCAGCGACTTGGGAGGCTGAGGCAGGAGGATTGTAAGTTCAAGGACAGCCTCGGAACTTAGTGAGGCCCTAAGCAACTTAGCAACACCCTGCCTCAAAATAAAAATTAAAAAGGGCTGAAGATGTGGCTCAGTGGTTAAGCATCCCCCACAAAAAAAGAAATCATAGAGAAGGTGGGAAGGATTGGTTTAAGAAATTCAACAAGAACGCGTAAAGGTTTGCATTTAGAAACAAAAGACAAAAATTTCCCAGTTACTAGGTTTGTTCATTTGACAAATGTTCCCTGGCTGTCCCTTTGTGCAAGGCAGTTAAGTGACATAAAGAAGAAAGGGGCATATGTCCTGACTTAAAGAGTGAAAACAAGGACACAAATTACTGCTCAGGAAATAGAAATAGAAATTCTATGGGAAGAGAGAGATCGATTTCAGTTGGGATAATGTGGATCAGGAATGGGTTTCATCAAGGAGGTGGCCTGAACTGAGTGGTCACTGAAGGACAAAGAAATCCCAAACATGAGGAGTACAGGAGAAGGCAAAAACCGTGAGGACCCATGCTTGGTGACAACTCAGATCCAAAAGCCCTGGACATCTTGGGACCATCAGGTCATCAGGAGACCTTGATAGGATGTGACTGGCCGGGATGGACCTTGTGGTCCTTGGCTCGATGAAGGGGAGAATCTCCTCCAGACTCAGAAAAATGGTGAATGTTGCTGACTTCGGACAGGCTCCATCTGAAGTGAGATGGTGGCACAAAAGAGAGTTCAGAGCAAAGGACAAGCCCGACCCCGAGGGGCCTTGCCCTGCTGAGAGACGTAGTGACCACGGCAGGCAGGCACACCACCTCTCTTAATATCATTTTCCTTATCAGTAAAACAAGGATGCTGTTTATTGTACGGGGTTTGCAATGGGGGTGAAGTGAGATGACATGAAAATATAGACATACTAAAGTGCCTGACCTGTGGACAAGATACTTAAAGTAAATTTTTGTGTGTATGGTCCTGGGGATTGACCTCAGGTGTGATCTGCCGCTGAGCCACATCCCCAGGCCTTTTTAAATTTTGAGACAGGGTCTTGCTAAGTTGCCCAGACTGGTCTGAAACTTGGGATCCTCAGTTTCCCAAGTTGTTGGCATGATGGCCCCCAGCTAAAATGATTCTTAAAAGAGAAGTCTTCCTAAGTGGGGAATTGTGATGGTGGGGAACTGATTATGGAGACCTGGCATCTGTCCTTAAGATACTGATCCTTGATGGACCATTTGTGTAAGAGGGGCCGCTTTACTTGATGATTCAGAAGAACCTGTGACTAGAGGTGAGAAGGAGGACTGGATGCTGCTTAGAGCCTTTGCTTAACATGTGGGGCCCTGGATCCCATCCCCAGCAACACACACACACACACACACACACATCTTTATAGAAATGAGAAGGAGGTAGGGCATGAAGAAAAACAAACTGTCAGAAAAGACTAAATACAATGCTTGAACATGAATCACCACCCATCAAAAATACAAAAGGAATTTCTGTTCAGAATAGGTGACTGAAAACCATAAGCTGTACTGGGCACAGTGGCACACATCTACAATCCCAGCATCCTGGAGGCTGAGACAGGAGGATCATGAGTTTGAGTCCAGCTTCAGCAATTTACCGAGACCCTGTCTCTAAATAAATGAGTGCATAAATAAAAAATAATA
This sequence comes from Marmota flaviventris, assembly GCF_047511675.1. NCBI lineage: Eukaryota > Metazoa > Chordata > Mammalia > Rodentia > Sciuridae > Marmota > Marmota flaviventris. The sequence continues at coordinate 118,135,384 of NC_092507.1, read as the reverse complement.
AAAATGGCTGGGGATGTGGCTCAGTGGCAAAAGTCCCTCCAGGTTCAATCCCCAGTACCCCCCCCCAAAAAAAAAAAAGAATGGATAGAAAGAAGCACTGTGTCAAAATTCTCTGAAACTATAAACTAATGCATGTAGTTGTAAATGGCAATGATGATCATGAAATTTATTGAACATTCTGTTTCAAGACCTTCACATGCATTACTATAAAGTGCTGCAGGAGTTCAGGGAAAGGAGAGACTCATACTCACCCCTTCCTCCCCATGGAGTGATGTCTGGAGGAAGCAAGAACAAAAATCACAACCCACAGCAGAGAAAGGGGTCAGATCTGAGTTCTATTGTGCTGAAGGAAAGTAGGAGGGCATGGGGGGCTGGGGACATAGCTCAGTTGGTAGAGTGCTTGCATCACATGCACAAGGCCCCTGGGTTCCATCCCCAGCAACACACACACACACACACACACACACACACAACACACACAAAGAAATAAAGTGGGAGGGCATCACTAGGCAGAGCAACAGTGGAATGAAAGGGATACAGGGTACAGGAGGGGCTGGGGCCGTAGCTCAGTGGCAGAGCACTTGCCTAGCACCACATAAAAAATAAATTAATAAACAAAGATATTGTGTGTCCCTCTGCAACTTAAAAAAAATAGCTTAAAAAAGAAAATAGTACAGGAAGGGGGATTTTTGTCTTAGAGAGACTAAACCTATAAAAAGTGAAGCTAAGGAGAAGACAGCATCTCCTATTTTGTTTTTGGTACTGGAGATTGAACCCAGGGATGCTTAACCACTGAGCCACATCCCCAGCCTTTTTTATGTTTTATTTTGAGACAGAGTCTATGTTGAGGTGCTTAGGGCTTCACTAAGTTGCTGAGGCTGGCTTTGAACTCACAATCCTCCTGCCTCAGCCTCTCAGGCTACAGGGATTATAGGCTTGTGCCACTGTGCATGGCTAAGACAGCATCTGTCCACTGGCACTGTATTCGGGACATGGGAGGCTTGTATTATGAAGGCCGGCATAACATGATCAACTCCCTGCAGCTGCTTGCTATGCAGCAACTTTTAGGTTTTCCTAAATGAAACAAGATTTACTCAAAGGCCCCTGGCTTTTGGCAGAAGCTTCTTTCCTCTAGCAGGAAAAAAAAAAAAAAATATATATATATATATATATATATATATATATGATGGAAAGATAAGATGAAGTGTTCCATTAGCAACACAGAGAGTTCTGCTTTTCTGGAAAGGTCTTTCTATGAAGAAAGAAATTGATCAGGGTCTGAGATGTCCTGAGACAGATGGGGAAGGATTCCTATTTAAATGCTCCCTAATTCCCATTGCTCATAGAATTCTTCCAGTTTCTCCCTTTCTTATGCCCTTTCGAGAGCTGGAGAATTCCAATTCCAGGAACAATCTGAAAACCAACCCTAGGCATATGTGTTTAGCCCTCTCCTCCCGGTTTTACTCTTTTCTGCCTGCTTCTCCAGTGTCTTTAGCATTGGGAAAACTGTCATCATTTGAAAGACGATAGTAGAAAGAGAAGCGGTCCTCCAGTCAGTGGACAGCAGAGGAGGTGCTCCTAGCTAGGGCAACCCCTTGTCAAGGCCAGAGAGGTCCTGGGCTCCCTCTCTCTCTCTTTTTTTGCCTTGTGCTGCCACCTAGTGTCCATAGACTTTAAAACACCCTACTCTAGGGAGGAACCTTATTCATTCACATTGACTGATTCTTTCCTTTATTACAGATTCATTCCATCTTTCAGCAAATATATATTAAGCCCTCCCTCTGGTCAGCTACGGCTGCTCGTGGCTGCGTGGCTCCACTTGGTTCTAGAAGTTCCTGTGGTTGTGCTGTTCTAGACAGTTACCTCGCTGAGGTCCTTTCTCTGTGAGAGGAGCCTTCAGCTGGTCTCCTCTCAATGTTCCAGGTAAACGTAATTCCAAATTCTCTTGCTGTGGCTCACACTCATCCTCTTTTGTTGGCAGAAACTGTGGGAATCCCTTCCCCACAATGCATTTCCAGCCTGAGGCTGGGCTGGGGGGAGTGTAGTGTCCATTGAGAAGCGAATGGGCTGTTTGGTCAAAAGAAGAGACTGGAAATTCAGAAGTAGAAAATTCTATGTGTGTGCCAGGAGGAGGGGGAGACAGGAAGATGGCTGTAGTGTCACCAGGAGACAAAACATTGCAGTTTACTTCAGAGGACTGATGTAGCCAAGAGATTGAAGCTGGCTTTTCCTGCCCAAGTCGGGTGCTGATTGTGGCACAAATGCGCCTCCTGGTGGCCATTCCAGGCAATGTCCTCCTCGGCTTGGAGGAAGGGAGAAATGGCTGGGATGCTGCCGGGCTAGGGAAAGATACTGGGAAGCAGCATCATTGAATCTGTACTGATGAGGATCTCCAGAAAAGCAGTCTAAGGTCCCTAAGACTTCAAAGCACGGAACACTGTCTGGCATGGAGGCACACACCTGTAATCCCAGCAACTCGGGAGGCTGAGGCAGGGAGAATTACAGGTTTGAGGCCAGCCTCCGCGATTTAGCAAGGCCCTAAGCAATTTAGCACTGTTTCAAAACTAAAAATAAAAAGGGCTGGGATGTGGATCAGGATGAGTTCAATCCCCAGTACCAAAACAGCACCAAAACCCTGACCACTGCTTCTCTTTACCTAACACAGACTGGAATCGATGATGTTAAGGTAGGCAAGGCTTGCTAGCCGTGATGGTGCATCCTACAGGATGCAGATACTTGGGAGACTGAGTCAGGAGGATCATAAATTCAAGGCCAGCCTCAGCAACTTAGTGCCTGTCTCAAAATAAATAAAAATGGCTTGGGATGTAGCTCAGTGGTAGAGTGCTTGCCTAGCACATGCAAGACCCTGGGTTCAATCTCCAAAATTGAAAAGAAAAAAAGAGGGGAGCAAGAGTAAACATAAAGACTCAGAGAAAAGGAAGCACAGGGCATGTCAAAGACCATGTGCTCAGCTAGATAAAATACAGGGTTCATAAAAGGACACTAGCGGGATGATAGGTGGTTTGGTTTGGTTTGGTTTGCAGTGTGCTGGGAATTGAACCCAGAGCCTCACACACGCTAGGCAAGTGCTCTACCTCTTAGCTTCACCCCTAGCCCCAGGCTGGTATTAGAAATATGGTGAACACTGGTAGGAGGTAAGGTTGGAAGGAACACCTTGGATGACAAATTAAAGGATTAGAACCAGCTGGGCATGGTGGCACACACCTGTAATCCCAGCTGCTCAGGAGGCTGAGGCAGGAGGATTGAGAATTCAAAGCCAGCCTCAGTAACTTAGTGAGGCCCTAAGCAAGTCAGTGAGTCCCTGTCTCTAGATAAAATACAAAATAGGGCTGGGGATGTGGCTCAGTGGTCCAGTGCCCCTAAGTTCTATCCCTGGTACCAAAAAAAAAAAAGAAGGTTTTTAGGATTTTTACTCGCAAAGAGTGACATTTATAACTATGCTTTAGAATGAAATGTGTCAGTGATAGTTGAGAAGTTTGCTAATTTACACACAGAAGGATAGTGAGGCTGAGCCAAGGAGCTGGTAGTAGGCAGATAAAGGGGGAACAGATGTAGTGAATATGCAAAAATATAGGGGACCTGGAAACTGAGTCCTAGAAGCAGGAAGGGATTCTGTGGTCAAACAGAGGCCTGAGCACTGACTAGTATTACTAAATACTCTTTTTTTTTTTTTTAAAGAGAGAGTGAGAGGGAGAACTTTCTTTTAATATTTATTTTTTAGTTTTCAGCGGACACAACACCTTTGTTTGTATGTGGTGCTGAGGATCGAACCCGGGCCGCACACATGCCAGGCGAGTGCGCTACCACTTGAGCCACATCCCCAGCCCTTTGTTTTTTTTTTTTTTTTTTTTTTTGTACTAGGGATTGAACCCAGGGGTGCTTAACCACTGAGCCACAAATATCTCCAGTCCTCTTTTATATTTTATTTTGAGACAGGGTCTTACTGAGTTACTTAGGGCCTTGATAAATTGCTGGGGCTGACCTTGAACTCTCAATCCTCCTGCCTCAGCCTCCTGAGTTGCTGGGATTACGGGCATGTGCCACCACCACCCTGGCTCCTTATTTTTCTCTTTTCTTTTTATCTCCCCCATCTCCACTTGCAAAGATGATGGAGCCCAGGGGCACTCTACCACGAGCTACATCCCCAGCCCTTTTAATTTTGGACAGGATGCTGCTAAATTGCCCGGGCGGTCCTCAAATTTGCCATCCTCCTGCCTCAGCCTCCCAAGTAGCTGGGATTACAGGCAGGCGGCCAGAGTGCTGCACGTGCCCGAGCTCAGTAGTAGGGCATCCCTGGGTCCAGTCCCCAGTACTGCAAAAAATAACAACAATAATAATTGCATGCATTCGTGAGTTAAAGTGTGAATATTGGCTTTAACATGTTGATGGTGATGACATTGACTGAAGTAGGAAATAGTGGGAGGAGCAGATTTTCCTTTTTGTTTGTATGTGGGTGGGGCAGTTGGTTAACAAATTCACAAGTTTAGGAATTGTGGGATTTGAGAAACCACATCCAGTTTGAGCTGTCTGGCAGGCATTATATAATTTGGGTCTGAAATCAGGAGAGAGGGCCTATGAATCGTGAAAGCCACAGAAGTAGATAAGAGGACCTAAACAGAGAGCAGAGACAAGCACAGAGACACCAACATGCAGAGGACAAGCCAGGTGTGGTGGTGCACCTGCAACCCAGCCACTCTCAAGGCTGAGGCAGCAGGGGTTGCAAGCTTGTGACCAGCCAGGGCAACTCAGCGAGACCCTGCCTCAAACTTTTAAAATAAAAGAGCTAGGGGTGGAGTACAGTTCAGTGGGAGAGTGCCCCTGGGTTCAATCTTCAGGGACACCCAGTAAATAAATAAATACACAAAACTAATGTGAACTGTAAGATGAAATGAAAGAGGAAGATATTCCACTACAATCACACTTCAGCATGTGCAATTTGGAGGGTAGAAAGAGCTCCTCTTTCCTATGATCCGTTATAGAATAGTGGACCAAAAAATGTGGTCTAGAAATGTGTGTGTCTGTTTACCTGCACAGAGTTTTAAAATAATTGATTGCCAACACTTAAAAACCATGAGATTTCAAATAAATGTGGATTTCCAGCTTCTTAAAAATTGGAAAATGTTGCTGGGCACGATGGCACATGTCTGTTATCCCAGCAATTCAGGAGGCTGTGGCAGGAGGATCACAAGTTCAAAGCCAGCCTCAGCAAAAGTAAGGTGCTAAGCAACTCGGTGAGACCCTGTCTCTAAATAAGATACAAAATAGGGCTGGGATATGGCTCGGTGGTTGAGTGCCCCTGAGTTCAATTCCTGGTACCGCTGCCCCCCCGCAAAAAAAAAAATAAATTAGAAAATGTGGCCACATTCACAATGGTAATGTGAGCCAGCTGACTTCTTTAGATGGGCCATGGCCACTCCAGGTCCATGATTTAGTCTCCAATGCTTACCTCGGGCCACTTTGCTCATTTATGTTATCATATTATCTGCTTACTCATCTAGGCATTTGGGTCTGTCTCTATTGCTTTTTTTTTTGGGGGGGGGGTCCTGGGAATTAAACTCAGGAGTTATTTACCACTGAGCTACATCCCCAGCCTTTTTTATTTTTACTTTAAAACAAGATCTCACTAAGTAGCCCAGGCTGGCTTCAAACTGGCAATCCTCCTGCCTCAGCCTCTGGAATTGTCACTCTTCCTGTTATTACCTCTCAGATCCTTCTATGTTGCTTTTAGTGTCTTCTTGTATTGAATAACTAGACTTGTACTCTCAATCTTCTACACATTTTATTATTGAGTTTACACAAAATTACTTCCAACTCAGTATTATAAAATCATCAAATGTTGGAGTTGGAAGAGAATTTAGGGATCAGATAGTTCAATCTTCTCAGTTTATAGAATACACCTGGTAACAGAATCCTGTAACTTTAGAGTTTTTTTTTTTTTTTGGTGTGTGTGTGTGTGTGTGTATGTGTGTTTGTGTGTGCGTGTGTGTGTGTGTGTGTGTGTGTATCGGAATTTTTGTTTGGTGGCTCTTGGGGGTAGAAGGGTACAAGTCATGCAAATAAACATTTTTTTATACATCAGGGGAAATTCATGATTCTTAAATATTACTATCTACAATTTTTGTTAAAACCATAGAACTTTAGAGATTAATGGACTAGATTGATAAATCAGAAAGTTGAGCCCGGCCAGTTGCTCAGGGTTTCGCTAAATTGCTGGGCCTGCCCTTGAGCCTGCGCTCCTGTTTCGTGCTGAGTATTCTAAGGGAATATAAACTTGAAAATGGCAAGATATATGTGTTCTACAGGAATTCATAAGGTGGGTGTGACATACACACCCAGATATAACCTTTTAAATCTTAAGTGCCATCACCCCCACTAGACACAAGCAGGGAGGCAGAGTCGTCATCGGACTGGGGAACTGGGCAGCCTGGTTCCAGGCTGCTGCACGGTGACTCGCAGTGTCCCGGGACTCCACTCGGCTTTACAACCCGTCTGGAGGAGTTTTGTGCAACAATCCAGGGAGAATGGATCTAAGCTCAGTGTAACGTGAAACATCAGCGCTCACGCGTTGGCTCTGCACAAAGACCCAAGCCAAGGGCTCCTCCGCCGTTTGGGACGGTCTTGTTGCCCGAGGGCAGGGACCGAAATCCCCCGTTTTTCTAGATCCCCCAGGCAGCGCCCGGTCTGGATGCAGTGATGACGGAGACAAGGGATCTGGGAAAACTGAATACAAGATCCCGGGTTCTAACTCCGCCTCGATGTGAGCAAAGAGTTGGAGGCACTTGGAGCAGCGCATGCGCGCCTCGTCCCCCAAGCCCTGGAGAGACGCAGCCCAATTGGTTTGCCCCGCTCGGGTTTTTCCCACACGGGAACTTGATCTTTTGTGTACGCATGCGTCCTATCCAGGCTTCGGTTGGTTACTGCTCCCGTCCGTCATTGAAAGAGCCAATAGAGAGAGCCCGAAGAGCACTTCCCGCCCAGCAGAGGAATGTTTGGGGTCTTTGTCCACAGGCACGCCTACTCGGGGAGTAGTTGGGGCGTCTATCTTGGCGCCTTTGGGGAGGGGCGCTGGGCCACGCTGCAGTACCGCTATCCCGTTGGCTACGTCGTGGCGGGGAAACGAAGCGACAGAGAGGGGACGGGTGGAAAGGGCAAGAGCAGCCCTTAGAACAGTGCCCGAAGGCCAGCGGCCAGCCGTTGATTAAACACCTCTGGGGCCCGGGGTGCCGCGACTGCGGTGACCTCTGCCGTCTGGGAGGCTTACAGTGTGGGGAAGGCTAGTGAGACAAGTGACGGTCGCACGCCTTCCACCTCCTCGCCGCGCTTTCGCCTTAGATGGAAATTCTCTTTCCAACCTCGGAGCCGCTCCGTCGTCCCGCCCGGCCCTGGCTGACAGGGCAGTGATTGGGCGGCACGAGCGGCACCAGCCTCCTCTGCACCGGGCGTGGTGACGGGTCTCCGCGGGGCCCGGCGGTCGCGTGACCAGCCCGCAGGCGTGCCCTCTCCCCCACCCGCTGGGGCCGGCGTCGCAGTCACCAGCTTTTTATTGGGCACGTGGCGGCTGATGCGCCGTAAAAAGGAGTGATTGTGGGCGGCCACCCTAGACCGAACCGCCCGAGCGAGGTCCCTCCAAGCCGTAAACGCTTGGAAGTGAGCACAAGGGGCGGGGTAAATCTAACTCCATCCAACTGCGAGCACTAAATCCTGGGCCCCTGGGTTTGTCTGAACCTACCTAGCAAGGAAGTGAGCGAGGCTTGGGGAAAAGGGGCGGGCGGGAACTGTAGGAACGACCTCCTTCTGCCTTGGGGACTCTGTTTACCAACTGTGAAACAGGGCAGGGGAATGAATGTGCTGCTGGGCTAGGCAGTGAAACAGTGATTTAAAAACTGCAAACAGATCCAAGCGAAGGAGGGTATTGACTCCAGTGGGAGCCACTTTGAAGCTGGGGTGGGGTCACCTTATGTCCTTTTCATATCCGCTCTTCCTGAAACAAGTTTCCACAATCACAAGGCTGGAAAAGTTACTCAGCCCATGGGACTTAGGGGTGAGTCAGAAGAACATAAGCTACAAAGAACTGGTCTGGCCTTCTTGGCTGGAACAGTCACATACAAGCCTTTGCTTCCTGCGGCCCATGAGCCACCGCTTTAGGGGTAGAAGCCCGGTGGTGCTAATTCTTCAGTAGACTAATAGGTGAGCCCAGGAAACTGGGACCTTCTTTGTATTCTGTCTGGCATTTCTTCAGGATCTGGTCCTGTAGCTGCAAAGTAGAGAAGAAGCTGCAAAAAGTTACCACACCTTTGAACATATTTTTAAAAAGAATCATGCAGGTTTGTAAGTATTTCATGCAAAGTACACTTTCTTTTTTTTTTTTAATATTTCCCATTATTTTATTTTATTTTTTTTTTATAATTTTTATTGTTGGTTGTTCAAAACATTACATAGTTCTTGATATATCATATGCAAAGTACACTTTCACATGCGTTATCTCATTTTAGCCTTGCTGAACATATACTGTGTGCCAGGCACTGAGCCAGATACAAATGGATCAGATAGTGCATTTTTAGCGGGGTTGGGGATACTGGGGATTGAACTCAGGGGACTCCACCTCTGAGCCACATCCCCAGCCCAATTTTGTATTTTGAGTTGCTTAGTGCCTTGCAGTTGCTGAGGCCCTTTACCAACTGAGCTATATCCCCAGCGTGAAATACTGCATTTTTAAAAGGAGCTTTCAGTCCAGTTGTAGAGAAAAAATAGAAACTAGCACTTACATTTCCAGGTAGAACAAAATAGGTGCTATAAAGAAGGGGCAAAGCTGCCAGACATGGTGGGGCACATCTATAATCCCAGCAATTTGGGAGGCTGAGGGAAGAGGACCACAAGTTCAAAGCCGGACTCAGCAACTTAGGCCCTAAGCAACTCAGCAAGACCCTGTCTCTAAATAAAAAGACAGAAAGGGCTAGGGATGTGGCTCAGTGATTGAGTACTCCTGGGTTTAGCCCCTAATACCAAAAAAGAGAACAACACACACACACACACACACACACACACAAACGAAGGGACACAGTGAACCAATCTTTATTTCATCAATTTGGTCAAGAGAACCTAATGTTAAGGTTATATTAATATTATAAGGTAGCCAGGAATGGTGGTGTGTGCCTGTAATCCAAGCTGCTTGGGAAGATGAGGCAGGTGATTCACCAGCTCCCGGTGAGCCTGGGCAACTTAGTGAGACCTTGTGTCAAAATAAAAAGGGCTGGGAATGTAGCTCAGTGGTAGAGCTCCCCTGGGCTCAATCACTAGAACCGTTAAAAAAAAAAAAAAAAAAAAAAAGCAGGGGCTGTGTGCAGTGGCACACGCCTGTAATCCCAGCAGCTTGGGAGGCTGAGGCAGGAGGATCTCGAGTTCAAAGCCAGCCTCAACAATTTAGTGAGACCCTAAGCAACTCAGTGAGACCCTGTCTCTAAATTAGGGGCTGGGGATGTGGCTCAAGCGGTAGCGCGCTCGCCTGGCATGCGTGCAGCCCGGGTTCGATCCTCGGCACCACATACAAATAAAGATGTTGTGTCCGCCGAAAACTAAAAAATTATTAAAAAAAAAAAATTAAATGCAAACAAGGGCTGGGGGTGGCTAGGTGGTTAAGCACTCCTGGGTTTAATCTCTGGTGCCCTCCCCCCAAAAAAGAAAGAGCAGGTGTTGTGCATATTCCTAAGACACCTCATTGTAGAAATGATAGGGAAATTTAAAAAACAAATAGGAGTGATAGAGCTCATAGACCTCTTCTTATCTAAATATATCTATTTTCATGTATTTGACTAGTAGCAATAGTAAGTATCTGTTTCTTAATTATGTACTAAATTTCTCTTCTTGCCACCCTTGTGTCCTTGTTTAGGCTCTCCTTTCCACTTGTATGGGATCCTGATTGGGCCACTTGGCTCTGATGTTGCATTCCTTCTGGTTGATTTTCAACATTACTGCCATATGGATCTTTTACTGGCAGGACCTTTATGAAATGCAAATCTAACCAAGTTCCTCCTTTACTTAAAGTCTGTACCTAGCCTGGGCAAGGTAAGCATACCATAATCTCAGATTCAGGAGGTGAAGGCAGAAGGATCACAAGTTCGAGGCCAGCCTCAACAACTTAGTAAGACCATGTCTCAAAAAATAAAAGAGGGCTGGGAGAATAGCCCAGGAGAAGAGCACCCTTGGGTTAAATCCCCAGTACACACACACACACACACACACACACAAAGTCTACGTTTTGGGGCGTGCTGGAGATGGAACCCAGGGCTTCCCACACACTAGGTAAGCACTCTACTACTGAGCTACATCTCCAGTTTCTCTGCCTAAGATCTTTTGATGACCAAACATCTCCAGGATGGAGCCCAAGTCTTGGCAATCAAGGCCTCCGTGATGAATAAGGCTCTGGCTGCCTCCTCAGCTTCCCAGGCTATTCCTCTGCCCTGCACCTCAGCACTTGTGTCCCCTTTCCCATCCTCACTCCATGGCTGACCTGCTGTTCCCACTGTACAGAATGCCTTCTCTGCCCTCATTTGCCTAGGAAATTCCTACAGTTCTTCAAAATCCAGCTCAAATACTTCCTGTAAGAAGATTCTCTGATCTCACCAGTTTGAATTGGGGTACGCTGCGCCTCTCATCTCAAGCCCACTGTGGTTGGTTCACTTGTCTCCTGTCCCCACCACAGGTCAGTGTCTTGTCCTCTGTACCCAGTGTCTTCCAGTGCCTCACACAGAGTTGGTGTTCAGTAAATGGTACCTTTCAGACAGAAGGATGGCCCAAGTAAACACATAAGGAATGGGGTCTGGTCTGCCTAGAGTCCAAGAATGTACAGGACAAGCAGAGATAAAGGCTGCAAGAGGATTTGGGTTGGCTTTTTCTCCCCCACTTTTTTAAAATACTGGGAATTGCAACTGGGTGCTTTACCACTGAGCCATAGTCCTTGTTTATAATTTTTTTTTGGTACCTGGGATTAAACTCAGGGGCACTCGACCACTGAGCCACATCTCCAGCCCTATTTTCTATTTTATTAGAGACAGGGTCTCACTGAGTTGCTTAGTGCCTTACTAAATTGCTGAGGCTGGCTTTGAACTTGTGATCCTCTTGCCTCTGCCTTCCGAGCCGCTGGAGTTACAGGCCTGCGCCACTGCAGCCCAGCACGTTTTTGATTTTTTAACCCAGGGCTTTGTGCATGCAAGGCAAGCACTCTACCAACTGAGCTACTTCCCCAGCCCATTTAATTTTTATTTTGAGACAGGATTTAATTAAGTTGCTGAGGCTGGCCTGGAACTTGGGATCCTCCTGCCTCAGCCTCCTGAGTTGTTGGGATTACAGACCTGTACCACCATCCCTGCTCTGCATTGGCTCTTTGAAAGCCTTGGGAACTAGAGACTCTGCATCTTATATGATGAGCAGTTGAGAACCGCCAGGTGTTAGATGATCAGAACAGGGCGGAAGATGGGAAGATGGACCGGAGGACAGGCTGGGGTTGGGAAGCAGACAGCTGTTAGCTCTGTGGTACAGAAACAGCAGCCAGGAAGATGGTGACTAGCGAAGGCCACGCAGCTGTAAGTGGCCGAAGTAGAAGGTGAACTGTGCCAAGTCTGGAGATCTGAGGGCCACTCCACGAGGGAGGCACGGTCGGTAGCTGGGCTTCAGGCTGTCCACAAGGCAGAAGGGTGCCGCCTCAGTTGGACAGGGAGCTTGTCTGCACACACAGTGCTGCCCTCTCTGTGACTTAGCACCCTTATTTTCTATTCACACAGAGTCCTCCCTGGCGTGGAACAACACCTTAAGGCCTCTTAGCAATCCAGGCCGCTTTGATCTTGTTGCACTCCACACTTCCTATGACAGGGGAAGAGTACTTAGAGAACCAGGTGCCAGCTGCATTTCTTTTTGTTTGTTTGTTTGTTTTGTTTTTCTGTTCGGTGCTGAGGATTTAACCCAAGAGCACTTTACCACTGAGCTACATCCCCATCCCTTTTTAGTTTTTTGAGACAGGGTTTCACTAAGTTGCTTAGGGCCCTGCTAAATTGCTGATGCTGTCCTCTACTTGAAGTCCTCCTGCCTCAGCCTCCCAAGCCACTGGGATTACAGGCACCAAGGCACCCAGCTGACAGCTGCGCTTCAGAAGCTGCCCAGAACTAGTCCAGTGACTGACTACACAGGGACTGGGGAACGCAGGAAGGAGAAGAGAACAGGCATACCTCATGAGGAAAGGAATACTGCTACTACACCTGTGGGAAAGGAACGGCAGGCCGCGGAGGCAGAGGTCCAGAGAGGAGATGCACGGAACAGAAGGGTTTGGATGTTAGGTCAGGACTGTTCTGGTCACCTTAGAGGAAGGCCTCTCTCCATGGACATGGGTGAGCGGGTGTACGTTGTGCCAGGGAGTCCTTGCCTGTCGCCGTGTGCGGTGAAGCCTGGGAACTGAAGAGCAGAGATGACTCTCTCAAATGGCAGCTGGCTGAGGCCTCGGTTCCTTGCCACATGGGCCTCTCCAGGGGGCGGTCACACAACATGGCATCTGGCTTCCTCCAAGGCAAATGATGAAAGAGACCCAAGTAGGAGCCATGACTTAGCCCTGGCAGTCACAGGCTTCACTCCCACCGCCTTTCACTGGCCGCACAGGACAACCAAGATGCGTGTGGGAGGGGACCAGAGAGGTGTGAATACCAGGCGGGGAGGCGGAGGTCATCTTGGAAGCTCCTTCCAGAAGCTGGCCTAGAGGACACTTCCTGCTTGGTTTCTGTTGTCCCTCTGTCCTGCTGACGGAGATCATGAGGTAATGACAGGGCTCAGCACAGACGGAGGCATTTTGCAGATGAGGAAACCCAAGCCACAAGGGCACTCCTGTGCTTGCCTGACTCCCTGTGCGCGGGCCGCAGCCTGAATTTTCGGCACCCACATCCCTGAACATGTGCTGTGATCTGTGAGGGTGTTCTGCCCCGGACCCCGACGCCAGCACCCAGCACAGGTGGGGGGCGGCAGTAAGCCAAGCGCAACACACTGCCACCCTGCCACCGACTCGCCACCTCCCGCCCCTGGCACAGCTGTGGTGAGGGGGCACGGCAGGGGCAGCTCGGCTCAGCAGGGGGCGCTAGATGGGGGGGCCCTTTGGGACCTGTGAGAAGAGGGAGTGTTTCCCTGGCACTGTCAAGGTCCTCCCACTTGAGCCAAGAGCAGAGGGCCCTGCGGGGGAGGCTGCAGCTCCAAGGTGGACCACACCTGGGCCGCTCCTGTGGCCAGACAGGTTTCCGCCGAGGAGTCAGTCAGCAGTCAGAGGGCTGGACTGGCCTCGGGTGGCTTGGTTTCTCTGATGTCCCAGGGTCCCTCCTGAAGCTTCCTTCGAGCTAGACAACCTGTCCCCCATCCTGGGGCTAACTCCTCCTGGCAGAACACCTGGAGCACATCCTTCAGGGACACGGGGAAGTGCTCTCCCCCCACCATCCTCCGCCACAGGTGAAGCTCGGCCTCGAACCCTGGCAGGGCTGCCCCAGCCCTTCCTCCCCCCCTCGGCCGCACCAAAGAAAGCAAAGCCCAAGACGGAGTATCAGAAACGTGTATTCTTTTTCTTTTAATAGTAAACCTCTTTACAACAAATATAGTGAAAGAGTTTTCAAACAAAACTCATAAGAATCTCGAGGACTTCTGTCTTTTCTTATTGTGTAGAATACTAAGAAAGCATCACCGTACAGCACGAAAGAAATATCCAAAACAAACCAACAGCCGCACACTTGGACTCGCCCTGCCCGGCCCGGAAGGAGCCCCAGGAGTGTGGGTGATTGTCGGGTTTGGGGGTGGGTCACCTCCATGGCCGTCTCCCCTCCCTTCCTCCCTCGTCTCTACCCCTCCCTCTCAACTGGGACAGAATGAGGAAGAGGATCCGGACTGCCAGGGATCAGCTCCCAGCCCCCTACAGGTCCCAGAGCTTCTGACTGCTGCAGGGCAGAGGGGGCCAGAGGCAGAGGGGGCGGGAGAGTTCCCAGGCTCTGTCCCTCTCCGGGAGAGCCTATCCCCCCACCCCAGGGGATTCCAAAGAGTCAGTTAAAAATATATAGATAGATATTTCTAGATACACTTTTACATCATTTGTCTCTCCAAACAAATAAATAATTAGCAAGAGAAGGTGCATTACTTCCTTCCTGTCCGAGGTGAGGAGGGCGGGCGGGCGGGACGGGATCAGTCTCCTGCACTGAGTGCGGTGTCAGGGAGGGGAAAGGCTGTTCCACTGAGGTGTGGGGGCGGTCCTCTTGCCCACTGTCCCTGAAAACTGTGGGAGACCTGGGAAGGGGAGGGGCCTTGGATGACTCCAGTGGTTACTTTGGCAAGTGCCCGGTTTTTCAGAGGGAGTGGGTGGAGGCAAATTTGGCTTGTGAAAGGAAGAAAAGGTCCCACTTGAGGTCTGGGTTCCCAGGGACCCATATATCTGGCCGGCCAGGAGCCCCTGTCCCCAAGAGAACTTGGGGGTATTGAATTATGGAAATGTCACATATTCACTCACAGCCCACCCACTACTGCCAAGGACAGAGAAGAAAGGACACACACACATCCGCACGTGGTAATCAAAATCCAGCTTGGCCTTCCGAGGCGGAGGGCAAAACTGGTTAAATATTGCACCGTGAACTGCAGGGGCCTCACCCCAGCCCGCACTGAATGGTGGCCAAGCTTGACCTAGAAAGGTGGGCAGACTGATGATGGTAGGAATAGCCTGAGAAGAGAAGGTCATTCGACGTTTATTGAGCACCTATCATTCACCCATTCAGCATTTACTGAGTGCCTACTGTGTGCCAGGTGTGGGCAAGGCTCTGGGAGCACATGTGTACATGACTATACCCTAGCTTCTTTTGAGGCCCTGACCCAGGTTCCTTGATTCTTGCAACACCCTCTGGGAACCTTCGGGTGGCAGGGGTGGGGGGTGGGGGGGCTGGATGTGCCACATCCTTGTGGTCAGCAGGTGGGGTGAAGCTGTGGGTCAGGAGGGATCACTGCTCGGTTGGGGGAGAGCCTTGGGGGGCAGAGAACCGGAGTTGTGCTCTGAACGCGGGAATTCCCTGAAGGAAGCCGTGTGTCAAGGTGGGGACTGAGTGGAGGCGCAGGCTCCGGAGGGAACCCGGGAGAGGTAGGCGCAGGGAGAAGCGAAGGGGCGGCTGCCCAATCCCAGAGCGGAGGACAGAGCGGTGGAAGAGGGAGTGAGGGTCCCAGAGCCAGAAGCCAGGGCAGCCACCTGTCTCACTGTGAACACAGCCAGCGCAGACACAGGGACGCCCTGCACTCCGTCACACAAAAGGCCACCCACACAGTCACGCGCCCCCACACAAACACAAAGGTGCACTCAGACACAAACACCAGATGCCCTCAAGAACACTCAGGTCACGTGTGGTCACGCACTCCTCTCTGCTACTGGTTCCTTCCCGTGTCAAGTGTGGGAATACTGCAGAGGCTGGGTCACAGGGGGGCAAAGAGGGTCATCTACCACAAAACTGGGCCTGGTCTAAGGCTACTCTCCAACCGGAGGAAACCCCACGGGACCTGGACTTGCGAGGAGTGGGGCGGCACCCCTGAGGGCAGGTGGTGCTGGACACGGCCGGGCTGCCCCTCCAGGCTGAGATCTGGTCCAGCCCTAGGTCTCGGGACCCCGTGCTCTGAGTGCCCCTTGGGCTCCTTGCCACCGCCCCACCGAGGAGGCAGTGGAGCAGGGCCACCGGGCAGGGGACGGGAGGGGACGGGAGAGGAGGGAGCAAGAACAACAGCAGAAGAATCTCGCCTGTACAGTACGGGCCTTTGAGTCGTTATTATTACAATATACTTTGACAAAAATAGAATCTCATTTCATATCAATACAACAACAAAAACAACAACAACAACAAAACAGTTTCCTGGACTGTTACACCGCTAACGTTTCCAAAGGTTGCTATTTACAATTACAGTAGCCAAGAGGGACGGTGGGACAGGCCTGGAGGTGGTGGGACAGGAGGTAGCGAGACAATGAGGGTGCCAAGAGCAGGGGGTGAGGAGGGCGGGGGACCCAGGAGGGATCGGGAGGAGCCCTCTAGATGGAACCCATCTGTAGGGACCTCCTACCCCTTGGGCCATCCCAGTGTCCACTCCTTGGGAAGCGTGCAAGGCAGAGGAAGTCCCCTCCCCATACCTGCCCTCAGGCACCCCGGGGAAGCCTAGGGCCCCACTCTGCCCAGTCCTGGAGCCACCTCCCTAAAGCTCCTCTCCCCACGTCTCCCTGCACACGGAGGCCAGCTGGACAGGGCTGGGTCAATGGAGAGATGGGGAGCTATTGCACTGTTTATCTTAGAGGAAAAAGCCGGGGGAGGGAAAGGGCCCACCTTCGCCCTCTGCCCAGCCCTTCGGCCCTCCTCGGCCCTCTCCTCATGGTTCGGTCTCTCTCTTCAAATGTGCTTCCAGAGAGGCCACCTCTACCCCGTCCCCGCCCAGGTTCCCAGGCAGTCTTCCCAGCCCAGAAGCTCGGCTGCCACCCACGACCTTGGGGTGCAGCACACAACAGTCAAAAGGGTGTCGTGTATGTCGGTTATTTTGGGGCCAGGCTTGGGCCCCGTGTGCCCAGAGCCGTGTGGCAGCCAGCAGAGCGCCCCTGCCTCTCCCGCTGCCCCCACACACACCAGCAGCCCCCGGCCTCCAGCCTGCTGTGGGGTTTTGCTGTATGGTAGTTTTTTGGTTCTTTCCCTCTGTCTGGGGCATGGCATGGGGGGCTCCAAATGCAGGGCTCGGCACCTGTCCTTTCCCAAAGGCCTACTGGGCCCCCCTTCCTGCAGCATATGTGTACAACGTGCAAAGTGTCCCCCCCTTCCCGCAAAAAAAGAGAGCCCCCGCCAGTGAAAATGGCGGGGGAGAGAAAGAAGGGACGAGAGCATCCCTCTCTCCAAAGCCAGAATCCAAATTAAAAAAAATATAATAATAATAATAATAATAATATAATAATTATACACAAATGTAACCGTCAACAGGACACAGGAGCACAGAAAGGAAGTGGGGGTCGAGCGGGAGGAGCCCAGGACAGGGGTGGGCGGTGAGATTGTCAACTCTTCATCGGGGAGGCTGAGGAGGGGAGAGGGAATCGTCACTTTAATGTCTGCGGAGAGAGGAGATGGAGAAGGGGTGTGAGGGTGGCCAGCTGCGGGTGCACCCCACGCCCCTCTCCCCGGGCCAGGAATGGGGCGGCCGGCTGTGGGGGCGTAGAGCAGAGGTCTGACGCTGGGGGGCTGGGCTTCAGCGAGGAGGAGGGCTGTTGGTGCGCCCCAAAGGGCTGGTGGCGGCGCCGGCCACAAGGCCTCTCCAGTGGGAGAGCGAACAGTGGGGGCATGTGGGGCGTCCCCTGGCGGGCGGAGCAGACAGTGCAGGAGGAGGGACGAGGCTACAGTACCCAGGTGTCGAGCCGCATCCTCTTCACGGCGGAGCCCTCGGCCTCAGGCTCAGGGGCCGGGCGCAGCAGGCCCAGCGTGGGCCCGAAGTCCCCCCGTCCGTCGTCCCGGTCCCCCGTCTCATAGGATCCCCCTGCTGGGCTGCTGAGACCGTCACCAGGCTCAGGGCGGCCGGCGGCCGGGAACACAGCTGGAGGGGGAGGCGCGGGGCTGCGCTCGCGGCTCGGGGACACGGGCTCGGACTTGATGCTGATGTGCGGGTGGGTGGTGACCGTGAGGGCAGCACCCACATGGGGCAAGGGGCTGCCTGGGCTGGAGGCAGGAAATGGGCATGGGGTGGGGGGGCCAGAAACAGAGGGGTAAGTGACAGGCCAGTGAGAAGACAGAGACAAAGAGCAGGAGAGAGAATGGGAGCGGGAGAAGAGGGAGAGGGGACGGGCCAGCGGAGAGAACATGAAGGGGGGGGAGATAAAACAGGCCACTTTAGTTCTCATCCTGTCACCTTCTGCAGCCTGGGGCTGGCTGGGGGACAGGGCCCAGAGGGAGTCTCCTGGGCCGTTACAAGGTACCCAACAGAGCTTCACGGGAGACCCACCGAGGGACAGGCGGGGACAGGCGGCCCTCCGCAGGACCCCCTCTCCCTCCCCTCACCCCCAGGCACCCACGGCAGGTCTCGCGAGGACTCACATGAGGTTGCCGAGAGACACGGGGACCAGGTGGGGCTGCTGCTGAGGTGGCTGCGGCGGCTGGGGCTGCTGCGGCTGGGGCTGCGGGGGCTGCGGTTGGGGCTGCGGGGGCTGCGGCTGCGGGGGCTGCGGGGGCTGCTGTGGCTGTTGCCAGGCGGTGACGTTGCCTAGCGACAGCCCCCCAGGCGAGCTGAAGGCCGGGAGGGAGGAGAGTTCTGCGCTGGTCAACTGGTAATCTGCAGGGGGAAGGCGGAGGGTCAGGACGGGAGCTGAGGGCCAGCGCCAAGGGTTCAGAGAGGCACTCAGCGAAAGGCAGTCATAATAACAGGAGGTGCCTTAAAAAAACATAGGCTGAAAAGACGGGTGGTTTGGGCTGGGGATGTGGCTCAAGCGGTAGCGCGCTCGCGTGGCATGCGTGCGGCCCGGGTTCGATCCTCAGCACCACATACCAACAAAGATGTTGTGTCCGCCAGATACTAAAAAATAAATATTAAAATTCTCTCACTCTCTCTTTAAAAAAAAAAAAAGACGGGTGGTTTTAAAAATAGTGTTGAAAATTTTTTTAAAGAAAAATTCTGTGTAGGTATCACTTTCGTGATGACAATGATAAAAAGGAAAAGCCAAGGGGAACAAAGGTGAGCAGGGAAGGTCCAACTGTGTCTGTCGTTACCTGTCTGACTCTCCAGCTGCCTTTCTGAGGCAGTGGGGACCCACAGGGAACCCTAGGCACATGAGGCCCAGCAAGCAAATGTGCCACCACGCCCACTTCTGCACAGCCCCAGGAGTCTGCAGTCTGTAGAGACCTTCACCAACAGCACGGGCCTGGGCCCGCACTGCACCACAGACGCGGAAGGTGCACCTTGGCTCCCAGTCCTCGCACTCGGGTGCAGGGCCTCGGACACAGGGTCAGGCCAAGGCTGCACCTGGGGGCACTGCTTTTCTGAAACATCTAGCTTGATCAGTGAAGACACTGTGATGTTTGCCCTGCCACAGAACAAACACAACCATGAAGTGCCCCGCGATGTTTCCCGTTGCATCCTGTTCGGACAGTTTAGAAAATGTCTTCCCTGAGGACCATAAAGATGCCAAACTGTGACGGGGGAGGGCAGGCTGGGGGTCGGAGGTGGGGCGTGTCCCCCAGTCAACCCGAACTACAGCCCTCTGCTGGGAGTCCTAGGCCATCTGCTCTGGCCACATTCATACAGAGAAGATGGTGTCACCTCTGCAACACTGCTAGGAGGCCAATCTTCCTGGCTATCTCCACTTATAGGCCCTGAGACCTTGGGCAGATGACGTCCTGTCTGCCTATGAACGGGAGGCAGTAATCAACCCAGAATAAGCACACAGCATCTGCTGTGAGGACCAGAGAGGTTTTTTGTTTTTTGTTTTTTTTTGGGGGGGGGGTGGGAGGAGGGTATTCAGGATCGAACCCTGGGGCACTGAACCACTGAGCCATATCCCCAGCCCTTTCTATATTTTTATTTAGAGACAGGGTCTTGCTAAATTGCTTAGGGCCTCATTAAATTCCTGAGGCTGGCTTTGAACTTGCAATCTTTCCGCCTCGGCCTCCAGAGCGCTGAGATCCCAGGCCAGCGGCACCATGCCCTGCGGGACCAGAGGGTGGCCACTCAGGAGGCACACAGGAGTGTCTCGGCACCTGGTGGGTATTCCAAAGATCACCTACTATTACTTTACAAATGAGGCAACTGTAGCCTGAGACCCGAGGTACTGGCCCAGTGGCAGAGTTCAGGCAAGACCCCAGGACTTTCTGTGATCTCTGAACCTCATCCAGAGGTGGTCCATGCTTGTCCCTAACACTGGCCACAGTTTTGAGATGCCTGTATTTAGAAAGCAAACAAAGGCAAAAATGGGCTCCGGGACTGACTGGATTTTTCTAGCCCTTGGTTCACGAACCCTTGCCGGAAGTCCCTCAGTGAGAAAATGATAAGAGACCCAACTCAGTGCTGCCCTACCTCACAGACTCCGGCCCTGTCTACTGGGAGGCTCAGCTCCCAGCCACGAGGCAGTGCTTGGCCCGCTCAAAGAGCCACCACAGTCAGACCTCTGCAGCCAGCGTCAACAAGGGACCAGGCCCACCTCTTGCCCCAGACACCACCAAGATCACCCCCAGCGCAACCTGAACCAGAGCCAGGATTGTAAACAGTGACAAGGGAACAGCATGTGCTCCCTGGGTCCTTGTTTACACGCCTAGGGTCTCCTGGATACACCTGACACCTCAGCCGAGCTGGCTTAGCCGCTCTGCACCAAGAGGCCGAGGAAGGCTGCCTTTGGAGAGGAGGTGGGAACCCAGCGCACATTCCTGAGAGCCAAGGGCAAGTCCGGGGTGGAACCTGCCTTTCCCACAGTGACCAACAAGAGTTCACAAGACTGGCCTGCTAAACGCCTGTCCCAGGTCTCGACAACCAACTGCCCTCTTGCTTCACAAGACTGCGGGAACGGTGACCACAGGTAACCACTGCGGCGGGATTCCTAACAATGGCCTGGGCTTCCCTCTGCCACCTGCTCCCCTCCGCTCTGCCTTCAAGGAGCCAGCTCTGCTTGGTGGCCTCAGTCCCAGTGCACCAGGAGCGAGCCTCCCCACCCATGCTCCCAGAGATGAGACTGGCCTAAAGGTGACACCTCAAAGCTGTGGGAGTGGGCATGTGCGAAGCTGCGTGGGCAAAGGACAGGGCTGACAGACACCTGGAGTGAACTCCCATCCCTTCACGCTAGAGACCGAGCCAAGGGGCTATACCACCGAGTCCTCCCCGAACAGGGTCAGGTTAAGTTGCCCAGTCTGGCCGTGAACCTGTGATCCTCCTGCCTCAGCCTTCTTAGTTGCTGGGGTTATAGGCATGTGCCACCACAACTGGCCAGTATTCTACATTTTTATTTGCTAAATCCGGCCGTCATGGGCATGGTGGTGCACACCTATAATCCCAGCAACTCAAGAGGCTGAGTCAGGAGGATGGTGAGTTCAAAGCCAGCCTCAGCAACTTAGTGAGGCCCTAAGCAACTCAGTGAGACTCTAATAAAATACAAAAAAGGGCTGAGGTGTGGCTCAGTGGTTCAGTGCTCCTGGGTTCAAATCTCTGTACCAAATCAATCAAGCAACCATAATTAAACGAGGAATCCCCCAAATCAATAGCTTTCCTCAGACTGTGGCTTCCCTGGCTTATTTATTTATTTATTTTTGGTACTGGATGAACCCAGGGTGCTTTACCACTAAGCTACACCCCTGGCTCTTTTAATTTATTTCTTTAATATTTTATTTTTAGTTGTAGTTGGACACCACACCTTTATTATTATTATTTTTTTATTTTTATGTGGTGTTTGAGGATCGAACCCAGGGCCTTGCGCGTGCTAGACGAGTGCTCTACTGCTGAGTCACAACCGCAGCCCCTTTATAATTTATTTTCTAATCTTGAGATCTTCTCGTCTCAGCCTCTCGAGTGACTGGAATTACAGGCATGTGCCACAACCCCTGGCTCCCAGCATAGCTATGTTCCTTCTCTGGTCACTCGTCTGTTCCAAGGCCAAGTGCACACACGTAACGTGGACACTCACCTGTGTTGTAGGCGGTGGGCATGGAAGAGAAGGGGAGGCCCTGGCTGAGCAAACTTGGTGTTGCCACGGAGACCACTGGGGTGGTGAGCGAGTGGGTAGACTGGGAGACCCCGAGGCGCTGGGCATTGTTCTGCAGGAGAAAATGTCTGTCAGGAGGTGCCAGACGGGTGGGCTGCCTTAGGCTGACTTTGGGGGCCAAGATCAAGGTGGGGCCTCAGCATGGAGGACCCAGAGGTACCCCAACACGAGTTGGTGCAATCACAGAGACACTGAGACCCCTGGAGAAAAACATGCACAACTGGCTTCACTCTCACCCACACATGCAAAGAGGAAGAGGATGCCCCAACACTGGCCCTGTGGCCGCGACCCCAACACCGGCCCAGGCTCCTAGGGCAGAGTGACAGGAATAGTGAGACAAAAGCCATCGCACTACAGCACCGGCCCTGGGGAGGCGCGTCGGCATCTGGGAGGGGACGCGCGGCCTGGTGTGGCGTGTGCCTGCGTGTACCACACACGTGTGGGGCTGTCTGCCGTCTGCCGCTGAGTCACTTGTTTATTCCAACTCCACACTGGGGCCGGAACTGCCGCTGTGCTGGCCGCCAGAGCCTGCCTGCCTGCCTTTTCCAGTCTCTGGCCTCCCGTCAGGGAGCTGGGAGGAGGAGCCCCTGTCCCACTCCTGGCCATGGGCGAGCATGCAAGTGTGTAAGAGAGTGGCCGTGCATGTCTGTGTCCAGCCCACTAGGCTTCAGCTTCCCCTAGAAAACCGATGTCACTGTCCACTGGCATCCCCCACAGGGTCCCTGTCCTGGGTTCCAAGAATGCTGTGTGGACCACGCAGAGTAGAGGGCTAGGGGGATCCTAGGGCCTAACCAGGCTTCGGGGTTGAGGCCTCTGGGGCCTGAGGGTGGCCTCACTCCACTGTGTAGAGACACGCGTGTGTACGTGTCGTCTGATGCAGCACCACACCTGCATACACACGCACAGGTCCACCCACATGCACGACTGCCCCTCACCCCACCCCGCTCGCCTCAGTTGCCAGGTGTGCACTAAGCACGGCAAAAACCACACCCACACCACACACTGAACACCCAGGGAAAGGACAAGACACGGGCGCTCCATGCTGGGACCCAGAGGAGTGGGCTGACCCAGAATTCAAAGCACCACAAAAGTCTCATGGCCTCACTTACCAGATCTAAATGGTCCTCAGTCTGGGAGCAGAAATAAAACCAAAGGGACGGTTCAGTCTCTGGTCTCTCCCCTCCCCCACACCACCCACCCACCTCCCTGCCTAACAGCAGGCACTGGCCAGCCCTGGAGGACAGAGCTCTGTCCCAGCCTCCACCAGCTCGGACACCCCTCACCATCTAGTCGGCAACCTCCTGCTACACATGAGACCCTTTCCCCATCACAGAACCTTCTCTCCCAGCCCCCGTCCTTTCTACTGCCTATTTACCCTGGCACCTCTATGCTCCAACCTCTTAAATAATCCTCAGGGAAGACAGAGCTCATAAAAAGCCATGCATACATGATCTCTCTTGGAAAAGTCCTACCTCCTGGCCAACCTTTATCTCTCCTGCTTCAGCTCCGCTCTCTCCCTCCTCCCAGCCTCCCACTTCCAGCCCAAGGCCCAGACACCCACTTACCAAGTGATGCATTAACCCCTTTCCTCCCTGGGAAGTGATGACCCGCAGGTCAGGCTTGCGGCTGGGGGCTCCAAGCTGGGCGCTATGGGTGGGCGGCGGTGGAGACTTGGCAGGGATGACCTTGTTTAGGCTATTGCCATTGGCCACAGGGAGGAGGCCAGGGGAAGCCCGAGCACTGACATAGCCGTTCCCTGGAGGAGTGAGGAGGGTTAGGGTGAAGGGCGGGCAGGCCGGCCCCGTGGTCCTCTCTTCCCTGCGCCAGGACCCCTTCTGCCAGGACCCCTTCCGCCAGGACCCCCCCAGCCATGCCAAGCTGCCTGCGTCCCCACCACTTTCCCAGAACAAGAAGAGGACATCTTGCTCCTCAATCACTGGGTTCCCTTCCTGCCTCCAGGCCACATGTGACAGGGCTGGGGTGGGGGCACCAAGGACACGCCGGGAAAGCGACCACTGCTACTGCCCTGCGACAGCAGAGACCCCACAGCTCAGCCTCTCCCTGCGGCTCTCTCCTGTCATCTCCAAAGGCTCCCCAACCTGCCCCCACAGGACCCACGGGGCTGGGGGACAGGTGGCGACGCGGGATCCAGGCCTCTGCGGAGCCTGGTCACCAGGGCTAACCACCAACCATTTGGGCTGCTCTCTGCTGTGTGCTGGGGACTCTGAGACTTGGACTGGTAAAGGATAAGCTGCCCATGCCTTGCGGGAAACAGGCCATTCACGGGCGGTGACGGTGTTGCTGGCCCTGAGGGACTGATGGCATAGCACCACCACAGTTAGAGTGGTAACTACCCTTCACGTTTGCTCCCCTCCACAACGGGCATGCTATCTCATTTAATCCTCACGTTAACCCTGAAAGATAGGTGGTCCTGAGCACGGGAGAGAGGGCTGTGTCTAATGGCTTGTGGGGCCACAAAGTTGGCGGGAGGCCAAGCAGGGTTTTCACCTGCTTCCCACACAATGGACCCCAGGGCCAGTGGGTACCCCTCAAAGTCTGTGGGAACTTCTCTGGTCCTCTCCTTGGACAGGGAGGGGTACTGACCCAGCTTCCTGACCCCATACGTGATTATTGCCAGGAGGGAGCCGACGCCAAGCTCAGGGACTCTGGGGTTCAGGGATGTACCAGTGACTGCAGGCAGAAATGCCACCTTGCTCTGTCCCCTAAGAGCATGCTGTTGCCCTCAAAGTGTACTGCTGCCTCCGTCCCAATTCCCGGATCACTCTGAGAATGGCAGGAATGTCAGGGTGACGTCAATGGTGACATTAGAAGTCACAGTCACCCAGCTGGACAAAGACACAAGACAGGAGGGCCTATGGGCTGCTGGGGGTGGGACAGCCTTTCCTCTGTGGCTACAAGTACATCTAACATGCGGACCCTGTGTGACCGGGCACACACGTGTGCAAGTCTCTGCCTGCTGCTCCTCCAAGCACGGCCAGGCCACCCCGTCCTCAGGTCCCAATCAGACACCTGTAGTCAACAGGAAAGACCTGGATTTTCTGCTCCAACTAGAAACGCTGGTTCTCACAGCCTGCCCGCACTCCCTGGCTCTGCGTCTGCTGGCCGTCCACCCCACTGCCGCAGACAACAAAATCCAGCAGCAGAAACATCCTCCCGCTCTCGTCCCCTTCAGGGACTCCACCATCCTGTGATGTTCCTCCCCTAATCTAGGTCCCTCCTGGCCACTGAGCAAGCATCAGGCCTCCTGGTGCCAAACAGGGCAGTGGTACTCACCCACGGGGCTGGGGCAGGCTCCGTTAGCAGTGCTGAGGTCTCCCCCGAGCATGGCCCCTGGGGAATGAAGCAGAACCAGGGTGAGCTGGCAGCACTCCCCCGGCAGGGGGGTCCGGGGACTGACCAAAGGGGGCTGTTGAGGAGTGCTGGACCCTGGGCCCGTCCCTCAGGGGCCACACAAACACCGGGATGCTGTGGTAGGTACAGGGCAGGCCCACTTTTGAAACTGGGATCCCAGAGTCCCCTGTGCAGCTCATTCGCACCTCCTCCTGCCCCCACCCGTCTGCTCACCTGCACTGGCGGGCCGCTGAGGCAGGCCTGGAGACACGCTGTTCCTCTGTAGTGCTGGCTGCTGGGGGGACAAGAGCCGCGGGTCTGTGAGGGACGACGTCACCAGGGAAGGGGTGACCAGGGAGCCGCTGGGGTTGCTGAACTGCAGTGAGCTCTGATTGGACACGGGCACCGTGACAGGCATGGCAAAGTTGGGGGCCGGGACAGCTGACTAGACAGAAAAAGGAGGG
Source organism: Marmota flaviventris (assembly GCF_047511675.1). Taxonomy (NCBI): domain Eukaryota; kingdom Metazoa; phylum Chordata; class Mammalia; order Rodentia; family Sciuridae; genus Marmota; species Marmota flaviventris. The sequence continues at coordinate 118,109,812 of NC_092507.1, read as the reverse complement.
GCAGGGTCAGACCAGGTCAGCACCTTTCCCCAGACCCACTCCGCCTGGGAGGACAGGCAAGGGTCTCCTGAGCTCTGGGCTGTGCACCCTTGGGTCAGAGACTCCAGCTCTCTGCCCCCGGCCGTCCTGAGGTCCTGCCTGCCACTCCTACTAAGGCAGATGGTGGTGGGAGTGCTCTGAGATCCAGCTCTGGCCCAGAGAATGAAACTACGGTTCTGTTCCCTGCAGATGGACCAGGGACACCCCTAGTGGAGGCAGGTTAGTCCTCAGCCAGGCAGATCACACGGGAGGAGGTTAGCCGCCCTGGGTACAGACCCAGGTTCACACATGCAGCCCTTCCAGGCCTGGGCCACGGTCCCAACCTGCTTCTCCTGCAGTCACTCACCACCCAGCCTGCTGCAGAGGGGTCTACCCTCTCAGCGCCTGCCCCTTTAGCACTTCTGCTGCCCTAAACACTGCTGAGTGCCTTGGGTGGGGGCCGCGGAGCAGCCCCAGGGTGTTCATCCCAAGACGACTGGACAACAAGCCCCCTGCACTGTCCTGTCCCTCAAGGACCTCGTGTCATCTACACGTTTCTTGCTGGCAAGGGGGACGCTCCATGCCTCTCTGGCTCATGCTCCATCTGAGATGAGTCTCAGCACAGGTCACGGGGTTATCCTGACCAAGGTCGCAGGGTCCTCAGTGGTCACCGCTATCCCCAGCATGGCTCAGAGCAGAACACCCAGAGGCAGCCGAGGGCCGCGCGAAGCCACACCATGCACCACAGGGAGGCCCTCCATGCGACTACTCACGGCCAGTCTATAACTCTGCATCATTTTATCAAACTCCTCGTCTATCTTTTTATACTTCTCCTCCGTCTGGGGGGTCAGGGCAAACACCTCGTCCACCTCAGGGCTTTCACACTCCCTGTGCTTCTTGTGCAGCGCCTGGGGGGAAGGGGCCGGAGGGGGGGCCGACAGAGAGAGAGTGAGTGCAGCTCACCCCGTAGCGCCGGAAGAGCCCGTCCAGCTCCTCGCTGGCGCGCCGGTACTTGTCCTCCAGCAGGGGGCTCTGTTCCAGCGAGTCCTCCCCGTCGGGCTCTGGGCTGTCGCAGCCGTTGAAGCCCTTCTTCCTCAGGGTCTGTAACCGCACCACTAGGTCAGCGGGTGAGGGTCCTCCGGGCCTCCCTAGGAGCCTTCAGGCCCCCCAAGATCCCTGCTCACCCAGCCTCCTTCCTCAGGGTGCCCAGCGCCACCCAGGCCCCCGCCTCCCCGTGCCTCCACCCCATGGCATCCCTCCACCCCGTGCCCCCAGGCCCATGTGAAGACCTACAGCAGGGGGCGGCTGCAGAGCACAGGGACCACGTGGGAGCGCCTGACCCGGGGAGTGCGTGTGGCCAGCACTGTGCTTCCAGAGCCCCACGTGGGCAGACTCAGGGGAGATGGCTGAGGGGCTAGTGGCCTGGGTCAGCCCTGTCTGGTGAGGCCTGGCCAGAGGGCACTGAGAGCTTCCTAGGGGAAGGTGAAGTCAGGGGACCCTGCCCATCCCAACCCAGGCTCTGCTCAGAAGAGAGGAGAGAGAATTTAGGCAGGGACAGAGAGGGAGAAAGCGAGACTCAGGAGAGCCAAGAGGGGACAGCAGGCCCAGGAACTGGATCACCACAGCGACCTGAGCAAAGAGGAAGCACTTGCCGTGACCCAAGGCTGCCCTCTCCGTGCTCAAAATGCCTCTGTGGACACTTGCCTTGTTTCTAAAGTGAATGTAAAGTTCATGTTCTAGTCTGAAATCTGTCTTCTCTAATGTAAAAAAAGAGAATTCCCCCCAATCTCTGAATCTGAAGGAATTTGAGGCCTACAGCTTCCTGGGCGCCCTCCTCTTCAGCCCAAGTCTGCACCCCACGGTGCATACCCAGTGTGAGACCCGGAGCTGGGCTGCTTCGTGCCGTCCACACAGCACCCTCCAAAGCAGGCTCTAGCCCCATTTTGTGGAGGGGGACACCATGGTTCAGGGAGGCCAAGCCACCTGCCTGAGGCCACATGGCCAAGAAAGGGCAAAGCTGAGTTTGAAAGCTTGTATCCTCCAACGGTTCACAAGGTCAGCTCTCTTTGAAACAGAAAAAGAACCACAGGGGCCCACTAAGGGACAGTGACAGAGAAGGAAAGAAACAAAGGGGAGATAAAAATTAATAAATGAGTAAGGGAGTCAGATGCAGGAACCGACCACAAGATGGAGAAAAGGGACAGGGACAGAAAGAGAGCACAAGAGAAGGCAGCAGAGAGAAGTCCTGTCGTGCTGGCCGCAGGAAGGGACTCCTGGGAGCGCGGTGGGCAGCACACCTGACAGCCCGGGCCCAGGCGCTGGCCATCCACCTGGACTGCCCCTCCTCCTTCCCGGGGCCGGGTTTGTGTGACAGGATGTGGGTTAACGCGTGTGTGCAGACTGAGGGGCTCTGGGGCGGCACCGCGCGTGTGCGCGAGGACACAGGCTGCGGGCGGTGCCCGCCACAGGCCCACCTCGATGATGTCGGCGTTGGTGCGGCTCTCGTGCGGCTCGTTGTACTCGGTGTACTTGAGCAGCACCTTGTCCATGTCGGTGCTGGCGTACTGGAACAGCTTGTTGGAGTGGTTGAAGATGATGAGGGCGATCTCGCAGTCGCACAGGACGCTCAGCTCGTACGCCTTCTTCATCAGCCCGAACTTCCGCTTGGTGAACGTCACCTGGAGGAGAGCAGCTGGTGTCCAGGGCTGGCTCAGTCCAGGAACCCCTGCCTATGAGCTGGACACAGCCACTGCCCTCAGAGCTCCCATTTTCAGGAAGACACAGGAGTTCCTAGTCTGAGGAAGACAGCATGTGGCCAAGATGGAGTCGCAGCCTCGGTACCACAGGGGAGAGGGTTAGACGGCCAGGCCTCTACCCCTCTGTGCTAGGGACTAGGGAGAGGTCACAAGGAAAAGCAGAGGGCTCCTAGGATAAGAGGAGGGAAAGGATTCATTCTGGGGTTTGGAAGTGTCCAGGTGTGGCCTGAAGCCTGCATATGGCGCCCGGGTGGGGACACAGGTCCATCTGGTTAAAGCAGAGCCTGCCCTCCTGGGGCACAAGGTTCCCGCAGCTGCAGGGAGGTGGGGGCTGCTCTTCTCCTGACTCAGCCCACCCCTCTGTCCGAGCTCTTCCTCTCCCAGAAGCCCCCCATCAAAGATCGGGGAAGACGTGGAGCGGGGGCCAGCTCCCGGTCCTCGCCTACTCTGGGGCTCCAGGACTTCCTCACCTGCCGGTTCCGCTCATCAGTGATTCGCTGAATCTGAATCTTTTTCCTCCCCATCTTCTCTGGAGGTCCTCAGTGCTAGGGAGGGAGAGGCTGCTGGGTGGCGGGTCTCGGCACCCCTCACACTGTGCTCATGAACGTCTGGGACCAGCTCAGTTCATGGTCTGCAGGACACCTTCTGCACAGCCTCCTGGGAGGAGAGTCACAAGAGCACTGTCAGGCCCCAACGCTCAGCCATGCGCTCCTTGAGGACATGAGCCAGGCTTACAGCACCCCTGCAAGAGGCTGGCATCGTCTCCTCCCCATCCTCAAAATGAGGCCATGCTGGCTACCTGTGGCAATGGTCTGCCAGACCAGGCACAGGCTGGGACTCACACCGGGCCCAGGACTCTGGTCCAGGCTCTTCTGCATGGTCATGTTGCCTGAGGCTCTCGGTCAGGCAGAGGACATGGAGCGTGTAGCTGCTCAGGGTCTGGATCTTAGAGAACACCAGTATCTCCCTCTGCTTTCCAGAGCCTGCCTTGCTCCCCAGTGACCCCCTGGCCCAGAAGAGCAGTTCACCTTCTGGAGTCTTGAGAGGGGACACTTGCCCAGGCCAGCAAGCATGGTGTGCCTCATGCCAGGATGGGATGTCTCTGGTACCCCTGGTTCAAGAACATACTAGAACAGGTCTACAGCAGTGTTCCTACACCAGCTCATGGAACCCCAAGTCCTGGGGTCCCACCACCACCTGCCTTCAGCCAGAACGCCCCCACGACAGTCGGATTTATTCAGCAGACCTGCGCCTAAAACCTTTGTTTGGAGAAAGGGTTTTGCTGCTTAAACCCACCAACCACTACTCCTCATAAGAGATCAGCAGAAAAAGAAATTTAAAAAGCAACTCAGTGAGACCCCGTCTCTCAATCAAATAAAAAACAGGGCTGGGGATGTGGCTCAGTGGTTGAGTGCCCCTGAGTTCAATCCCTGGTACCCCCCCAAAATCTGTTTTGGCAGTGCTGGGGGTGAAACCCAGGCTTTAGGCCTCCTAGGCAAGTGTTCTTGCCCCCGGCCAAGACCCCAGTGAATCTTTTCTATGAAGGGTCAAACATCTCGGCTTTGCAGGCCACACGATGTGTCTAGAACAACTCCCACTCTGGCTGCCGCGTAAGCACCTGAGGGAACGCTGAAGCAGGTGGGGGTGAGCAACAAAACTGCACGAGAGAAGGGAAGACCCGAGTTCCGCAGGCCCTGGTCTCTGCTGTGCGCCGCCCACAGCCCTGAGTGGCCCAGCAGACACCGGCCCCGGCGCCCCACTCCTCACTAACTCCCACTGCCGGGACTCCAGCCCCAGGACTCCGGCGCCCCTGCTTCTCGACGGGACCCGGTAAATCTGTGCTTTCTAGGCCGTGGTGGAGTGGGCTTCAGGGACGGGGAGGGCAGCAAGGCCCAGGGTTCCTGGCCCAGCCTGGCAAGGGCAGGACGTTCCCAGTCCTCCTGCACCCACCTTCCTTCTCTCCTGCCCTCCGGTCTCCCTCTGACCACCCTGTGTTCATGAGCAGGCGCTGGCTGAGATGTAACCTCTGGCAGACTATGGCCAGTTCTGTCCCCTCCTCCACAGTGGGAGAACCCTCTTTGTTCTCATGATCCTCCAAAAAGCCACTCATGCAGTATCTCTAGCACTCACCACGATGTCAATGTTACACTCTGTGCTTCTGATTCATGCCTGGCTTCCCTGAGACTGAAGCTTCCTGAGGGCAGGAACTACATCTGTCCTTTTCATTACTCTAGACCCTGTAAGGAGCTCAGGAAACACCTACAAAAAGACAAGACTGTCTCATCGTCATGGCCCTTTGAGAAGTCCTTCTTGCAGTCTAACCTCCATTAGTCCTGCTGCAAGTCGAGCTCCTCTCACTCTGTGCAGCTAGAACTTGTCCCTCTCCTGACTGCCCTTGAAGCTCGTTTGTTTGGACACCACTCACCCTCCAAATACCCCCCTGCCACCTCAGTCCTCCACTCTCCCCACCCTTGGGTTGGCTGGTGCAGCGGGTGAGACTCTAAAGTCTTCTAAGGAGCAGCCCTGAGCACATGGAGATGGAGAGGATGGGGTTGCTCAGGCAACTGTTGCCTGGCAACCAGCTCCCTGGCTGATCTCCTACACCCCCCCACCCCCGCCTCATGCTGGGGGAGCTGGGATGCGAGAGGGATCAGGACTGAAAAGGCAGAGAAGCCACAGAGACCCAAGGAGCATCCTCTGACAGAGGGAAGTCAGGGTTCAACAAGACTAGGCCCCATCTAGCCCACTCCCTCCAAGGCAGCTCAGAGCACTTTTTATAATTCCACACATCCCACGGCCCTTTCCCCACTGCTGCTCCCCCTCTGTGCCAACACTGCCAGAGGAGAAGATGTCCCTGCCTTGGGCAGTCCTTCCTCCTATCTAACCACAAGGCCTCCTACAAAGCAGGCTCAGTCTGTACTAACCTCGTTCCCCTTCACTGCAGGTTCTCTGAAAGCCCTAGGGCAAGAACACGAACTCAACCATGACTTTCAAAGAGGGTGGCTGCGGCCTACAGGAGCTCAAAGGACCCTAAACTGACCCCAGCCAAGGTGTGGAGGCCTAGCCTGCCCAAGCTTCCCTCCTACCCCATTAGGAAGATTTTAATGAACACCTGGACCTCCTTAATTAGCCCTCTGCCTAATTACCTAACCAACTGCCAGCAGCCAGAGGCCCGGGCATCTGTCCCCCAGATGTGAGCTCTCCTCCCGGCCTGGGCTGGCCCACTCCTCTTCCCCTCCAGGAAGCCATGGCCCCTGGCTGCCCTGCTCTCACCCTTTCTCCTTCACTCTGAGCAGCCCTGGCCTTGGGAGGCCAGGTCGGGCAGGGTGGCCTTCCTGCTGAGGCCCAGGGCCTGCTCCATTCTGACCTCAGGCCACAGCTGTGACTCCTTTGGCTGGCCCATCCTTGTCAGAGAAGTGCCCCTTCAAGGCTCTGGCGGCCTGATTCTGACTCACCAACTCGATGGACAGGGCAGGGCAGGGCAGGGCAGGGCTGGCAGGGTGGACCTCCTGGGTGGGGTGGCCCTTCCTGATGGAGATGGAGGAGGAACACAGGGGACAGGGCTGTGGGGCTGGCCCCGGATCTGGGAGGGAAGGACAGCTACAGAGGGGCCCCACACACAGAGAGGAGGTGGTGAGGCAGGAGCCCAACGGACAAGGCGGGCAGTTGAAGGGACCCGAGAGCAGCGGGGACCCCACAGACAGCAGCCATTTTCCCAAGCTGGGCTAAAGACCCAATAGGAACTGTGGTTATGTTTATATGCAAATGAGGGACACTGCAAGGTACAGTGCCTGGTCTGGAGGGGACATGGAGAAGCAGCAGGCCCTGCCTCCCAGTGACACCTCTTGGTACCTGAGCAATATTCAAACCATTCTCGGGTTTCGGAATGATGCTATCTCGGTTCCTGTGTGAGGTGGCCGGGCCAGCCGGGCAGCGGTCAGGCAGCCCCCCTCAGAGCTGCAGCTGAGCAGGGCTGTCCTCAGGGAGGGCCCGAGGGCTCCTTTCCCACGGCCACCTTCCTCCTTCCTGGCTGTCAGGGGAGTGCCTCCCTCTCTTCTCCCTGGACGTCCATCCCAGCTGGCCCTCTGTCCCGGGGGCTCAGAGGACCTGGGGGTGCAGGCCCAGTGCAGCACACGCCAGAGAGGCTGGGCAGCGCCCCTTCACAGAGCCCCGGGCCTCAACCTGCGCTCATTAGGCGGCCTGTCCCTCCCTCGCAGGCTGCTTGAGGCTGGGAACGGAGCTGGAGGGGCAGGCAGGAGGCGGGAGACAGCTGTCACCCCTCCGCCCGCCCCTTCCCTGTGGCTGGGCTGCAGGGCATGAAATAAGCAGCAGGGCTGGGGGAGGGGTGACAACCCCATCCACCTGTCACCCCCCAGTCAGGCGGCCTCCAGCAGCCTGCTCACTAACGAGGGAGGAGCGTGGGTGAGGCGGGGGTGCAGAGGGGGACAGACGCGCAGACACAGGAAAGGAGCCTGAGCAGCAGCAGCAGCAGGCCCGGAGGCAGAGTGGGCCGCGGTGGAGGGCTGGCCAGGGCCGGCCAGGGAGCAGGGGCGGGCGCAGAGCTCCGGAGTGGGAGGAGTCAGGCCAAGCACTGCCACGGCTCAGACTCTGGTCCCTGGGCACCAGGCAGCGGGCACCCTCCCTGCCCTCTGAGAACTTGCAGTCCCGCCAAGAGGTAGACCAGGGCGGGGCGGGGCGCCTGGGCAAGGGAAAGCAGAGGCCAGGGGCCCTGGGGCCCTGGCTGGGGCCCAGACGCAGCCCGGGGAAGGACTATCTGCGCTCTGCCCATCTCCCAAGGGCAGACGGGTCCTGAGGAGGCAGAGGGAGCACCCAGGCCCAGCTGTCCAACTCCAGCCCCCAGGGAGCGACCCCAGGCTCAAGTCCTGGAAGCCATTCCCGCTGGGCCTCAGCCGCCTCCCCTGAGCCTGCGCTCCCTGGGTGCCGGCGCAGGGGGGGCCTGACTCCCCCGCCCAGGCCAGAGGCATCTTCCCGTGGTGCACTAAGGAAGGGGGGCACCGTCCCTGGGAAGCCTGAGGGAGGCAGAGCCCGAGGTCCGACTGCCCCACCCCCGCACCCCATACAGCCGATTCTCACGCCCCCGCACAGCCTGCCCCCCACCCCCGCTCCCGGCCCTCCCTCCGCTCCTTCTCTCCCCCCAGTTTTTCTAGGATCGCAGCCCAGGGCAGGCCCCAGCCCCACCCATAAACTTGGGTCAGACAGGCTTCCACCCAAAGACCTGGTTCCCACCATCTTCCCTTCCCTCAGGGACGCCCTCCCCCGCCCAGCAGCCTCAGGGCTGGGCAGGGGCTATTTTTAGCCTGGGCACTGAGCTAATTTTAACTCACCGGCTGGGGACCTGGGGGCGGGCTGAAAAAGGGCCGTCCAAGAAAGCTGGGCCTGGGGCAGGGGAGTCTCGGGTCCCAGGCACCTGCGCCTTGGCTAGGGACAGGAACGGACCTGAGGAGCGCAGGGTGGGGAGCCAGGGCAGCCCTCCCGCAGCTTCCGCTGGACAACTCTCCATGCTCCACCCCAGGCTTCCCACCCTCTCCTCCCCGGAAAACCTCCTGGGATGGGGTCATCCTGTTCTCTGCCCAGGAGATGCCTCTCCACTGAGGGTCTGTCTCCCGAGCCTCCTCCACTGCTTCCCCACCCCAGCTTGTCCTTCCTGTAGTCTAGCTCTCATCCTTCCTGTGCTGCAGGGGGCTGTGCGGCTCCCTATGGAGGCAGCAGCTCCAGCACCTCCCATCCTAGCTCTGACCTCCCCTGGGGACCTCTGGGCTGGTTCCCATCTATTCCTCCCCCCACCCCCACCCCAGAAAGTTCCTAGAGAACCCCAGACTGACCTCAGGAAGTATTTGGGGGCAACAGGAGATGGAGTCCTGAGGTGGGGTGATGAACAGTCCAGGGAAACGTGGGGACTCTGGGCTGGGCTTTTAGTCCCTGCTGTGGCGCCAACTCACCCTGTGACCTTGAGCCAGTGAATGGGCTGCACCCTACTGACCAGGAGCCTGGGCAGGTAGAGTGCATGAGGCATGCGGTGCCGTTCCAGGCCAGACATACTGTCCCTGTGCTCTTTGGAGAGACCCAAGAGGAAGGGGGAGTCAGGACTGTGTGCATTTACAGAGGAACAGCCCAAGAGGTGACACAGTAGGTCCTCCAGCTGGGGGGGGGGGCAATCTGGAGGCCGGGAAGACATGTTCTAAAGGGGAGCCCCTCCACCAGCTGCAAAGCACCACAAAGGCTCACAGTGGGCCAAGGCAAGTACCAGGTGGGACACACAGGCCACCACAGTCCCCTCACACATCTGAACCACCAATCAGACCCAGAGCTTAGGGCCTCCCAGGGTCACTGTCGTGGTCTGGCCCAAGGTCACTGTCAAACACTGGTGGGGCTGGTTCTGAAACTCGAGGTGCTCCTTGGGCCCCACCCAGCAGGCCTCGGCCTGACTCACTGGCGCTCATTTGCATGGGATTTGCATAGTGCCTCTGACCTCATTCCTTCAGATCCCACTTCCCACCCCAGGACTCCCACCCCACCCAGACCCCAAGGCACCCGGAGACCCCAGCCCAGTGTCCCAGGCCCTCAAGCCCCTGGTTCCATCTCCCCCCCCCCCCGAAAGCACTGCTGAATGTAAACACCCCCGGCAACAGTGGACAGCTTTGGTCCAGCTGGGTCCCCTCCGTCCAGGTCCAGGCAGGGATGGGGTGAGGTCAGGAGGAAGGGGGATCTGCCGAGGCTCCCAGGATGAGGTCCAGCGGCTGCCCACTGCCCTGCTGCCCGGGCCCCAGTCCCCTCGGGGCCATGGCTGGGCATGAGTGGCAAGGCAGGGAGCTGTCCTCTACTCCTGTCTCCATGCCCATTTCTAGGACCCACTCCAGAGTGCAGAATGAAGGATGTGGCCAGGGACAGAAAGACAGACACAGACTACAACGGGGACCTCTGAGGGCTCAGTCCCTAGATTTAAAGTAGTCTTGGGGCTCAAAACTGCTTGTCAGAAGGTACCCAATCCAGCATGGGCAGCTGGTGACATTTGGGAGGGCAAGGAGGCCCCAGCATTGAACTCCTACCAATGAGAGTTGGCAGACAACCAGTCCCCTACCTACCTTGAAGTCCAACCTCCATCTGTCCAGTTACAGTATCTACACTTCTAGCCATACTCTCAGAAACAAGGAAGCCCAGCAGAGGTCTCCTAGCCTGGGAAGTCCTTCCTGCTATCTAACCACCATCCTACCCACAGTAGCCAACCCTTCCACTGCAACCCAAGCCCATTTCAGTCATCTAAACAAGAGTGGTGGACAGGGGCCCCTGGCCATCAGAAGCCTCAGTTGAGGAGAGGTGGGGGCGGTTGGGACGGTTAGTGTGTCACCTTCCACCTCCCCACCCTACTTCCCCCTGGGGTCTTAAGAGACAGAAGTGAAAGTGGCAGCTGGGGCTTTGGGGGCAGGTCAGCTTGAGAGCCGTTGGGATGAGCATAAGGCCACCAGTGCTGGGTTTGGGCTGCCTACCACTGAAGTGGGTAGACTGCTAGTTGGACAAGGGGAGGAACTTCCCATGAAAATGAGAGCAGGGAGTAATGATGATCCCTGGCCAAAGGAATAAGTGGAGAGAAGCAGGCAGCAGTTCCAGAAAGCCACTGTCAGGACGGCGCTCGGTCCCCTTATTTAAAACAGCAAGACCCTCTCTTCTCATCCACAGGACAGAGGCGGGGCTGCTCTGCTGAGGCACAGGAGAGCCGGGCCCTGGCCAGGGGCCCTCAATCTGGACACCACGGGTGCTGGGGGAAAGGGAGGTGGAGGGTCAGAATGTGACACCCACACCTCCGACAAGGGACAGGGGACCGGGACCGAAAGAGGCCAATCCAATCAGGGAGAGCAAATCCTCCTAGAGACATCATGACCTCGAGAAGCCACCAAGGATTTAAAGGGGCCGCCTGGGGCAGTGGCTGGGTCTCCTTCTCACTGGAGGACAGTCCTTGAAGCCCCTGGCAGGGAGGGAGGGTGGCCACCAGGCAGCTCCTACAGGATTAGCTCACTGCTCTCAGGAAAGTGTCAGGTGAGGCTGAGATGCACAGCCAGACAGAGGGGCCTCGCAGGCAAGGGGTGGGGAGCAGGACCTGCGCAAGGCTAGGCAGACCCATGTCCCCAGACCTGGCGTCTCACCCTTTCACAAGGACACTGTGCAAAGTCCCATGGAACTTCTCCAGTAAGGACCTCTGCCTACCACGCTCTCCCTGCCATTTCTACCATCTGGAGCTAGCCTTGCTCTGAGGGGGAAGTCCTGCCTGTTGTCTACTCTCAATCTCTCTGCTAGGCTTTACAACTAGGGCCCCACCCCCGGGAACAGGTGAAGGGTTCCTCTCTCCCCTGCCCTCAGCTCCCCACCCTCGGCTGACAGGTGGGAGAGACAAGAGGGAGCAGCTGGGCCAGGAGGCCTGTCCCCACCCAGCCAGCCTGGGCCCCGGGCCTGCCACACAAGGGGTCGAGTGGAGGAGTCAGCACAGATCAGGGTTGTGGGCAGGAGGGGGCGCAGAGGTCAGGGAGAAGGGTGCAGGAGAGGGCTGAAGCACAGCCTTGCCGTGGGCCCAGGCCTGGCCCTCCCCTGGCCCAACACGACAGCGCACCTGCCCTACAGGGAGGGCTGGAAGCCCAAGGTCACCCCAGCCCCTGCTCCATCTCCTTGCCTCCTATCGCTGGATCCAAACACCGCTTCTCCTCCACCTCGCCCAGCCTCCAGTGGGCCCGTCTCCCCTCAGGCCTGGGGACCCGGGTCCTGGCTCTGTCCTCATGGGCCTCCCCCAGGCACTTGCTGGCAAGGAGACCACGGGGAACAGCACCGTCAGCCAGGGGCAGGGGCAGGGGTGGCTTCTGAGCCATGGAGGCAGCTGGTGGGAAGGCAGATCCCTGGGCTCCCAAGCCTAGCCCTGGGCCTGCACGTCCCCCCAAAGCCTCCCGGCCCCTTCCAGGACACCAGACGCTGGCATCGAGCAGCCTTGGCAGACAAGTCCTGGGTCAGGCGGTGCCACTTGCTGAGCAGCCCTGCACGTTTTCTCACGGAACCCCTCTCCTTCCCATGGGGGACAAACAGCATCACCTCCTTTAACAGACATGAAGATCAACTTGGAGATGGGCAGGGACTCGCCCAGGGGCATCAGGGACAAGGGGAACAGGAGGGCTGCCTGCAGGCACAGTGTGCCCCTCACACACAGGACTGAGGGGAGGGACCGCTCTCCATGGGAGCTCCTGGCCGGGCTCTGCCCTGGGACAGGCCTAGCTCCTAGGGGGTCCAGGCCTCCCACTCTAGCCCCCCTCCCCCACCTCACGCAGAAGCCCAAGGGGACACTCATGGACACCCAGGATGGGGCCGCGTGTCATCCGCTCCTGACCCCTTGCTCTGGGGGCTTTCATCCAGACACCCAAACCCACAGGCAGCCCTTCCTCGGGGTCCAGGGTGTCGGGACTCTTAGAGGCTGGACTTAGTCCCCTTCCCACAGCCTCCTGGCCTTCTTCCCACGGCCACTCCCGCAGGACAGGAGCCTTCCTTCAACCTCAGTCAGAGCCCCCAGCCCCAGGGACAGCATTGTCACTTAGATCTCTGAGGCTCAGTTTTCCAGATTCTAAAAAAAATAGTGTGGGGACAAACAGTCTCCAGACATTCCCATGAGTTCTGGTTTTGGTGAAGGACACATCCTAGAAGACTGGGTGAGTGGGGCATGGCTGGGGGCAGCTCCCCGAAAGGGCGAGTAAAAGCCCCCTGACCTGGCGTCCCCGTCTGCGATGGCCAGCTCAGGGAGTGGCCAGAGCGTACAGCCAGAGGCACCTCGCCAAGGCCAGGGCCTGCTGGGAGGGCAAGTTTAAATGAGTAAATATGGTCCCGCCTGGGTGTGGCCAGCCACAGGGAGCCCTGGACAGGTCCCTCCCCTCCTGGCCCACAGCAGGAGGGCGGTCAGACAGCAGCACCAGGGCCAGACAGCCATCAGGGCCTGTGCAGAGTCAAGGGAGCACTCCCCGGCCTCCACGCGGCCAGCAGCGGTCTGCAACATGGCTGGGCTCCCTGGAGGGCAGGCGGCGGCCTCCACCTGGGGAAAGGCCAGACATGGAAGGCCTCGGGGTCACTCAGGCCGGGGTCTGCCCCCAGTGCCTGAGAGCGCCCAAGAACCTGATGCCTCCGAATGGCTTCCCTCTTTAGGGTGGGTGAGTAGGGAGGGCGACAGAGACCTGTGACTGACACCAAGACACCCAGATGTCCCATCACCAAAAGGCAAAACTCCAGTGCACCTGGAAAGCTGAGGCCCCCAGAGGGTGACTTACCCAAGGACACACGGCCAGTGTGGGGGGCGGAGACCAGTGCGCCAGGGCCAAGGAGAGCGCCAGGTGGGGGAGGGACGGAAGCCAGCCAGGACGCCTGGACTCACAGCCGGCTCTTTACTGTGCAGACGGGGCTCTCGCCTGCCCATCTGTGGTCTAACCTCAATCCCTCCTGCTCTCTCGCTCTGCCCTCAGTCCTCTGGCCTCTGGTCCCTCACCCTGGCCCCGCTCTCCAATCCTTTAATCATCTTTGCCACTCGCCACCCCCTCCCCCGCGCCGCAGCTGCTGTGAGGGTGTCTACACCTTCACCATGTGTGCCACCAAGCGCTGTGGCCCCCCATGGCGCAGGGCCTGGGTCCTCCTGGTCCTCCACACCGCACCAAACCGGCACCAGACTCTCCCAGCCCTGCTGAGGGAGGGGTCCAAGCCTACCCTCCTGCAGCTGCAGGACAGACTCCTCTCAACACTTTCTGTCCTAGGCAGCGGAGAGAAGAGAAAATAAATACTCCAGGAGCCAAACAGCACCAACCCACTGGGCCAAAGGTCAAGGCCTTTTAGCAGAGCCACAGGAGGAGAAAATGCTTTGTGATCCCCTCCTTTCCCAGGCCAAAGTAAAAGCTACCATCTCTTCCCAACCTAGCTGCATTGGGAAGTTCTCCCTGGAGTCTGAGCTTGGTCCTGCTTGCTGTAGTTGTAGACAGAAAGGGCAATGTGAACACAACACATCCAGACACCCAACTTCTAGAATGGAGCTCCTAGGACCTAACACCACCCTCTCCCCCATGAGTTAAGTCACCAAACTGGGACAGAAGGACAGAAGGTTGGCCAGACTCCGGCCCCATGACTAGCTCATAAAAGCCACCAGCGATTACAGTGATGCTAAGGCTGTGTTGCCCGCCATGAGCCACGACAGCCTCCTTCCCTCTTCCCTGTACAGGGAGGTGACTGCCTCAAGCCAGCTGGCCATGGACAGCCATGGACCTGGGGGGTGGGAGGACCTGCCACCACAGTGCCACAGGCCCACGCCAACCCTGATGATGGGTTCGCCTGGGTCCTCATCCCACTTACAGAGCCTGGGCAGACGCAGGAGCGCCGTGTCCACGGGGAAGACCTGCGCCGGCCACCCACTGGCTCCTTACTTCAGGAAGGCCACCTGTCTGCATGGAAGGGCAGACAAGCAGGGCTGGCTCAGACACAACCAGGGAAACGCAGGTCGCACCCACCTGTCCCCATACCCCTCCCCCACTGAGGCCCACAGGTGGTCGGCAAAGTGACCACAGGGCCCCCACCAGGCTGGGGTAAGCGCTCAGACTCTGGACCCGATGCTGGCCAGCGAGGATGAAAGGCCCAGCTGGCCAGGAAGAGAAGATGGACAGCACGGGCAGAGATCCAGGTGTCCGAGGGCAGGAGGACCAGGGACACCCGTGGCAGAGACACCTTTCCAGGGCAAGATCAGAAGAGGGTGCGAAGGGCACTAATCCCAAAGCCTCCCCTCCCAGTCCCGGGGGGCCGAGGGCACCCCCTCAGACTCCTTGTGGCTGCTCCTCCAGCCCCCAACCTGAGGTGTCCCCCCACCTTCTCCTCCCCATCCTACCTCCCAGGAAAGACCCAGGGAAGATTTAAAAAAAAAAAAAAAAAAGCCCTGCTGGAGAGAGATTATATAACAGCAGCCAGAAAGACGATCACATCTCGGCCTATGAGAGCCAGGAGCTCCGAGGGGCAGAGCCGGGCAGCGGAGGCCTCCAGCCCAGGGCCACCAGCCCCAGAGTGGGGTGGACAGCAGGCAGCACCTGCCACCCTCCTAGACCTCCACCACTGTTTTAGATGCTGGTTTACAGCAGACACAAGTTTCAGCCCAACCCCCCACATAAGGGTTAAGATGCTTTCTGACTGGGTCCTGGGGACCACCACCTCCAAGAGCATGGCTGCTGTGTCTTCCTTCCCAGTCTCTATTTACTTTGAAGCTGAGCCTGAAAGAGTGGAGGGACTAAAGCTCTGACACAGATTTGCTGTGTGATCTCAGGTAAAAAGCTCAACCTCTCAGGTTGCTACAATAGAGCAAGTAAAACTCCTCCTTTCCCCAGAAGAATCCCCTTACAAGTGTACGCACACACGCATCCATACACACACATGCAGACATGTACAGTGTTTGCTGGAGGGACAAGGGAGTCACAACAAAGAAAATATGACCACTGAGACCCAAATGCCATGCTGGGGCAAGCCAGGAAAAAGCTATACCCAAGCTCCAATGTCCCTGAATTGCTCCATATAAAAAGGTCCTTAGCCCCTCCCACACTGATCCCACCCCACCCCCATCTCCTGCCCACCACCAGGAAACCACAGGAAGGAAATTCATTCCCAGGCAAGCTGTGGGATCTGGGACAGCCAGGCTAAGTCCTGGGGCCCGTGTGACCTGGTGGCCACAAGCAGGTGGACATCTGTGAACACTGACATGTGCCTCTTCAACGCCTTCCTTAGCTACTAAGACCTCCCCCTTGGGGGCTTGGAGGAGAGTGGGGGGTGGTCACCTTCCTAATTCCAATAGGCCCAATCTCATGCTGGCTCAGGCTCCCCTACTATCTCCAGGCCAGAGCAGCCCAAGGTCACCGCCCCAGACGGCAAACTTCCCATACTCCAGGCTGGCCCCTGAATTGCAGGGAGACCCACCAAGAGGATGGGAGGAGGGGTGACTAAGATCCACCCCCAAAGAAACTAGCCTCTGAGGAAAACTCAAATGGGGGGACGCAGAGAAGGGGGACACAGGATGCGCCCACTGTACCCTCCCCCAACCCCCAACAGCACGCGGTAGGGGAGGCACAGAGCCTCCCACTTCGAAGGACAAGTCTGGGGTAACCAAGTCAGTGGCTCCAAGTGTGCCCAGACCCCGGACTCCTCCTTTCTTGAGGAGACCTGTAAGGGCTGCTAAGAGGTCAGCGGGAACCATTAGGGGGACAGACGCCTTCCCTGGACCCCTGTTAAACTCGGGCTGACGGGAAGGGGGCTCGCACCGCGGTGGGAAAGTGAGCGTATCCCGCTGCCCTCAGCGCTCCCTCCCGAGCCCCCACTCCCTGGGCAGACCCCAGTCCCCGCAGCTCGGCCTGCCATAGGTGGAGGGGAACTGGAGGACTCTGGCCCAGATGTGGACCAGCTGCAAACTTCTGGCCAGGGGCTTCTCCAGCTGGGGCAGCGGACAAGCCAGGTCAGGGGGCTCGGAGAGGAGCTAGGAGGTCCCAAAGAGGGAGCTGCGTGCCCACCTCCGGGGCCACTCGGCGTCCCGACTCCACCGGCCCGGGCACGCGGGCCCCGGGACACACTCACGCCCCAACCCACCCCGGTGTCATCTGAACAACATCCCCCCCCCTCCCGCTTCCCAAACAGCTGCGGCTCCCGCCCCCGCCCTCCCGCGGCCCTCCCGGGCCCCTCGGCACCATTCGGGCCAGGAGGAGGGAACAGGCGGCGCGAGGAGGAGAGGGAGGGAGGGGGGCCGGCTGTTAAAATGTCAGTCGCTCCCGGCTGTCACCGGAGACCCCTCGGAGGAAGGCGCCCCTTGGCCGGCCGCTGGGAGGCCGGCGCGACCCCAACCCGCCCGGCCCGCCCGCGCCCCCGACACCCCAGGGAATGACAGCCCACCCCGCGGGGCCCGCAGCCGACTCCCTAACACAAACAGCCCCGGGCCCCCGCCAGCGCCACGCGACGACGCGCCGCTCTCCCGCGCGCGCCCGGCAGCCCCGGGGCTACCCCAGCCCACCCTCGGGGGACGGGCCAGACCACCCTCCGCCCGGGCCGGGACCGGGTGGGGGAGGGGGCCTCTTAAAGTGGCAGGCGCATTATTTTTCTCTACTCACCAGCCCCTGAGGGAAACGGGGTATCACGGCAGGGAAGGGGTAACCCTCGCCCCTGGTCCGGGGGATCTTCAACACCGGGAAGCCGCAGCTCCGGGCGGGAGGAATAATAAATGAGGCCGGCGTCCGCGCGGGCCCTGGGCGGCGCCGGGGGGCCTGGGCCCCCGTCGTGCGCGCGGGGGCGGGCAGGCGGACGTCGGGCAAGCTGGGGACCAGGGCCGAGCGCCCGAGCCGCCTCGACAGTTGTTGATATTTTGCTTCCTTCCTCCTTTCAGGCTCCAAAGGTAACTCCTCCAGCCCCCGGGAGTCGAGGCCGACGTAGGCACAGCTCAGCCTAGCTTGAGGGGTGGGAGCAACGGCGGTGACGGACAGGCGGAGGAGCCAATGGGAGGAATCGTGGGGGCGGAGGGGCGGGGCCCGGGAGGGCGGTCCCGGGGCGCGGCCCCGCCCCTCGCTTCCCTCGGGCCGGCCGGGCCAGGCTGGGCCGGCCCCCACCCCTCCGCCCTCCCAAGCTAGGCTGCGGCGCCGGGAGCGGCAGATCCCTCCGCCTGCGGGGAGGGAGGGAGGAAGGGACTGAGCGAGGCCAAGTGGGAGGCGAGACCCAGAGGCCTTTAAAGGGATCGGCCCGCGCCCATGGTGCCCCTCGGAGCTCGCCGGACGGCCGCCTGGCGCTGCTGCCGCCACGCGCTCAAGGAGGTCCTTCTCGGGGAGGCTGTGCGCGCAACATGCACTCTCTCACCCGCACACTCGCTCCAGGAGCCCCAGGAGGGCTGGGAGGTGGGAGTCTAGGTGGAGAAATTAAGGGGCGGCTGTAAGTGGTGAAAAGACTCCTTCTCCCTCACTTAATGGGTGACAAAGCTCCACTTAAAGGACCACGTTCTTTCCTTGGGGCGGGGGGTTACCTGAGGAGCTCAGTTGCTCCCTCTACCTGTGACAGGCCCCCTCCCCTCCCTGGGCCTGGCTCGGCTGACGCCCAGCAATTTAAAGCGACAGCTCATAGTTCTCGGGTGACCTAATCTTTAGTGCCTGGCGGGCCCCAGCGCACTTACTGCCGAGGGGGCAATTTAAAGGGGCGGGACCCTAACCACCACCACCACCACTACCCCTCACCACCCCACCCCGCCTCACAGGAAACATCCAGAAGCATCTTATTAAAGAAGCAATAGTAGCTCTTTAAAAAAAAAAAAAATTTTTTTTTTTTTTAATTTCTGGTTGCCTTAGGGTGTGGTGAATTTTGAAGTGCCTTACCACAGGAGTGTGGTACCATCCTTCTGCCCATCGGGCTTGCTGTCCAACATTCCTGTTATTTCCAAGTCCTGCTGCTTTCTACCTGGAGCTTGCGGAAATGATGGAATCTGGCATAGATCTCAGCTGAATCTTGCAGAACAGAAGGGCACTCAGTTCTTCACACACCCTGATTTCTATCAGGCTGGGTTTGATTTATGGGACAAAGACTCAATTCTGGGTTAGTGCTGAGAGACCCATATATACAGAGAGGCAGCAGGACCTGGTGGTTAGAAACATCAACTTAGCAATCAATCTGCTTTGGTTCAAGTTCTTACCCCACCTTTTATTAACTGTGAACACAGGCACATTGTTTAACTCTCCTTTACCTCAAGGTCCTCATGGGGGAAAAGAAGATGGTAGTAAGTTAGTACCTAACTCAAATTTGGTGTGAAGATTAAATTAGTTCATGTAAGCAGATTGCCTAGTACAGGTGCTTCACGCTGCATTATGACAACTCAGACTTTTGTGCCAAGGGCTGGTCTGAAAATACCCCTTTTAGTCCACACGAAGACGAGTTCCATGGGTCTGTTCTACCAGCAGATTGAAGGCCACACTCCTATTTCCTGGGCCTCAGTTTCCAACCTTTCTACCTGACTCCTTCCTCAGGAAACCTGATTTATACAGTGTCCCACTTTGTCCCCAAATGAGGAGCTTCTCAGTTCCCCATCGGTATGGGAGATGGGGCCTCCAGCCCCAGAGGTGTCCTTCCTCCCTGCCAGGCAGCGCTAGCGTGCCCCCAAAACTTCAGGGTAGGCAGGGGGAGCCCATTTGCCCCTTCCCCAAGGACTTGGAGAAGAACAGCGCCTTGAGGCTGTGGCAGTAGCAGGATGAGAAAGTGCCCCCCCCCCACATGAGTGGGGAACCTCCCCTCACTTGTGGCCTCTATTTTTAGTGCTTCCCCAGGCTCTAGCTGGAGAAACCGTTTAGTCATCAGGGTGTTTATTTTCCGGCTGTTTCCGACGTCGGGAAAGCAGAATGTTGAGACTGGAGAGATCCAGGGCTGCTGGAAAAGACTTCTTAGGAACAGGCATGGGAACACAGCCTTCGGACCATCAGGTCCCACACCACAGAGGGGGGGACATCCAGAATGGGCAGGGGGCACCCAGGTCCCCAAGAGACCAAGACAGCTAAGTTCTCAACCTGCCTCCAGTTTGGAGGCTCTCCAAGGCAGAGAACCCTCTGGCCCCCGCTCCACTTGGAGGATTCTCTCCAAAATATAAGCAGCTCCGGAACAAATTCTTTCCCAGGACTGATTCCCAGAAACCCCCTCCCCAACCTCCACTGGATCTGCCTGGGTGAGCCTCCCGCCAAGCACAGCTCCAGCCAATCTCCAGCCTGAGGCAGGCCTGCCAGGGCTTTGATTGGCTGGCTGGTCCTCCCAGTCTTGGAATGTTGGGTCCTTAACAAAGGAATGAGGAAGGAAGGTGAGTCACCTGGGGAGGGTATTAAAGGGCCAGCAGCCTGAGGGACAAGGGAAGAGAGGCAAGAGTTGGAGTGATGGAATGTCCCACACCCTGAGATGCTGACAGGGTAATTCAAAGAGAACATAGTAGGAAATGCTGATGCTACAAGTGGGACAGCATTTAGACTATAGGAAAACCTTCATGAGAGAAGATATAATAATAAACATGAAGTCTTGATTTCCATGGTGGAGGGAGTAATGCTGCTGGAAGTTAGATGGAAATAAGAACTTCCTTAAAGTGATTACACAATCTTTTTGGGTTTTTTTAATATCGTCTTAGACATTGATGGACCTTTGTTTTGTTCATCTATTTATACGTGGTGCTGAGAATCACACCCAGTGCCTCACACATGCTAGGCAAGCGCTCTACCACTGAGCCCCAGCCCCAGCTCCCAATCTTTTTCTTCTGGCCCTTGACTTCCCATCCCAGAATCCTCTGGGTAGAAAAGGACTGACTGCGCTCAGATGCTGGGGGCTCATTTTTCCTCCCTCACCTCTGACTGACTACCTATTTTTTTTCTAGAGAAAAGTCACCTAATTAGGGGCCCAAAACCGCAGTACAGTCCCCTAGAAGTCAGACACTAGGAGGCTCACCAAAGTCCTACAAAGAACACGCTGTATAAACTCCTCTCTACAGTATCATCTTCCTAAGTTGAATGGCAAAGAGAAATCTACAATCCTTTTATTCACCCTTTCTCATGCTTCCCTAATCGGACTTCATTTGGAAAGGGTCTTCCGCATCCTCTTCTCCTTCAGGGCTGTCTCTCTATCTGCCTGTTGTTCCATAACACAGGGAAGCCATTAATGCCAATCCAAGCTCTAACCCCTCTGGCTGCCTGGCTGGTCTCATCTTCCCCATGGCCATCTGGACAATCTCCAACTCGCCATCTCCATCGACCTCATCTCTCCTATTCGGCTGATCATTGTTTTTTGGGTGATCGTAGCAAAGGCCCCCCCATCTCTCCCGTGACACCTTGCTTGCAAAGGGAAGGACTCTCAGCAGATAGTTCGGTGCATATACTCTCTGCGTGGACTTGTGTATCATCCCATGTCTGCTTGGAGAGCGCTCTCTACCCTGTGGGTCTCTCTCTTCAGTACACACCACAGCCTGATGACATTTTTGGCTTCCAATTTACACTTCTGACCAGATCCTGAGCTCCTTGAAGGCAGGACACTCAACTTTGGGTGTTCAGGGCTTGGCTGGGATAATGTAGAATGCGTGTTCAGCAAATGTGTGACATGAATCTGTATGGATGAGCCTGTAGCTCTGTGCCTGAGTTAAGATTGTCCAACTTTACTGAACATCTCTATTTGTCTATTGACAACTGTGCCAGCCCAGGGATGGGGATCTGGTCAGGGCTCCCTGTAAGTTCCACTTCAGGTCACAGTTGGGGGAAGGGAAGGCAAAGTCACTCAGAGAGCTGTCCAAGGCTGTACTGGCAGAGCAGTGTCCCAAGCTCAGTGCCAGGGCGCCTAGGGCCAGACCTGGGGCAAAGGGCAGAGGCCCCACCCTGGAGCTGAAGGGGGCAGGGAAGGGGTGCCAAAGCCGGGTCTCGGTCAGTGCATCCCCCCACATGAGCTCCCTGCCCGCGGCTGGGCAGGATGTGGTGGCAGCTGCAGGAGGGTGGGCAGGATGTGGGGGTGGGGGCAGCTGAAACGCAGTCTGACAGTCGTCTCCCCAGCTCCTCCCTCCTTCTCTCTTGCCCCCCCATCCGCCCCCTCCTGGTCACGTGCTCCCAGCCTGGGCACCGGCGGACTATTTCCCCCTTCCCGCGGAAGGACATAATTGATATCGTAAACTCAAGTCGTCACAGACTTCAGCTGTACCACGCCTTTTTCTTGCCTCATAGCTCTGGACCGAAAGTTTGCGGAACACTCATTTCTTTAAAGCCCCCATCACTAATCCTGGAGTGGCCCCTTTAAATGCAAATGAACCGCCCTCTCTTTCGTCTCCCCCCCCACCCCCATCCTAACTTCGCTCCTCGTGCCCAGACTCCACCAGCTGCCATTGACGTCATGCGTGCGTCAGCGTCGCCAGCCCAACCAGACGGCACGTGGGGGGAACAAGGTAGTCTTAAAGGGCCACCGGCGTGCAAAGTTACTGCTATGAAATTTGGCCTTGGAAAGGAGGAATGAAATGGGATGTGGGGAAATATATTGGAGTAGGAGGAAATTTAGGGTAGACTTTAGGAAGCACTTCCCACAGTAGGAGGGTGGGGTTTGTTCTGTGTGTGTTGGGTATTGAACCTGGGCCTTCTGCAGGCTAAACCTTTTTCTACCACTGAGCTACATCCACAGCCCCAGGAGAGTGTATTCCCAGCCAGCTCTTTCCTTTAGATTCTCCAAAAGATTGGGTATTTATTTGCACTTGGAAAAGAAACCCAGAAGCAAGGGGAGCAGAATAACTTTGAAGGTAAAGGAAGCTTGGCTTTAAGACTCTTGATTTCAGTTTTTTACCTGTCCAGCTCTGCATATCCCCCCAAGTACAAAGAGTTTGTTTTCTTCTGTCCCCAGCACTAAGAACAGAGCACATAGTAGGTATTCACTTTAAGTGTTTGTAGAATGAGTTAATTAATCCTTTGAGTCCAGTGCAAAGCCAGGCTTCCCCTGATTGCCCACCCAGCAGAGAGTAACACACACATACACTCAGCTAAAGACAGTCTCACTGTTGTGAACATTTACTGCATTTAATGAACCCTTCTTTTCTTCAAGCCGTAGAGACCACCCAGGGCAGTGGTTAACAGCACAGAACTTGGAATCATATAAATTTGGGTTTCAACTCCATTTATATAGTTTACTAGTTGAGTGACTTTGGGTCCACCTCCACATCTTATAATAATTGATGTGTGGGGCCAGTGTTACCTAGATCATAGACTTGCTGTAAACATTAAATAGAACACTTTCTGTGAAGTTCTTGTGGGGCACCTATTGCATAGCAAGCACTCAGGAAATGGTGAGAATAGGTTTTAAGAAGGCCATCTCCCACCAGGGAGAGTGATGCACCCCTGCAATCCCAGCAACTCAAGAGGCTGAAGCAGAAAGATCACAAGTCAGGCCAGCCTCAGCAACTTAGCCGGTGTCTAAGCAACTTAGAAGAAGATTCTGTCTCAAAATTAAAAGCCCCCCTGCCCGCACTGGGCATGGAGGCTGTTTTTAAGCACCCCTGTGCTCAATCCCCAGCACCAAAAAAAAAAAAACAGAAGGTGATCTCTCCCACTGAACTGTGTGATTTTTGAGAGCAAGGCCATGCCATACTAATTTATTCCAGCACCAAGCACAATGTGGGGCTTATAAGTGGTGCTCTAAAACATTTATTTTCTCATACTGGGAATTGAATCCAGAGACATGCCACTTCTGAGCTACATCCCCAACCTTTTTAAATATTTTCGAGACACGGGGTTTTGCTAAATTGCTCAAGCTGGCCTCGTGATTCCCTGCCTCAGCCTCCTGGTAATAGGGATTACAGGTGTGATTCACCCCTAAAACTTTTGTTGCATGAATAAAATGAATGAATGAACTATATCAGTATTTCCTGAAATCTGACCTCCAAACCCACCCCATGATATTGTTACCCAAAGGGAGAAAACATGACAGATTTCTTTCTTCCCTCTCCCATGACCCCTCTGTGTCTAGGTTTTAAAGGAATTTCAAGGTAGGAATAAGATAAATGTCTGCAGTTGAATAAAAGTAATGGCTAGGAGCAGTGGTGCAAGCCTATAATCCCAGCTACTTGGGAGGCTGAGGCAGGAGGATTGCAAGTTTAAGGCTAGCCTGGGCAACTCAGCAAGATACTATCTTAAAATAAAAAATAAAAGGGCTGGAGATGTGGCTCAGAGGTTAAGCGCCCCTGGGTTCAAAAGAATCCAGTACCCAAAAGAAAAAAAATAAAAGTACTGAAGCCGCGCGTGGTGGCGCACACCTGTAATCCCAGCACCTCTGGAGGCTGAGACAGGAGGATTGTAAGTTCAAAGCCAGCCTCAGCAACAGTGAGGCACTAAGCAACTCAGTGAGACCCTGTCTCTAAATAAATACAAAATAGGGCTGGGGATGTGGCTTAGTGGCCAAGTGCCCCTGAGTTCAATCCCTGGTACCAAAAATAAAATAATATAAATAAAAGTATTGGAGAACCAGGAGCAAGTAAGACCTGGCGGGCAGAGGAGTGCTCACCTCTCCCTGTTCCAGCACAGCTTCTGAAACCTGTCCCTGGAAACCCTCGCTGGGCATCTGCCAGGGACAGGACACTGTTGCCCAGATACTAACCCACCTTTGGCCTTTTCTTCTCTGGAGCCCTACCCAACCTTCCCCCACGCCCCAGCCAATTCCTCCCTCTCCCTAGCTCTCCCCCACTCCCCACCCAGCCTCCATTCCCTCTGAGGCTTCCCAGTGGGCATAAGTGGGGGAGGGGATACGACCTCCTATCACCTGATTCCAGCTCCTTGGCCATGGGAGCAGTGGCCCCATCCTCCTGGTTCAGCCTGTCTTGCAGCTGCTTATCGATCTGATTGTAAATATCTTTCACCATCTCAGAAGTAGAAGACCTGACAGACAACAGAAGGCACTTCCTGCCAGGGAACAGCTAGGATCAGAAGGCAGCTGGAGCCCTCTCTTCCTTGGGAGGAAGAAGTGGCAGGACCCTCCTCTGGCAGAGAGAGAACTCTGTCAACCCAAGAAACCTTAGGGGTGCGGGGTGGGTTTCCCCCGCAGGAATCTCCCGGCAGCCTTGATGCTGGCCCCGCCCTCTGCAGGGGTGGGGTGACACCCAGGAGCACTGTGTTCCAGAAAACCCCAAAATAACCCGCCTTCACTGTCCGCTGCTATTTCTGTCCATCTTGTTTAATTATTCAAACCCAAGTCGGGGAGTGGCTATAAAAAGCTCTCCTGCTTAGGGACCCAGGAGGGCTGGGAGACTGGCCAGGTTGCAACAGCAGCAGACCAGAGTTTGGGCGAGGTCACTTGATCCAGCCTCCTGGCCAAAAGTTCCTTCTGCCTGGCGCCTGCTTCCTCAGCTGGAAGGCGGTTTCCAGTGCCCCCTCCCCGAGATGCCCCCATTCCGCCTCCTTCCAGCTCTGTCCTGCCTGCAGCTGGGCTTCCCTCCATCCCCCTTTAGTCTGGAAAGATTTTTTCTTAGCTCTCCCTCTGCTGACTTGGTCTCCGGCCCTGGCTTCTTAACCCCCAGATGATACTGTCAGACCTCAGCGTCCCTAACTGAGCCAGGTGGGTGCCACGACAGAGAAATGGAGGCCATTCCTTGGGGGGACCTCACTGTCCTATCCAGTGGTGGTGGAGATCGGTGATTCCTGGCTGTCACAGGTGCTGAGTCCCTCGGGAGCTCCTCTTGGGGACTCTGCATCCTCAGTAGCTGCAGGATCAGAGGTCAGGCTGTAGGAGGTCCATTCATTCTTTTCTGGGCCTAGGGCTCTTCTGGTTGGCCCAAAGTCCCCGTGTCCATTTCCACTGAAGCACGAAGCAGAACTCCGGGGGCTGTCTTCTGTGACTTGTCCTGCCACAGGCCTTTCCACAAAAGAGGGGAAAGGGTGTTGTGGGTGGTTGCCCTGGTGATAGGGGGTTGCCACCATGACTGGCCTTGGAGGTGGGACTTCTGTTAGTGAAGATACTGGCAGCGACACAGTGTGACTCAAAGACATGCAAGAGGGGCTAGAGCAGCCAGAGACCCCAGGGACACACACGTGGATGAGAGGTTACAGGATGGACCAAGGGACAAGGGGCAGCAAAAGTGACACTTGATCCCCAACTGAGAGACCCAGGGCACAGAGAGGGCAGACACCTGAGAGCCCTGCATTGAAGGGGTATCAGGCAATCTGACAGAAGCTGAGAAAGGGGACACAGCAGGGCTTTGCAAGAGTCCTGCTCAGTGGTGCTCAGTGGTGGCAGGGGCAGTTCCCACAAAGTCCAGCCTTGCTGTCCCTACAGCACTGCTACCAGAGCTCCCCAGAAGGTTGCTGAGATGTGGGGAAGAGGGGCGCTGTTGCTAAGGAACAAGAGGCTGCGTCCCTGGAGGGCCCGGGAGGAGGCCCTGACGCTCCTCGCACCGGGGATACCGGAGACAGAAAAGGAGCTGGGTGGGCGAAGCTCAGGGCTCCGGCTCCCTGCCTCCCTGACAGGCGCAGGAGGGGTGCAGCCCAGGCTGAGGAAGCTGTGAGTGTGGGTCCCACTCCCGGATGCTGGGGTTGAGTGTGAACCCTCTGGGCGGAGGGGGGTGGGGGCCGGGGCAGGTTAAGCCTGGCTCCCAGGACCAGTCTTGTAGGGAAAGCGGGAGGACTTGCTCTGTCTGCTGAAAGGTGGGGAACTCAGCAGAAATGCAAAGGCCAAGGGCGAAACTTGGGAGAGGAGAGAAGGCGAAGAAAGCTGGTTGGAATTTGCATCAGCCTTCCAGTCACTGAGGCTTGGAGGACCCTACCAGGGGGAGGCCACGTGGCAGCAGGGGATCTCACCTGCCCAGTGACCTTCCCACTGTGTTTTATTTATTTATTTTCTGATTTTTTTTTTAGTTGTTGATATAGCTTTATTTTATTTATTTATTTTTATGTGGTGCTGAGGATTGAACCCAGGGCCTCGCACACGCTAGGCGAGCATTCTACCGCTGAGCCACAACCCCAGCCCCTGGCTTTGAACTTTTGATCCTCCTGTCTCAGCCTCCGCAGCGGCTGGGATTACAGGCGTGCACCACTGCTCCCGGTCTTTTCCCCATTTTTTATTGGTACGTTGTAGTCGTGCATATTGATGGGATTTGTTCCCACATGCACACAATATAACAATGTGATTTGGCCAATATCACTCCCAGCATTCCCCCTCCCTCTCGGCCTCTCTTGGTGCCTTTCCTACTGACCTCTCCCTTTGGTTTTTAGGAGATCCACCCTGACCTTTTGCTTTCCTCTTTCCTCTGTAGCTTCCACATATGAGAGAGAACATCACAGGACCCTTGACCTTCTGAGTTTGACTTGTTTTGCTTAACATGATGGTCTCTAGTTCCATCCATTTTCCTGCAAATGCCATAATTTCCTTTCTCTTTATGGCTGAGTAAAACTCCATTGTGTATATAGACCACATTTGTTTGATCCACTCATCTGTTGACGGGCACCTAAGCTGGTTCCACTGTTTGTAATCATGGCTATGCATGTGTCACTGGAGTAGGACGACTTTAATTCTTCAGGGTAAATACAGAGAAGTAGTAAAACTGGGTCATGTGGCGGTTCCATGCCTAGTCTTTGAGGAGCCTCCAGACTGATTTCCACAGTGGCTGTAGTATATTTGCAGTCCCACCAACAGTGTAAAAGTGTTCCTTCTCCTCCACATCCTCTCCGGCATTTATTATTATTTATATTCTTTTTTAAAAATATTTTTAGTTGACAATGGACCTTTATTTATTTATAGACCTTTATTTATTTATTTATTTATTTTATTTATGTGCAGTGCTGAGGATCGAACCCAGTTCCTCACACATTCTAGGCAAGTGCTCTACCACTGAGCCCCAGCCCCAGCTCTATTATTTGTATTCTTCTTGATGGCTGCCATTCTGGCTGCTGTGAGAAGAAATATCAGTGCAGTTTTGACTTGCGTTTCCCTAACTGCTAATGGTGTTGATCATTTTTTTCACACTTAAAAAAAATTTTTTTAAGTTGTAGAGGGACACAATATCTTTATTATTTATTTATTTATTTATATGTGGTGCTGCGATTCCAACCCAGTGCCTCATGCATGTAAGGCAAGTGATCTACCACAGAGTCACAACCCCAGTCCCTTCTTTTCACATATTTGTTGGTCATTTGTATTTCTTTTGAGAAGTGTCTGTTGAGTTCATTTGCCCACTTATTAATTGGGTTATTTGATTTGGGGGTGTAAAGGTTTTTGAGCTCTTCATATATTCTAGATATTAATCCTCTATCAGAAGAGTAGTTAACAACAAAGATTTTCTCCCATTATGTGGATCCTCTCTTCACATTCTTAATTGTTTCCTTTGCTGTGTGCCTCATTTTTGTTTTGAGACAGGGTCTTGCCAAGTTGCTGAGGTTGGCCTCAAACTTGTGATCCTCCGGCCTCAGCTTCAGAAATCACTGGGATTATAGGTGGGAGCCAGCACACCCAGCTTTATTTTATTTTATTTTTTAATTGCTGCATGAAGGAGGTCGATAGGAATCCACTTGTCTAGACAATAGGAGGAAATTTTAGGGGTCCATAGGGAACCATCAGGCTAGACTCTCCTTTGAGCCCTGTCACCCACCTCCCTGCATCTTGAAGCAGATCTGGGGACCTGAAACATGAAGAGCAGCTCAGTCCTTTACCTGGTGTTGACACAGGGCCATCGCCACTCTCCGTGACTCTCCCTCTATTGGGTCAGCCCCCGGCCAGAAGAGAGCCCTTTGCTTCAACAGGCACTGTGAACGGCCAGCCCGGGGCTGGGGCACCCACAGCCAGTCCCTGTGGCAGTCTGCTGGCTGGCAGCGGGCGGCTCCCTCCCTCATCAGACATCGAGTACATGTCATACACACGGGTTAACAGCTTCTTGCTGACCGTCCTGGCATGGTCCCCAAATTCTGCAGGGAACAGGGTGTGCTTCAGCCCCGTGAGGCTGAGAAGCCAGCCCCGTGGCTAGATAGCTGAGGAAGGAGAAGGGAGCCAGAGGCCTCATTCAAGACCCCCCCACCCCAGGAAGAGAAAAGGCTGGGGCTGAAAAGGGTGCGCGTTTATTTTCATTCCTGCTCTTTGCCACCACGCTGACACCAGAGGCACCATTCGTACAGGACCTCACCTGGCAAAATGATCTCTTTTTTTTTTTTTTTTGGGTACCAGGGATTGAATGCAGGGGCACTCCACCACTGAGCCACATCCCCAGCCCTGTTTTGCATTTTATTTAGGGACAGGGTCTCACTGAGTTGCTTAGTGCCTCGCCCTTGCCGAGGCTGGATTTGAACTCACGATCCTCCTGCCTCATCTTTCCAAGCCGCTGGGATTACAGGTGTGTGCCACCAAGTCCAGTTGATCTTCTTTGTTTTACAGAAGATGAGACCAAAGGTCAGAGAGGTTAAGGAGCATGTTCATGTTCACCTAGCAAAGAAATGGTGTGGGATGCTAACCCAGGACTGCCTGGGCCAGGCCAAAGGTCAAGGGAGAAAACAGCTTGGATCTCACCACTACTGGGAAGAAGAACACTGACTCCATGCCCCTAAGGACACTGTGGGGCGCAGGACTCCACATGCTGGGGAAACCGGAAGGAAAACCCTAAAGGGTAGTTAGACAATGCCCTCATTCGTTTGACATTGAAGGTGCTCCTAAGGACAAAAAGGGCACTGAAACCCATATGGTCACGTAGTGGCCTCTGAGTTGGTCCGATTTAGAGAAGGCTGGGAAATAAACCTGGGTCAGACAGACCTGAGATCCAGTCCCAGCTCAGTTATTTCTAGTGGTGGTGTGACCTTGGGTGAGTCACTGAACCTCTCTGAGCCTTGTTTCCTCGGTGATAGTATGAGAGCTACTCATAAAATGTTACAGAGATTACAGCAGATAATGGAAACAATGTACAATGCGCTGTGTTGCTTTGCAGTACGAATTACCCTGTCCTTCCATCCCCTGCAGAGAGAGAAAATATGTAGCCAAGGGCAAGTTCAAGAAAGGTGCATGGGCCGGGTGCGTTGGTGCACGCCTGGCCCACGCCTGTCATCCCAGTGGCTCAGGAGGCTGAGACAGGGAGATCGCGAGTTCAAAGCCAGCCTCAGCAATGGTGAGGCACTAAGCAACTCAGCGAGACCCTGTCTCTAGATAAAATACAAAATAGGGCTATAGGGCTGGGGATGTGGCTCAGTGGTCGAGTGCCCCTGAGTTCAATCCCCGGTACCAAAAACAAAGAGGGTGCAGGAGGCTGGGGTTGTGGCTCATAACTCCCAACTCCTATATTTTTCCAGTTTATCTCCTAAAACAGATGTTGAGAGTGGAAATAAGAACGGAAGTCCTGGAAGGTGAGAATGGAATCTGCCGCCCCATTTGTTCAATAACTTCCTATTTTCATCCTGTGAAGTTCACCAGAGGCACCAAAGGGATGCACACAGATGGTTGAGGTGGCACTGTCCCCGGCGAGCGAGGAGTTTTGGAGAAGAGAAGAAGTGCCAAAAGACTGGAGGTGGAGATAGGCCGTTCCAATCTTTAAGAAGGGGGAAAGAAGCTGGGCGCATTGGCCTACAACTGTAATCCCAGGGACTTTTGGAGGCTGAGGGGGGAGGATTGTAAGTTTGAGGCTCACCTCAGACATTTAGTGAGATCCTATCTCAAAATAAAAAAAAAATAAATAAAAAGGGGTGGGGATGTAGTGAATGGTAAAGCCCCCCTGGGTTCAGTCCTGAATACCCCAAAAGAAAAGAGGAGGGGCATTTTCAGAACTCCAGGCTCTACTATTCACAACCATTTTAGAAGGCTGGAGAAGAAAGGATTATTAGGAGCTAGTTGGGTTTTGCTGATCCCTGGAAGGTGGACAGAAATATAGAGAATCACCACCTCAGTCAGTATCCACCTGTCCCAGCTTATATTCTGACTAGAGTCACAGAGTAGCTGAAGGTACATGGAAACTATTCCTGGCCCCTAGAAGTGCTTTTAAAAGTGCCACTGAAAGCTAGAGGCTTCTTTGAGAACTTCTCCTTCCAGGCGGGGTAGGGGTCTGTCCCTTTTGCCCTGGTGGCTCCATTGACTTGCTTTGCACAGTAGGATTCCAAGTTCCCTTTTGAAGTGCCAGGCCCCAGCCACGCACATTTGAAGATCATCTGTGCTATGTTATGAAACATCTGTGCTGTGGAATGCCACACAGTCGTGCAGAGCACCGAGTGGATCTGAGCTTGCTGACACAGAACAGCTGGAGGCAAACTGTTCAGTGGAACAAGCAAATCTCAGCAGAGTACATTTAAGAGCAGGCCACCTATGCAAATAAGCACGCATGAGCACATGCATATTAATTATCTGTCCACACTCAGTGACCACGCAACAATCATTATGTTTTTAAAAAATTTTTTTAGTTATAGATGGACAAAATACCTTTATTGTATTTATTATTTATTTATTCACTTTTATGTGGTGCTAAGGATCGAACCCAGTGCTTCACACGTGCTAGGCAAGCGCTGTACCACTGAGCTACAACCCAGCCCTAATAATCATTATTATGGTGGGGATTGACTGGACTTAGCTGGATGATTGTCACTCGGGCTCCATGCTGTTGCAGTCTGATGGGGTTTGGGTGATAAGTCTTCCCAAAGTTGTCTTTGCAAGCCTGGTACCTGGGCTGAGCACATTCTAGCAGGTGGGGTCTGGGACAGCTATGATCCTTTTCTATCTCTCGTTTCTTCCTGTGGTCTCCCCGGCATGGGGACTTCAAGGGAGTCACACTCCTTACAAGGGGGTTTAGGGGCTCAAAAAGCATATAGCCTGACTGGGCATGTTGACACACTGCTATCATCCCAGCTATTTGGGAGGCTGAGGCTGGGGGATCACAAGTTTGAGGCCAGCCTCAGCAACTTACTATAGTTCTAGCAACTTAGTGAGGCCCTGTCTCAACATAAAAAAACAAAAAGGGCCAAGGATATAGCTCCAGTGGTTAAGTACCCCTGAGTTCAATCCCTAGTACCACCGCCCCCCAAAATAAATAAAATAGCTCAGTGGTAGAGAGTTTATCTAGCATTCATGAGGTCCTAAGTTTAATCCCCAGAACCATAAAATAAAAGGGGTTGGGTGGGGTGGGATGTATCTGAGTGGTAAAATGCTCTTGTACTGGGGTCGGGGGGAGCATATTGCCTGAGAGAAGACCAAGGGGACCAAGTCTGTTTCCTGCTGCTAGAAGCACAGTATTACAAGTCTGGGGAATTCATGAGTAACCACAGCAGAGGTTTATTTTCACTGACAGTTACGGAGGTCCAAGGTTGAAGGGCCACACTGGGTGATGACTTCCTTGCTGGCAGAGTCCCAGGATGGCACAGGGCATCACATGGCAAGTGACAGGGAGCTTACGTATCTGTATATGTGCTCCCTCTTTTTTGTGTGGTACAGTCGGATGGAACCCAGGGTTTCATGCCAGGCAAGCCCTCTACCACTGAGCTACATCCCCAGCCCTTCTTATTTATTTATTTATTTTTAAATTTTGAGACAGGGTCTCACTAAGTTGCACACACTGCTTTTATAGTCTTTTGCTTTGTTTATAGTACTGGGCATTGAACCTAGGATTGCTTAACCACTGAGCCCCAAGCCCAGCCCTTTTTATATTTTTATTTAGAGACAACGTCTTGCTTAAGTTGCTGAGGGCCTCACTACGTTGCTGAGGCTGGCTTTGAACTTGCAATCCTCCTGCCTCAGCCTCCTGAGTTGCTGGGATGATAAGTGTGCACCACTGTGCCCTACTCTGTTTGCAGATGACAGAGTCTTCATAGCACGATGGTAGAATTCCAAGAGCAAATGGCCCCAAAGGACCAGGAAGAAGCCATTTTGCTTTTTTCATTTGAATTTATAAGTTGCACAAATTCACCTTTACTGTAGTTAGAGGCCCACCCACATTCAGGTGGAGGGGACATAGAAGTCACCTCTGAATGGGTAGAGTTCCAGTATCACCACAAGAGGGGCATAGGGGATGGCAGATTTTGTTGTGGCCACTTTGGAAAATACAACCTGCTACATTCGTTATCAAAGACATGAAAACTTCTTTTGGAATGAACGGCTGACTCAGTTGTAACCCAGGGGTAAAAGCCAAGTCCTTTCTGTACAGGCCAGATGGGCCGCGTGTGCTGCAGGATGACCACCCCCCACGTCTCAGGAGTGTAACATAATAAGGGTCGTCTCAGAACCAGGCTAGTGGCTGTCTCTCCAGGGTGCTACGGAGCTGGTGACTCAGCTCCTGATTCACGTCACACACAGGTTAGCAGGAGATGCTCCAGAGAGTCACTCAGGGCTCCAGGCTGATTGGAATCTCTACTCTCTGGGTGCACAAATACCATGTCAGGGAGAGATCAGAGAATCACATATGGGATTTTTATGGCCTTGAGCCTGGGAGGTGACATACTCATATTTCCTGCCACATTTCATGGTCCCAAACTAGTCACATACTTCTGCCCAACTGCAAGGGGGCTGGGAAGGTTGCAGAGTAACTGGAGGTTTTAAGTGAGTGTTTGGTGGCTCTGCCCCACGTGACCTGCCCTTCCACCCTACCTCTCAGGCTTCCCTGCAGATGCCCACAGACCTTGTCACCTCCTTCAAGTCATAGCTACCATATTGCCTGTCAAGGAAGTCTCTCCTGATCACTCTCCTTTTATTGTGGTGCTGGGGATCAAACCCAGGGCCTAAGACAAGTGCTAAGACAAGTGCTGAACCACTGAGCTGTGCCCTCAGACCTGAGGGCCCTCCTTAGAACTGCAACCTATTCCTTACTCCTTTTCTCTACCCTGATGTCCCTTATCCTGCTCTTTTCTTTTTCCAAAGCACTTAATACCTCTCCCATACTCAAGCATCTTTCTCTGCTCCGCGAAGCTCTGACCTATGTCTGTTCTGCTCACCAATAAGTCCTGAGGGCCTGGGACAGTGTCTGACTAATAGAGGATACTTCACAAATATTTGCTGAAGGATTAAATTTTTTAAAAATACTTGCTGCTGGCAAGGGTGTGGTAAGACTGACGCTACGGTCCCTCGTAGCTGGATTATAAATTGAAGCAATCCATTTTTTAAATAAACTTTGTTATAATTTTAGATTTCCAGAAAAGTTGCAAAGATAGCACAAAGGGTTCCTGTGTGTTCCTCACTGAATTTCTCTAGGGGTAACATCGCGTGTCACTGTGGTCCATTGGTGACAACTAAGAAGCCAGTAGGAACTTTTTTTTTTTTTTTTAACTATGAACCAAACTCCAAAATATGTTTGATTTCACCAATTTTCCCATTCATATCCTCTTTGTCTGTCAGGATCCAACCCAGGGTACCACACTTCATCTGCCAGTACATATTTTTGTGTGTTGGCACGTTCATGTTCCTTGTGGGCAGAGGGGCCCTCATGCTAGTGGAAAGGCAACCGAGAGGTTTCACAAACACAGCAAGGACTGATCTGTACTGATTTGTGGCAAACTGCATCTGGGTTTCTCTAACTTTGGTCCCAGTGGTGTGCACAGGCTACTGTGTGCGTTCCTCCAGCGCCCAGTACTGACCTGCCATCTCAGGCCAAAGAGGAGCAAGTGGACCCCACGCAGTGACTTCTCACCAAAAACCTATTCATGGCCAGGTGCGGTGGCACACGCCTATAATCCCAGGGGCATGGGAGGCTGAGACAGGAGGACCTCAAGTTCAAAGCCAGCCTCAGCAAAAGCGAGGCCCCATGAAACTCAACCTTGTCTCCAGGTGAAATACAAAATAGGGCTGAGGAGGTGGCTCAGGGGTCGGGCTCCTGAGTTCAATCCTGGGTACCAACAGACAAAAGGAAAAGCTTTTCACAGCGGGTGGGGAAAACAAAAGCAGCTTTGACTGACTCCCCTCAGGGATTCCACTTTGCTCCTTTTTATGGACCTTTAAAGGAGAGAAAGTAACTCCCCAGAGAACTGCTGTGCTCTTGTGCCACGCAGTGATGAGGTAACCCCAGACGTTTGGGAGGTTGAGGCAGGAGGAGCACAAGTTCAAGGTCAGCCTCAGCTACTTGGCCAGACCCTGCCTCAGAATAGGACATAAAAATGACTGGGATGGAACTCAGTGGTAAAGCACCCCTGGGTTCAATCCCCAGTATCACACACACACACACACACACACACACACACACCACACACCACACACATACACAACACACACATACCACACACACCACACACACATACACAACACACATACCACAATAACACACACAACACACAACACATACACACACACCACATATCACATACATACCACACACACATACACAACACACAACACACACATACCACACACAACACACACACAACACACAACACACATACACAACATACATACCACACACACCACACACATACACAACACACACAACAAATGTACCACACACACACATACACAACACACATACCACACAACACACAACACATACACACACACCACATACCACACACACACCACACACCACACAACACACCACACACACATATACACAACACACACACCCCACATACACACCACACACATACACAACACGTACCACACACATCACACACAACACACAACACATACACACACACTATATACCACACATACACCTCACACACACACAACACACCACACACAACACACAATACACACCACACACAACACACACCACACACATACACAACACACATATCACACACCACACACACCACACACACACATACACAACACACAAAACACACACAACACACAACACATACACACACACCACATACGACACACACCACACACACATACACCACATACTACACACAACACACACATACACAACACACATACACACAACACACACAATATTCCACACACACATACACACACCACACACACATACACACACAAAACACACCACACACACACCACACACCCCACACATATTCCACACAGACACACACACATACACACACAACACACACCCCACATACCTCCCACACACACCACATACTACACACACACCATACAACACACACAACACACATATTCCACACATACACACACCACAGACACACACACATACACCCCATATACCTCCCCCACACACCACATACTACACACACAACACACAACAAACACACAACACATACTACACATGCCACACACACATACACACACCACACACACACCACACACCACACAACACACACACAACACACACAACACACATCCCACACAACACACATCCCACACATTCCACACACACATACACATTCCACACACCACACACACTTACACACACAAAACACACACACCACATACAACACACACAACACACACATCACACACCCCACACATATTCCACACAGACACCACACACACAAACACACACACAACACACACACCACATACTACACACACACAACACACACCACACACTACACATGCCACACACACATCACACACACATACACACCACACACACACACATACCACATACTAAACACCACACACACACACACACACACACTCACACACCCGACCACCCAAAAAATCTCCTGAATTTCTGTCTCTCTTTCTTTCTGTTAATTGGTTCAGGTTTTCTAAACAGTAGAACTCATGTTAAAAGACCTCTTTTAAGTGCATGTACTTTGACCCAGCAACTTCCTTTCTGGAAATAAATAAACAAATTTTGGTACCAGGGAATCAAACCTGGGATGCTTAACCACTGAGCTACATTCCCAAACCCTTTCTATTTTTTGAGACAGAGTCTTGGTAAATTGCTTAGGGCCTAAGTTGCTGAAGCTGGTCTTGAACTTGCCATCCTCCTGCCTCAGCCTCCTGAGTTGCTGGGATTACAGGCGTGCATCGCCACACTTGGCTAGAAATTTATAAATAATGAGCCTCCGGGGGTGTATCTTGGTGGTAGAGTGGGTGCTTAGCATGTGCAAGATCCTGGACTCAGTCCCCAGTACCCCCACCCACACCAGATATGTATAATAGTAAAAATGGAAAACCACCATCCGATCTGTAGAAATGTTAAAAGCATTAAATATATGGGCTATATACTATTGGCATTTATAATGTTTTTGGAGGACTTCTGAAGATACAGGAGAGTTTTTTTCATGGCTAATGAATAAAGCACAATCTAAAATTGCATATGCAATATGATCTCTGCAACTTGACTCAGTCCAGTTTACTTATTTATTTATTGTTACTGGGGATTGAACCCAGGGGTACTGAGCCACATCCCCAGCCCTTTTTCATATTTTATTTAGAGACAGGGTCTTGCTGAGTTGCTTAGGGCCTCACTAAATTGCTGAGGCTGTCTTCGAACTTGTAATCCTCTTGCCTCAGCCTCCTAAGGGGCTGGGATTACAGGTGTGTGCCACCATGCCCTGCTGTTATTTACTTATTTTTTATTGTGAATTGGCAAATTTGTATATTTCTGTCTAGTTTAATTCCACAGAGCCAGTGCCTTCCTGTGTCACATTACTAAAATATGCCTGCTAGAGCGTAGAAAAGAATGCATTTACAATTTTTTTTTTTTCGGTTAGGCACTGTGACACACACCTGTAATCCCAGCAACTTTGGAGGCTGAGGCAGGAGGATCAAAAGTTCAGTTCAGCAACCTACTGAAACCCTGTCTCTGAACAAAAATTAAAATGGTTGGGGATGTAGCTCGGGGTAGAGTACTCCTGGGTTCAACTCCCAGGGCTTGCAAAAACAATAAAACACAAAACAAACACTAAAATACACCTGCTAGAGCGTAGAGAAGGAAACAAAAAATCCAATCTGTTAGGTATTAAGACTTTTATGAAATATAAAACAAATGAGTTACTAGAAAAATGAAATTAAAAAGACAAGCCTCGATTTTTTCTCACTATTATCAGGCATGGAATTATTAGTGGCTTACTGTAAGTTTGTAAATGCTTGTCCTCAGTTCCTGCTTTATCTGGTTGCAGACTAGTAACAGCTTGTGAAGTTCACTATGGTGGGCTTTACGCTGCTCTAGAGTGTAGGGACAAGGGACAAGCCATCCTCCACAGGGCCCAGATCTCAGTTGTTTCCTCCTTCTCCTCCTCCTCTCCCTCCCTCTCCACTTCCTCCTCCTCCTCCACCTCCTCCTTCTGGAACCCAGGGCCTTGCACATGCTAGGAAGTGCTCTACCACGGAGCTACGTGCACCCCCAGCCCACACCTGAGTCTAGAGACGACTTCTGTATTGGTTTTCCTTTTCTAAAAGTAATATAAGCTCATTTTAATAACAGGCTGGAAAGAGACTTCCTTCATCGATACTCCCCTAAGGTGACACCACTGCCAAAAGGCCTCTGCATCATTCCAGACAATAGATAGCACTGACAGCTTTGCACATCAGCACACAATCTAGTTCATCATTCCCTGCGACTGCACGATGTTCCATTGTGTGGCTGCCCTACTAAGTGCTTTACCATTGCAAACAATGCTGCAATAAATACTCCAGAGCTCTTTGCCAAAATATCCAGATAGATACACAAGAAAATTTCTAGAAATTTCCTAAGTGCTGGACATGTGCACTTTCATTTTTTTAAATGAAAGCTTTGCTGGTCATGGAGGTGCATGCTTGTAATCCCAGTGACTTGGGAGGCTGAGGCAAGAGGATAGCAAGTTCAAGGCCAGACTGGGCAACTTGTTTTTTTGGCGGAAGTGAAGGGCTACTGAGGAATGAACTAAGGGGCGGGCACTCAACCACTGAGCCACATCCCCAGCCCTTTTTTTTTTTTTTGTATTTATTTAGAGACAGGGTCACACTGAGTTACTTAGGGCTTCGCTGCTGCTGAGGCTGACTTTGAACTCGTGATCCTCCTGCCTCAGCCTTCCTAGCTGCTGGGATTACAGGCCTGCGCCACCGTGCTGGGCTTAGACTAGGCAACTTTGTGAGAACCTGTCTAAAAATAAAAGATAAAAAGGTTGTGGCTCAGTGGTAGAGCACTGGCCTTGCATGCATGAGGCACTAGGTTTGATCCTCAGCACCATATTAAAAAAATAAACAGAAAATAAACAAAGTAAAGTTATACAAAAAAACCTGAGGGCTGAGGATGCAGGTCAGCGGCAGAGTGCTAGCCTAGCAGATGTGAGGCCCTTGGTTCGATAACCCAGCACCACACAAAGAAAGCTTTATGGAAATATAATTCCTATACCATAACATTGAGCTTTTAAAAGAATATGGTTGAGTGGCTTTTACTATATTCTTGAATTGTGCACCCACATTTTTTTCCTTTGGAATGGAAATTGACCCAGGGGTGTTTTGCCACTGAGCTACATCCCCAACCTTTTTACTTATTTATTTTATTAGAACTCTATAGTTGTATGTAGTAGTTGGGTTCATCCTGACAATTTATTTTTTGAGACATAACCATGCCTAACTCTGCCATGAACATCTGTGTGCAGATTCTTGTGTGGACATATACTTTTAATTTTCCTGGGTACATATAGGAGTGGAATTGCTGGGTCTTATGGTAACTATTTAATATTTGAAGAAATTGCCAAATTATTTATCAGTTAGGGCTCGCCCAGCTCACAACCCATCTAACAGTGGAAGAGCGTTGTAATTTCTCCACATCCTCACCAAGATTCATTCTTGTCTGTTTATTTTAGCCACCCCAGCGGAGGTGAAGTGGTATTTCATAGTGATTTTGATTTGCATTTCCCTAGTGACATTGTTGGGCATCTTTTCATGTGCTCATTGGTCATTGTATACCTTCTTTGGAGAAATGTCTATTCAAATCCTTCGCCTATTTCTGTTTTTCTTTTTTGTATCACATCCCTAGTTGTTTTGAGACAGTTTCTTGCTAAGTTGCTTAGGGCCTTGCTAAATTGCTGAGGCTGGTCTCAAATTCATAATCCTCCTGCCTAAGCCTCCCAAATCACTAGGATTGAAGGAGTCTACCACCACGCCTGGCTTGGGTTGTCTTTTTAAAAAATTTTATTTTTTTAATTTTAATTTTATTTTTTTTAATATTTATTTTTTAGTTCTCGGCGGACACAACATCTTTGTTGGTATGTGGTGCTGAGGATCGAACCCGGGCCGCATGCATGCCAGGCGAGCATGCTACTGCTTGAGCCACATCCCCAGCTCCTAAAAATTTTATTTATTTTAGTTGTTGATGGACCTTTATTTTTTATTTATATGCGGTGCTAAGAATCGAACCCAGTGCCTCACATATTCGAGGCTAGCGCTCTACCACTGAGCCACAACCCCAGCCCTTGGGTTGTCTTTTTATTGAGTTGTGAAAGTTCTTTATATTTTGTAGATGTGAGTCTGTTATCAGACATGTGACTTGCAAATACTTTCTCCTATTCAGAGTCCTTTTCTTATCCTGAAGGTGTCCTTTGTATCACCAGCTTTTAACATTAATGAAACCAATTAATTTTGTCTTTTATCACTTGTGCTTTTAGTGTTCTAGCTAAGAAACCATCGTCTAACTCAAAGTCAGGAAAATTTATAATTATGCTCTCTTCAAGGAGTCTTATAGTTTTAGCTCTTACATTTAGTTTGCTGATTGTTCTGAGTCAATTTTTGTATGTGGCGTGAGGTAGGGCTCCAACCTTATACTCTGTGTGGCTCTCCAGTTCTCCCAGCGCCATTTGTTGGAGACTACTCTTTCCCCATGGAACCGTATCAGCACTTTGCACTTATATTTTTGATATTGCCAAATTGTCCTCCAAAGAGGTTGTCTGGGTGTATATTCTCACCTAAAGGAGCCGCGTCTCTGGCCATGAAAGGTCAGCAAGAACATTGATGAACCTGATGAGCATACGGGGACCATCCCCAGGGTGGAACAGCGTGGGGTGGGCTAGAGAGAAAGTGTCATCAGCAGGGGGTGGTGGCGCACACCTGAGATCCCAGCTACTCAGGAGCCTGAGGCAGGATGATCAAAAGATGGAGACCAGTCTCAGCAACTTGGTGAAACCCTGTGCCAAAATAAAATTTTAAAAAGGGCTGGGGGTAGCTCAGTGTTCAAGCACTTACCTAGCAAGTACAAGGTCCTGCGGTCAATCCCCTGTTCCTTGTACACACACACAGGGTGGCAGAGAGGGTGGGTTGAAGACGACGAAAATGTTCCTCAGAGAAGGGAAAAAAGTGGGGGAATCTGAACTCTGAGCAGAAGGGCCTGAGCTTACAACCTGTCCTGCTCCTTACCAGCTAAGCAGCCACAGGCAATTAGCTCTCCAGCCCTCTGAACCTCAGTCTCATCCTCTGTTGCACGGAGATGGTGACTGCTTACTTTTGTAGGGTTGTTCTGAGTAGGAAATACACATAAATAGCCCAGCCCATGACAGGCCCTCGATAGCAGTAGCTCTTGTGACATTTCTATATGTGGTATATGTGGCTGAGCTCCTGTGACTGTGGGGGGCATCACCGTGGGGGTGGTGTTGGAGCCATTTGGTGAGTGTGAGATTTTTAATGATGACTGAGCACGTGTAGAAGCTAGGCTCCACTGGTATGTGTCACTGTCACCCAGAGCAAGGCAGTACTTGAAATCTTTGCTGTGACATGTTAAGGGGGGGAGAGGCTGTGACTGAGATTGAATGTGACAGCAAGACAGATCCTGAGTGACAGAACGGAATAAAGTGGAGAGAGGCAGGCTGCGCCAGGCAAGCGTGGGTGCCCAATAGGGGCTGTGGGGAGTTCAGATGTCAGGGCAGGTGTCGTGTGTGTGTGTGTGTGTGTGTGTGTGTGTGTGTGTGTGTGCCCCTCCTCGCTTCCCGAATGCAGGGGAGACAGCAGAAAGGGGATCTTGGTCACAGCATAGGACCTGCAGTACCCAAAGAGTGTGGCTCAGGCACCTTTGGTATTGTCACTCAAGGCCCCGGGAAAGGGACCTGCTGGAACTGTGGGCACAGTGTGTGGGAAGAGCCTGGGCCGGTTTCTTCTCCGAGCTTTAGTGTTCTGAGTGGCCAAAAACACAGAATCGAAACCTAAGCATTCCTTCCTCTTCTTTGTCCCTGGGGGGAGGGAAGAGAGGGACAAGTGCCACATCTCATTAAGCCTTTGCGAGCTCAGGCAGGCAGAGGGGGTCCACACCCGAGGCAGGCAGGGGGCTGGGGGAGCGGAGCCCAGAACTTGAGGCCTACTCTGCAGGAAATGAAATCAGGGGTTAACAACAGATGTGAGGCTGACAGCTGCTTTTATTAAGAAGAAATCAGAAGGGCAACAGGGACAGGAAGTTGGGAGAGGTGGGGTGGACAGAGAGTGGCAGAGTGAGCCTGCAGATCTGTAGAACCTGAGGAGACAGCTGTAAGGCATAAGAGTCCTGAGGGTGGGAGGGAAAAGTGAGACGGCTCTTTGTACCGTAGGAAGCTGAGATAACGAGATTTTAAACACCAGCAGGAACCCTACTGCCCTGACCCAAGGTGACTGCAACACCAGGTGGAAAGACCAGCATGGATATTGGTTTGAACAGGGCAAATGAGAAGTCTTTCTTTGAGCTCAAGAAGATGAAAGAATTAAAATCGTGATCAAGGCTGTACACTGGCTTGGAGCAGAAGGATGGGAGAGAAAATAAATACCCCAGGGACCCACATGTAAACAGACCATAAGCACGGCGAGGCTTGAGGGTCATGGAAGGCCACCTTGCCCATCCTGCCCCAGAGGACAACGATGCCACATGGGCACCCATAAACACTGCATTCCCTGGTCCCTGCGGGGGTGTGGGCGAGGGGTCGGAACGTGTGCTGTGGTGTTGAGCCGCAGCGTGGCCAGGCTAGGGCAGGACCACCCCCTGATGATGGAGTGGGAGGCAGGGTATGGAGCCCGGCCCAGGCTTTGAGGGTCTGCAGAGAGAAGGCAGG
This sequence comes from Marmota flaviventris, assembly GCF_047511675.1. NCBI lineage: Eukaryota > Metazoa > Chordata > Mammalia > Rodentia > Sciuridae > Marmota > Marmota flaviventris. Next base: position 118,067,688 of record NC_092507.1, on the reverse strand, counting down.
GAGAGGGGAAATCAGGCTGCTGGGGCAGTGCTTGTAATATTGGGGTGACCCTGGGAGGCAGTGGCAGACCCAAGAGCAGCAGCCTTCCTAGGAAAGATGGAAGCCCTAGGTTCATCCCCTGCTGGCTGGGTCACGGGTTGGTCCTGTGTGGTAAGAGCCACGCAGCCAGACCCAGAGGCCAGGCCCACTTACGCCATAAGAAGCAATACTGTGTGGCCAGGGAGGCGGACTCTGGCAACGGGACTAGGGGGAGAGTCCCTGAGCCTTGCCCGGTCCTGACTCTGGGCATGTCTGCGGGGACCGTAGCAGGATAGTGTCGAGGAAGGACGTCCAGCAAGGAGAGGGCGTCTGGCGTGGCACCACTGCCTCCATCACTTCCGCAGGAACTTCTTGTTGAGGAGGAAGATGAGAAGGTTGACATTGACCTTGGCCTTGTTGAAGAGCTTCATGACAGCCACGCCCTCATACTGGAGCTGCAGGAGGTCCTGGGAAGCAGCGGGCAGGGCAGGGCGGCTAAGGGCTTCTGGCTGCGGCCCAGGCAGCCTCCAACTGCCAACTGTGGGAGCCTTCCCTCGCCACAGGTGGCACTGGCTGAATGCCACTGAGACAGGGCCCTGAAAACCCACTTCACAAACAAGGCAACCAAGGCCGAGAGGGGTGCGGTCACTGGGCAAAGCAGCAACGCGGCAGAGTGGGGGCTTGAAATCAGTCTTTTCACTCAAAAGGCAAAATGGCAGAGCACAAAGATCTGGATTTAAAACCCGTTTCCCTGAACACCGGCTCTGACTTAGGCTGGCTTCTTGACCTTTGAGCCCCAGGGACTGTAAACCAGGGATGACGCCTCAGAGCAGCGGAGGGGACTAAATGAGGTACACGTGATAGGGCTTCCGACACTAAACCTGCTTCTGACACCACCAGCCACTCCACTGTCCCCGATGGGTAGTGCTGGGGTCTGTGTCAGGGCAGTGGACCTCCCGCTGATCGGGTGGAGGGCCAAGCTGAAGTCATGAGGCCTAGGGAAGTCGGGGGGCCATCCTCTTGAGGCCAGCACCTAAAGCCCACCACTGGGTGTCCTGAGGGTCATGGAGTGTCCCCTCACCTGATAGTGAAGCTGGAATCGTTCCATGTCCACACCTAGGAACTTGGCGTTGACTTCAAACATTCCTGCCTCATCGCCAGGGGTGATGTCAAAGATGACATTTCTGAAGCTGTCGGGAACAGAATTCAAAACAGGGACCCATGGCCTCTTTCCAGAGCTACAACCTGGCTCTTGCTGCTTCTCTTCCTGGGTGACAGTGTGCGACATCCAGAGCCCAGTCTTCCCGTCTGTCTCCCTGGGTGGGTGGAGTGGGGGGAGGGTGGAGCAGGGGCCGGGTGGGCTGGGGGCAGCTCTGTCTTCTCCCAGGTCTGCATCTGCTCACAGGGTATCTGTCCTGCTGATCCTGCCTGGTGGCCTCACTTCTGGAACCACTCCCAGCACCCCGAGTCCATCCAGAACCGTCCTGCACCATGTTCACGGTCCTCGACTCTCTGGGGTGCCCTGCCTGCACCATCACGCGAGTGGCTCCTTCAAGGCAGGGACCACGCTCCTCCTTCCCTGCTACCCTGTGCCCTGCCCAGAGCCGTCCCCAACAGGGGACAGGAAGGGCTGACATCCTGCCTTCCAAACACACATACTGAGAGGTGGGGAGATCTTCGATTTCCACCAGGACGCCCTTCTCCAGGAGCTGGGCAGCAGTGTAATGAAGAGACGGCTGCTTCTTCCCCTTCCTGGAGCTCCTGATGAAAAGAAGGACCCAAAGAACTCATCCAACAAGCTCTCCAGCACCACGGACCCTTGTTCCCCGGGATGCAGGAAGGAAACGAGGCCCGAGGAAGGTGCCTCACTCAGGGTGGGAGACAAAGGAGGGGGCTGCTGTGCTGAGATTCCCAGCTCCAAACCGGGAGACAGGGGCAGAGGGGGGCGTGGGCAGGGTAGCGGTCACAGGTAACTTCCAAGTGCAGGACGGCAGCACCTACTTGTTGCTGGGGGCCAGGTGGTCCAGGCAGGCCCGGATGTACTGGCTGTAGTAGTCGCCCTGCTCCTCGTAGAAGGCCGTCTTCGTGCTCAGGGCCTGGAACGTGGCCCGAAGCTTCACCAGCTCTGCCTTCCGCCGCTGCCGGTGCCTGCGCTGGTTGCGGATGTCCTGGAGTTTGGGACCGAGGGAGGGGGTCAGCTGGCCCTTCCTGGCTGGACAGCCCTGGGGCCTGACACAGGCTGTGAAACACTCACTGGGAGGATGTTAGGAAGAGCAGGAAGAGGCGGATTTCCAGCTGTTTTTCCTAGGAGGACAATCTCGAGGATGCCATCCCAGGCCCTTAAGGCATTCGCGACTCTGACTGGTTTCTAGGCCCCTCATTTTTTAGCAAAAGAACTGTAAGAACATCCCCTTCCCTGGCTAAATTTAGGACGTTTTCTTTGAAAAGAACCCTGTCCTTCCTCTGGCAGGTGACAATTTTGGGTAGCATTCACCAGGGACAGGCCTGCCCATGGACCCCTCATGTCGGTGTGCAGATACCTGGTACAGGTGTGTGCAAGCATTCGCACGCACATACACAGATGCCTGCGTGCAGATACCCAGAACTCAGACCCAGGTCATTACCTTTGCCAGCTCATCCACCAGTCCCTGATAGCCATCGCCGGCACTGACCAGCCCCAGGCCCTCTAGTCTACGCAGATTCCGCAGGACACGCCGCTGCTTCTCTGCCAGGGGCAGGAGGGAGTGAGCCGTGAAGGAGCGGTGTCGACGCAGAGCCTCGGGGGTCTGGGCTTCACAGGCCTGGCGCCGGCACATGAGACGCTTGTGGGCTGCTTCCTAGGGGCAGAGATGCTGGATGGGGCGCCATTCTTCCCCCACACTAGGACAGGCCGGGGACCCCAGCAACCCAGGGAAAGCACCCCCAGAGCCTAGCTTCTGGGGGGAACAGTGGTGGAAAAGGGCCTAGCAGGAAAACATCAGGGTGTGACATCCTGACACTTGGTGTGACACACGGACAGGCCTCGTGGACTGCCACAGGACAGAGGGGCCACCAGGAGAACCAGACAGAGGCTGCAGCATAAAACATCTGGATGGACATGGCTGTGACTTCCCAACCATGGAGCTCTGTGCTGCTCAGGGTGTGGGGGCACCTCCCTCCCTGCTCTACTTGAGGACCTGCCTCTACTGCCATCACCCCCTTTCGTCTGGGGAGCCCGGCTTTGTCTTTACTCCAGCTGGTCCCAGCCCCCACCCACTTCCCACCTTCTCCTGTCTGCAGCCGTCATTTGGGGAGCGAAACCCTTCTGCACTCTTCCAAGTACCTCTTGGAATGCCCCCTGCAGCCCCAGCACAGCAGACCCCCACAGGAAAGCTCATTTCAGTGGGGGGAGTGGGAGGGACATGGCCTCCACCACCCCGAAACCTGAGGCACCCTGAGGCAAGGCGGCTCCTCAGCCTGCTCAGGGTGGAGGGCAGATGCTTGGCCCTCGGAGCCCTCGTCACGGGCAGGCCGGGCACCTGTTTTAGCCAGCCATTCGAACCAGCAGTGCAGAGGGAGTGAGGTGGGTGAATGAGGCAGAAGCTGTGGGTGGGCTGGCCTGGTCACCTGGCCACTCACCTGCTCTCCGGTAGCCGGGAGGGACAGGATCTCTTTGAGGGAGTCCCCAGGATGGAACTGTATGATATCGGCCAACATCTGCTTGGTGCTGTGGAGGGAAGGAGTGGTGGAAGGGAGTGGAGACGCAGGACAGGGTCTGGACACGAGTGGCAGAAACCACAGGGTGGGCGTACCCTGTCCCATATCATGGCTGTCTGGGGCCCTCGGGGGTAAGGAGAGAGTGAGGGCTGGGTGGGGGGAGAGGGGTGTGGCCAAGGACACCTCTCCCTCAGAGTGTCTTCCTCAGAGTCCTTCGGCTGAGGGACACGTCCTCCTCGCAGCCCTGGTGTCCCTTCTGCAGCGCTCTCAGAGTACCTGGAACCCCCTTCTCCTGGTGGCTGTGTTCTCCCCAGCCCACCCTACTATGTGCTCTGATGAGGACCAAGCACAGGCCTTGCTGGCTCGTTTACTGAGCAAATAAGTGAATGGAAGCGGCTGCCTCGTTGGCCAGGAGACTATCTGGTTGCCTGGCTCCTCTTCTGCCCAGGTGACCGGCCCAGTCCTGCTGGGGTCCTGCCTTACTCTTGCAGAAGTGGGGTGAAGAAGAAAAGCCCCACGCCCCGTCCTTATTATCACAGTAATGGGAATGAGAACGTGAGCTCCCTCACCCACGGCCTGTGGGACTTTGGAGGAGACTCGTACCTACTGAGTTCCTTGCCTTAGCTATGAAGAGGGAAACCACCACCCATAGCTTGTCCTAAATGCTGACATTAAAAAGAATTTGGCTGGGCACGGCGGGGCCTGCCTGCAATCCCAGCAACTCAGGAGGCTAAGGCAGGCAAATCACAAGTTCAAGGCCAGCCTCAGCAACTTAGTGAGACCCTGACTCAAAATAAAAAGGGCTGGGGATGTAGCTAAGTGGTAGAGTATCCCTGGATTTAATCCCCAGTACCACACACAAAAAATTTTCTTATTACAAAAATTGTATAGATAGCACAACATTTGAACTCTGCTTGTTGTCCATATCTTTTTTTTTTTTTTTGCGGGGGGGTTGGAGGCGGGTACTGGAGATTGAACCTGGGGGCATTCTATTTCCCCAACCCTTTCTTTATTTTAAGTCATGGGTTGTTTTTTTTTGTTTTTTTTTTTGTATCAGAGATTGAACCCAAGGGTGCTTAACACTGAGCCACATCTCCAGCCCTTTTTATTTTTTACTTTGAGACAGAGTCTCCCTAAGTTGCGTAGAGCCTCACTAAGTTCTGAGGCTGGCTTTGAACTTGTGATCCTCCAGGCCACTATGATTACGGGCATGCTCCACCTTTCCCAACTAAGGCAATGTCTTATTTAAATTTATAGGATTTGCTTAAACCTTTCTTTTTCCCTTTTTTTGTGTGTGTGGTGCTGGAGATCAAACCCAGGACCTCGTGTAAACTAGCAGGCGCTCTACCAAGGACTGATTTATTATATTTTCTTTTCTTTCTCTCTCTTTTAATTTTCTTTTTGAGACAAGAGCTTGGTAAGTTATTCAGGCTGAACTTGGACTTAAGATCCTCCTGCCTCAGCCTCCCGAGCAGCTGGGGTGACAGGCTTGGCTGTCGCCCATTTCTGAACTGTCCTTTTCTTCAGCTATAACCCGAGCACGAAGTTAAGGTGGCAGAGGGCTGAGACGGAAGCAAGGGGAGTTCAAGCTGAGCTTCAGGGAGCACCTCCTACAGGCTAACGGGCCAACAGGAAAGTGGAACCACAGTATGGGGCGCAAGGCCAGGGAGGGTCTCAGGGGGGGCAGGGGCCACCACACCCACCTTAGAAGCAGGCTCTGGGCTTTGGTGTCGTCAGCCTCTGCCTCAAGCCCTTCGAATTTGTTGGCGAGTGTCAGGGACACTTCGAGCTTGCTCAGATCCACGTGCCCATCTGCAGCTATGTTCTCCCCTGGGTGGATTGAGGATCAAGAGGGACAGTGCTCAGATGGGGTCCCAGCACCGGGCTCCCCACACCCTCTCCCAGGAGCCCTTCCCGGGCTGCCCCATGGTTCCACACGATACCCTCGACCTGAGCACCACGGAAGGACCTTGCATTGCTGGTGATGCTCCCCACACCTCAGCCCTGGGGGCCAGAGCAGGGGCTGGGCCGTCCCCCCCACAGCCTGGTGCCCCTGCTCTCCCCCAACCCCTTCGTTCCGTCCTCTACCCTTGGAAATGTCCTCCTCTCACTCCTCAGCCTGAAATTCCTCCTTATCAGAGAAATCTTCTGAGACCCACAGAGAGGCCCTGTCCCTCCACGTCTCTTGCACAAGACTGAACTGGCCATCGACATAATGGGAGTGGGTCCCTCTAGGATCTGTCCACTCTCTCCAGGTCAGTCTGCAGGCCTGTGTCCACCTCAGGACAGGGAGGCGAGGGAGGGAGACATCACCAGCTGCTGGCACGCACCCCAGGCTGAGCAGACATGCCCACGTGCCTTCCCACTGCCCCTTCCTGTCCCTCCTTCTTGGTAGGTCCCAGCTGCCAAGGGGGGCACGCACCGATGAGGTCAGGGATGGTGGGCAGCTCCCCAAGGTCCTCTAGGAGCTGGTGCAGGGGGTCCTGGTGGTCAGGAGCGACCCAGTCCTGGTGCTCCAGCAGCAGCTGCGGCAGAGGAAGGACAGAAGCTGCAGGGACCCAGCAAGGCCTTCCTTCTGGGACCAGCCTGCCCACCGTGGGCTTCCAACCCCTCCCCACCTACCGGTGTCCTTCAGTCCCGGCCCCTCACCCTGTGCGTGTTGACCAGCTCCCCGACTGTGATGTACACCATGGGCTTGGCCACGGCCACCATGTCTGAGTACTCATCCATCGCAAAGCGCTCCTCTGGCTCTGGCACCTGGCAGGCTCTGCAGATGAACTTCCTGTCCCCAGAGAAAGGGCAAGTGAGATGGGGAGGGCTGGCATCCCCACCGTGTTCTGTCCCCGTCATTCCTTCCCTGACCCTCTCTAGCGACTGCTGGGACCACTTCTGACTCTCCAGTCTCAGCTCCTGCCCTGGCTCTGTCCCAGTGTCCCACTCAAACCAACCTCTTCTAATATAGCCCTCCCTTCTCCCCTGGGCAGTCCTCCCCCCGCCTGGCCCCCGCCTGGCCCCTGCCCGCTCTCCACAGGGGAGAAGTGGGCCACGGACCGTGGGAATGGAGAGAAAGGACAGAGAGCAATGGGATGCCAGGCCCAGACCTGAACTTGAGGTGTGTCTCCTCCAGGTAGTCATTCAGCACCTGCAGGTGCCGGCTCTCCCCAGAGAAGGCCTTGCCAGCCGCCGCGTGCTGCAGGAGCTGGGCTATGGCCCCCAGCGCATGGCGCTGGGGGGCGGCCAGGGCACCGCCCGCTGCCAGGGCCACGATGTCAAAAGCGTCAGGAGCCACCACAGCGGGGTTCAGGAAGCGGTAGTACAGCAGGTTCCCCACCACCTAAGGGCAGAGGACACTTTCCCAGAAACGCCCAGAGGCCACCCTCACAGCTACACCTCTATATTCCCAGCCCTCGTAGCTAGAAGGGACCACTTGGGCCAAACCCTTACTCGGCAGAGAAGAAACCAGACCCAGAGCAGGTGGGCAATTTGCTCAAGGTCATGCATCAAACTTGAGCAGGAGGCGCGTCTAGAACCCACGTCTCCCAAGAAGCCACCCAGGCCCGGGTTCCTTTCTGGGTTCCTTTCTGTCGTGGGAAGCCCTGCTGATGGGTGAGGCTCGGTTCACAGGGGGGAGCACATTTCCTCCTTAGATTTTACAGCACAGGGTTCTCTGTCCCTTTGCCTGTCTGGGGAGTACAGCGCCAGCAGGGCTCAGGAGGGGGAGGGGGGGACGACACTTGCCTTATAGACCTCAGTCTCTGTGGCATCGGGGAACTTCTCCGCCAGGGTTGTCTTCAGAACTTTGGCCACATACCGCATCCCGTAGCTGGGGAAAAGCAGGAGGTCTGCTGCTTCTGCCATCCCTGGCCACAGCGTGGCCTGGCTGTCTGGCCGCTTCTGCCTTCCCAGCCTCACCAAAGCTGAGCCCAGTCCTCGTCCCTCCACTTCCATAGGCAGGCCCCTGCGGCCATCCTCCAACACCTCTGAGCCTTGTCAGAGACAGGGCCTGGTCATCTCCTAAAGCTCTCCCGCTGCCTCCAACACGGCTGGAGAGTCTCTTCTTTGAGACTCCCGGCTCCTCCCAGAATACCCAGGTCACCTATCCCCTGCCTTCCCCAGGGAGGCTTTGACCTACCCCTCGGGTATCTGGCATTCATAGACACAACACTGTCCCAAGACAACCCAGGAGGCTCTATTTTTTAAAATATTTTTTTTTTTTAGTTGTTGACGGACCTTTATTTTATTCATTTATTTATACGCGGTGCTGAGAATCGAACCCAGTGCCTCACGCGTGCTAGGCGAGTGCTCTACCACTGAGCCACGGCCCAGCCCCAGAGGCAGCCGATCTTGTCAGGGATCTTAGGAGCTGTGAGGGGCCTGTCTGGGCCGGGGCAGGGCCTGCCCAAGGAGGTCAATGAACGGGAGTGGACACTCCAGTCCGACTGCTCACCAGCCGGAGACTTCAGGCTCTTTCCTTTCCCTCTGAGGGTGTGTTCTCTGGTCTGGAAAGTGGCAATGACCACTCTTGTCCTTTCTAGCTTATTTTAATTTAATTTAATTTTTTTAAATTTTTTGGTACTGGGGATTGAACCCAGGGGCAACAACCCTACCCATTCTTTATATATATTTTTAGAGACAGGGTCTTGTTGAGTTGCTTAGGGCCTTGCTCAGTTGCTGAGGCTGGCTCTGAACTCAAGATCCTCCTGCCTCAGCCTCCCAAGCGGCTAGGATTACAAATGTGCAACACCATACTCAGCTCTAGTCAGACGACTTTCAAAAGCTTTTATTGACTAAATTTTAAGAAGGGAAAAACTATAAGGTGCTTTACTGTTTCGAAGTGTTTCTTCTGTTTGACTTTGTGGATCAAAGAGTTCCATTTGATCCCCATTTGCTCAGACAGTAATGTCCCCATCATCATCTCAGGTTCCCTGCTCTGGCTCCCGTGACCTCCAATGGGACAGACCCGCCGCTGAATTCCACCCTGGCAGTGGCTCCCAGCCCGCTCGGGCACCTCCAGCCTCACTCCCCTCTCTGGCTTCCTCCCTCGGGCTGTCGTCCAGTTCTGCCCTCCCCTGATGGCTGCCCTGGGCATCCAGTGCCCAGCCTGTGGCACAGCAGTCCTACTTACGGAATTTGGTCCACAGAAGAAACGATGGCCACGAGGAACTTGTCAGTCACGGCAAGGAGGTTGCGCAGGGAGATGTCCAGCCTTCTCTGGACCTCGGGGTGGCTCAAGGCCTGCTCGGGGGTGACGTCATAGGGGAGACGGCTGTGGGCAGAGAGACCAGGTAAAGCCGGAGCACCTTCCTGCTGCCTCTCTCCCCACACCAGGGTTTCACACTGACTTGCTAAGGACTCGGGGAGGTTTACAGAACTGTGTGGCAGGGGAGGAAGAGTTAGCATACCCACGGGAGGCTGGAGAGTGTGGGAAGGAATGGAGAACCTAGAATTTATGTCAAGACTCCTAAAGGGAACCAGAGGAAATAAGGGGACTGCCCATCGAGGTGTGTCTGTGTGTGTATGGAACTTGGGATTAAAGTCAGGGGCACTTTACCACTGAGCTACATCCCCAGCCCTTTTTATTTTTTATTTTGAGACAGGGTCCTGCTAAGTTGCTAAGGCTAGCCTTGAACTTGTGATCCTCCTGCCTCAGCCTCCCAAGTTGCTGGGATGACAGGTGTGCGCCATTGTACCCGGCCCCATCAAATAGTCTTTGGCACTTCAGACAACAGGGAAAGTTGGGGACTTGTATTTCCCTTACTTATAGCCTCCTATGCCATCCAGAGCAGCCGTTGGGATTGCCAGATCTCCTCACTGGATCCATTTCCCTAGCACCTGTGAAATTGAGCAATGCCCCCCAACCTACAAGGATAACCTATTACTTCCATGTTCTCATTTGCTTATTTATCTGTAAATCTGAATATTCATATGAACCCCTATCAATAAGAAGTCTACATCCTAACTCCCACAGCTATTAGGCACACTAGCATAGTCATGTGTGCCCACTTTATGTTGAGCCCACCGGTGTCAATCACCAGAGCGGGTCTGAAAGGCTACCTCATTTACTCCTATGGGGTGGTGTCATATTTGCATGAATCAGCATGCTCATCCGTATGTCACCTTCAAACACACCCAGGCTTCCCCAGTGAGGTCCAGCTGAAGCTGATCAGAGAGAGCTCTCCTCTGCCCATCTGCTCACCTGCGCTGCCCCGTCTGGGCCTCAGTCTGGTTGATCCAGCTCTTGTAGATGTGGACGGGGTCTGTGTGGATGCTAAGCACTTTGTCCTCCAGCACATCCTGGATAACCTTGCCCAGGATCTCCCGCAGGGCGCTCTGTCCCCGCTCATTTCGGTAGAATCTCACCACCAGCCTCACCACCGTGGGGTTGCCTGTCACTATGTCCTGGGGCCGTTCCACCTTTGACCTGTGGTTCAAAAGATCAGTGCAGCTGGTCTCCGACTCTGTGTAGGACAGATAGTTGCTTTTCCTTTTTGGGATTTTGGTTCTTGGAAGCCTGCTCTGGTGTCCCTTTTTTTTTTTTTTTGGTGCTGGGGATTGAACCCAGGGGTGTTTTACCACCAAGCTACATCCTTTTTATTTTTTATTTCCAGATAGGGTCTCACTAAGTTGCTCAAACTTGCAATCCTCCTGCCTCAGCCTCTTGAGTCACTGGGATTACAGGCATGCACCACCATGCCCAGATAGTGTCTTTATCTTAAGAAATGTCCCGCTATCTCGGTTTCATCCTTTTTGCTAATATGTCAGCCCATGTCCGCCCACTGTGCTACCCGGAAATGCCCTACAGTCCTTCCACGGAGGCAGAGAAGACTGGGCTTCTGCTGCCAATCTACCCTGCACCTCAACAAGCCATCATCTTGTGTGGTTTTTTGGTACCAGGATTGAACCCAGGGACTCTCAAGCCACATCCCCAGCCCTGTTTTATATTTTACTTAGAGACAGGGTCTCCTTGAGTTGCTTAGGGCTTCACTAAATTACTGAGGCTGGCTTTGAACTCATGATCCTCCTACCTCAGCCTCCCAGATACTGCGATTACAGGTGTGCGCCACCATGCCCAGCGGAGCCGTCACCTTGTGAGGGAGTCCCAGGGGCATCACCTCTGAGCCCACCCTTTCCCCTCCTCTGCATCTGGAGAACCCACTTGATTTCCTCCTGCAGCGCAGTCTTGAACAGCTGGAGCAGCAGGTAGGCCTCCCGGCGGTTGGAGGCGTAATTGTACAAGCTGAAAATCACTGCCTCCATGAACTTGGTGGTCCTATTCTGTGGCATCTGAAAGATCAGCTTGGCCAGGTAGATGGGTTGAGTCTACAAACAGTTGGGGAAACAGGAAGGGCTGATAATGGCACCCAGATTGGAGAAAGTAGTCTCACCTTCTTAGGAAGCAGACAGTCTCTCCCCCAGGGACAGGGCATTAGGATTATGGGAAAGGATACCTTGCAAGGGGGAAAAGACACAGAAAAGGTCTTGGGCCCTGAGGGGGTGGTAGAGACTTCTCCTTCCAAAGTCCTCTGCTCACCTGGAGCAGGTAAAAGAGGTGCTGGTAAGCTTCTAGTTTCTGCCGTTTCTCTTTGCTCAGCGACTTTAATCCCTTCTGCTTGTCCAGAACCATCATATCTGACAGCTGCTCCTTATTCTTCTTGGTCAGCTTCTTGCAGTGGGAGACCACTTCCTGCAGGCGCAGGAGAGCAGGCAATACAACCAGCCCAGGCCAGCACGGCACAAGGAACATATGGTCTAGAATCAGCGCCTGGACGGGCCAGGGCTCTCTGCTGTTCAGGGAACAGGCATGAGCCAGGAAAGAGCAGCGGTTCTGGGGCGAGGGAGGGCCCCTCCTACTGCCCAGACTCCATCTGGCACCTCTGCTTTCACAGGAGTGAGTCCCCAAAGAGGACCCGGCTGCCAGGCTGGAGGCATTGTGTCTACTTGTGTTTTGTGATTCTTTCTCTCTTTCTTTTTTTCCCCCCCCTTCAAGTCTGGGGATTGAACCCAGGGACACTTTACCACTGAGCTACATTCCCAGCCCTTATTTATGTATATTTATTTATTAATTTTTTTTTTAGTTGTAGATGGACACAATACCTTAAGTCAATTAATTAATTTTTTTTTAGTTGTCGATGGTCATTTTAAAAATTTATTTATATGCAGTGCTGAGAATCAAACCCAGTGCCTTCCACATGCTAGGCAAGGGCTCCACCACTGAGCCCCAGGCCAGCCTATTTATTTATTTTTAATTACTATTATTATTGTTGATTTGGTACTGGGGATTGAAGCCAGGGCTGTTAACCACTGAGTCACATCCCCAGCCCTTTATATTTTTTATCTTTTATTTTGAAACAGGGTCTCACTAAGTTGCTTGGGGCCTTGCTACGTACGTTGCTGAGGCTGGCTTTGAACTTGTGATACTCTTGCCTCAGCCTCCTGAGCCACTGGGGTTACAGGTGTGCACCACTGCACCTGGCCCCCTTTTTTGTTTTTTTATTTTGAGGCAGGGTGTCTCCAAAGTTTCCCAGGGCTGGCCTCAAACTTGCAATCCTCTTGCCTCAGTTTCCCTAGTGGTTGGGATTACAAGTGTGTGCCACTGTGCCCAGTTTGCTATTACTTCGTATTAGACTGTTATGCAAATTTGAGGGCAATATCACAATGTCACTACCATCTTCTCACTGCATGTTTGTATATCCGTTAACAGTTTAAGAAGTTTCCATATTTACCTTCACATGTGGCCTGAGGGTGGGGCGGGTAAACACTCTTATTATTTCAGTTTCCTAAACAGGAAACAGGCTTAGAGGTGAAATGACCACCCACAGCTCTTCCCTAGCAGGCAGCAGAGCCGGACATTCCAATTCCACCTCCCCTGTTCTTGCCCACATCCCCAGCCAATGGCTCACTGCAAGGCCAGAGGACCACTGGAACAGGACTCAGGCTTTAATGAAAAAATCCACACATTTTGAAAAGGTTTCGTCAGCAACCAGAGACTGGCCAACGTGCCCTCCCCAGAGGCAGCTGGATTTGGCGGTGGGGTGTGGCTGAGGGCCCCTCACCTGTAGGGTGATCCGGTTCTTGACCAGCAGGCCGATCTTGATGTCCATGAGGTTGAGGTCCTGCTCCAGCTGCTGATTGGAGCGGATCTTTCTGACCACCTCTTCCTGCAGCTTCAGCAGCTCGGCCTCGGCTGAGAAGTCCTGCTGGCTTTGGTTGAGGAGGTGGGCAAACCTGCGCACCACACCGAGGGCGGGGTGGGCTGCGTGCACTGCCGGAGGGCGGAGGTGTGGGGTCAGAGGCCTCCCCCAGCCTCTCTCCATTCCAGTCAGCTCGCCCTCAGGCCCCTCTGTTGACCTCTGCTCGAGGCCACAGGCCCTGAACTTCAGACCTGCTCCAACTGGCTCTGTCTCCCGGCCAGGCCTGTCCCTGGGCTCCTTGTCTTACAGTTGGGGTGGACAGGGAGCTGTTCTGCCCTGATGTGCTCCCTGCCCTCTGTAGGTGACCTGCCACACACCACAGCCAGAGCCCAGCTCCCTCCGGGTTTCCTTGGAGGCCTCCTCCCGTCCACCCCCCTCTCTTACTGGGTTCAGCTGCTTCTCCTCGCACTGACCAGCCTCCTCTTGGCCCCGCTGCCTGGCACAGAGCTCTTGTGGGGAGGGTCTGTGCATGCAGGGGAGCCCAAGAGATGGGGCGGTTGACGTGTTCCATAATACGGGGAGGTCAGAGAAAGACAGAGAAAAGGTGGGAGGAGAGGAAGAGCAACAGAAGAGGAAGAAGAGGAAGCAGCAGCCTCTGAGCCGCCAAGCCACCAATGCATACAACGTTCACTATAAGCTGGACGTCATGATAAGGGCTTTGGTTTTTCTTTTCTTTTTTGGGGGGGGTGGTGGTGGAGGGGTACTGGGGATTGAACCCAGGGGCGCTTAACCATGGAGCCAGACCTTAACATCCCCACCCCTTTATATTTTATTAGAGGCAGGGTCTCACTGAGTTGCTTAGGGCCTCACTAAACTGCTGAGGCTGGCTTTGAACTTATGATTCTCCTGCCTCAACCTCCCGAGTTGCTGGGATTACAGGGGTGCGCCACGCTGTTCTAAGTGTTTTAAAATCACTCCACGTGGTCCAGACACCATAACCATCCATCTTACTGATGACCCTACGAGATGGGTGTCACCATCTCTACCATGTAAAGGAGGAAACTGAGGCAATAAAGAGGTTAGGTAACTTGCCCGAGCCACACAACTAGCAAGTGGCAGAGCTCTGGGCAGAGTCTGGGGGCTGAAGAAGTTGGGAAACAAGACCGGGAAGAACAAATTTTTCTAGAAAAATCAAGAACTGAAAAGATAAAGGACGGTCTTGTGTCAGCGCAACAGCCAGGCTGGGAGAGGTGGGCAGGGAAGGAAGCTGGCTGCCCTGGAGATGCCCGAGGCCCCTGAAGGGCAGGAAGGGGGAAGGAGGACTGAGGAGTGAGGGAGGGGACTCGAGATGGCACGTTCAACCTGAAGCCCAAGAGTGCGTAGCCTCCAGCCCAGAGAGGCAGGGGGCTGCGGGACCAGAGGTAAACACGGAGATGACACTAGTCAATTCCACAGAAAAGAAAGGCACCTCAAGGCTAGGCTTCTGGATTTGAGGGCGGGGGCCAAGAGCAGCAGAGAAGGGTGTTCTTGGGAAATAAAGGCCTCGTGTGTGGGGGCCACAAAGTGAGGTGGCAGAGTCACGGGCCAGGGAAGCGACAGAGTTGGAGAAGGTGGGAGCCCAGGGAGGAGGGGAATCTCGTCGTTCTGGTCTGCTGTGGTAGATACGCCGGAAGCAGAGAGGACCTGGCGAGAGGCCCTTTGCCCGCAATGGGCTGCCACTGGGTCACCACCCCTGCTCCACACTCCCGCACGGGCAACTTGTGAATGCCTGTCCCCTAACTGCTGTGCACCCCAAGAAGGACCACCTAGACCTGCCTGGCTCTGGGGTCTCATGTCCCCATGAAGAGGGGAAGGGTAGGCCAGGCAGCTCACCCAACATCCTGTAGTCATCCCGGGCTTTCCTGGCTCGGAAAAATGCCTGGATCTTCACAACGGAGTCAACCTGCCGTGAACACAGAGGGCAACAAGGTGGCTGGCTGTCCTTGCTCTGGTCTCATGGGCAAAGGTTGGACCAGGGGCCAGGGGACCAGGGTGACACTCACATTCTTCTGGAAGTAGCGCAGGCGCCTCAGGTATTGCCTCCGAGCTGCACACATCCGGGCCCAGGCCTGGATCTGGGAGGAGACGCTGCCTCAGAGCACAAGGCCAGAGACCCATGACAGACCAGGCCAACCCAGCCAACTCCAGAGGTCACAGGGTTGTGAAAGGACTACAGAATCGTTCTCAGAGCGTCCCTCAACATTCAGAAACCCACCAAGCCACGACACCTACCTTGATTATGGCATCCAGGTTTGCTTTAAAATACTGCAACTGTTCCAGGTAAATTTTGCGCTGTCTATAACCCCGCCAGTGAGCCTGCAGAGCAGGAGAGAAAAGGAGGTAACCAGAGCAGGTGTCCTCTGGCTCAAGAGACCTGCAGGAATAGCCTGTCCTAGGGTTTGCTGAGAGGGTGGGGAGAAAGGGAGGAAGAGAAACTGGTCCTGTTATCAAAGAACTTCCCACTTTATGGGGAAGACTGAATGGTTACCCGTAGCCAACCATGTCTCCTGCACACTCCCTGGCCCCAGAGGACACAGACGCAGACACACAGACACCACCCCTCCACACTAACACCCCCTCATGGAAACTCAAGCAAGAAACAGGCCTAAGAGATATTAATAGAGCAAACACCTACTCACCAACTTCACCAAAGCATCTACCATATCCCCCCAAAATACACTCAAGACACCCATATGCAGACCACCCACACCCTATCACACACTCCACCTCCCTCACACGCACAGAAAGTGGGTAGAGAACATTCTGGAGCAACATGCAGCTGCGGATGGGAAGTGCGTACAGGCACAGAGTCGTGTGTCCATCTCCGCCAGTGGCCACCTGGGCAGCAGGTTCCTATTGTTCTGATAAGTCACACTTTTCTCTATAATGACACCATCCAACAGTTGACCCCAGCTCTCAGCAGATCTTCCTGCCAAGGTTCCTGAATAGCTGTCAGTCTGTTGGCCTCTCCGGGGCTGGTCTGCTGCAAAGGGTCTACCTGACCAACCCCTCCCCAAGCCACACCCCATCTCTTCTCTCAAATGCAAACCTCACAGCCCTCCTGTTTCAGTCTTTCCCAGGAACCGCTTCCTCTCACCCCAGGCTTGGATGAGATCAACCTTTCTGAAGTACCACTTGGATAGCACTTGGACACAAGTTCCCGACCCTCTGGCCCCACTCCCCATCTGACTTTCCACTGGTCTTCGACCATCTTAAGGATGCCGGCCACAGCAGGCATTTCATGCCTTATGAGGTTCTGGCCTTGAACCTTTATTTGTGCCCACCCTCAGCCCCAGCTCTACCTCTACACACTGAAATTCTTCCTGTCTTTTAGGCCAGTGCCAAGCATTTCCCAGTGTGCAAGCCTAGGTGGTGGTCCTCTACCACTGACATTGCTGTGGCTTCACCCAGTTGTCCCCCATCCTGCCTAAAGCCACTTCTCCTGGATAGGTTTCTTCCTCAGGCCTACTCAGTCCCTGTTAAGCTAGGATGAAAAAGAGGCAGCCTGGCCCATACACCAGCTGTCCATGCTGGAGCCCAGAGGCCAGCAAACCCATGCCTGCCCTCTGTACTCCCCTCCCACTTCAGCCTCTGCTGATATACCCAGTGGAAAGCACTGTAGGGAAAGGCAGAGGGCTCTTCTCTCTTTCCTTTTATTTTTTTCTTTTTGGTACTAAAGATTGAATTCAGGGGCACTTAACCTCTGAGCTACATCCCCAGCCCCTTTTATTTTTTATTTTAAACAGGGTCTTGCTAAGTTGCTGAGGCTGGTCTTGAACTTGTGATCCTCTGCCTCATTCTCCTGCATCGTTGGGATTATAGGTGTGCACCACTGCACCCAGCCTTTTTTCTTTTTTAATTTGGAGACAGGGTCTCACTAAATTGCTAAGGCTGGCCTCGAACTTGCAACCTTCCTGCTTCGGCCTTCCAAGTTGCTGGGATTTCAGGAGTGTGCCACCATACTTGGCACCAGAGGGTTTCTCTCTCTGCTCAGTCCCTACCCAGCCCGGACAAAGCGCTTCTTTAATAATCTGCCTCCCGGGCTGGGGCATGGCTCAGTAGCAGAGAATCTGCCTCACATAAGCCAGGCCCCAAGTTGGATTCCCAGCACCACAAAATGACCAAAAACGACCAAAAGATACACGCTTCCTAATCTGGACTAGTCAGAATTCAGAACCCTGGTTGGGGTTCCAGCTGGATCAGAGGTTTCAGGAAAGACTGAAATCTCAGCATGCCCAGTCAGTCTCATCTTTGAGGCTGGAGGGCAAGTGGCCTGAGGGTCTCAGCTACCTCTCTGATCCAGGACCCCACAGTTCTAGAATGAGAGACAAATGCCCCTGCACACAAACACGCACACCATCCCCGTCTCCTCTCCCACTGTCGTGTGGCTCCTTATCTCCAGGTGTGAAATCCTAGCCTCGGCTCAGGAGGGGAGTCCCCATGATTCAGAGCACTACCTGAAATTCCAGAAGCTCTGTACTAAGTTGTGGGACCAATGCCCTAATCGCAACATCTCATAACGGCAACCACTAATGGAGCCACTAAGCCTTCCATGTGATTTCCTACTTACTCCTCACCATCAACAGAGGAGGCGAGTACCGTCATTATCAACGAGAAAACTGACTGCCGGAAGGGTGCAGGTAAGGGGCACAGACGGCGTCTTTGACCTGGAAGGGTAGGTCAAGGAGGCAAACTCTGGCCTCTGACTTCAAAGCCTGAGCTCTGAGTTCCTGCCCTGCAGGCCCGAGGTCATAATCAAGGGCCATCTGCCAGTCTCAGGCCCACATGTGTCTCCCTTGGTATTTCTGCTGTTGTCTTTGTATCCTGACTGTCACAACATCTAACGTCGCAGGCAGTTCCTGCGAGGGGAGAGATGTGACCACTCACTGGGGGTCTCAAGCCCATCTCCCGTGCGTGCCGTGTGGCGTGCTTTGCAGATGTGGGGCCTTCGGAGGCCTAAATAGATCAAGCTAACATTCCCACGTGGTCCTCCAGATATCCCTGCCTGCAAGGTCTCCCGTTATTCCCGGCTTGCACAGTGCCCTGGCTATCCTCCCAGCTGGCAGGTGCGTGAGGGCCAGCCTCAGAGGCCACACTGGACCACCAGAGGGTGGACGAACCCGAAGGGCTGGCTGGAGCAGGGGAAAGGCGGAAGGCTCCCCTGTCCCCAGGCACAGTCCAGCCCTCTCAGCTCCTCACACCCCCTTTTCTCGTGAGGACACCCCCCTGGTGTCTGACTAAATCTTACCTCACTCTTCCTTTGGGGAGGCTAAAAAGCACCCCTTCCGTTCTCTGGACAGTGATGAGGAGGCCACTAACCAGGTCACCTCATGTTCCTGCCTGCTTGCAGGCACTGCTTATAAACACTGAACGTCACTCACTGAACCCTGTAACAACCTTACCATCATCTCTTATTTTTCTGGGAGCAAACAGGCAGAGAGTAACTTTCAAGGTCACACAGTTAACAGGGGCAGGGCTGGCTTCCAACTTCAGTTGTCCCTTCCAGGCTCCGTGCTCCACTGCCACCGTCTACAGGCCCAGGATCCTCCCAATCCCCGCGGTCAGGAGGAAGGGGAGCGAACACCCTACAGCTCAGGTCAGCCTGGGCCCGGGCCACTTAGAAAGCCGGAGATCACCTGGATCTTGATGACGGCTGGGACCCAGGTCCTCAGAAAGTGTGCACGCTCAGCAAACTTCTGGCGGACCAGGAAGCCACGGAGGCGGGCCTGCAGCTGGACGATGAAGCCGACGTTGGCCTTCCAGAGCTGCTGGCGGTCATGGGCAGCAGTGACTTTGGTGATGGCCGACTGTGGAGGCAGGAGAGAAAGCCTAAGGTCCTCTGACGGGTAGGAGCCTCTCCTTTAGGGTAACACCATCCGTGACCCCTTGCCCTGGAAGGGTCCCTGCCCACCTGGATCTCTTCACGACTCAGGTGGGAGGTGTGGAGGTGGCCGTTGAGGGGTTTCTCCCAGGTCCCCTGGAAGGTCTTCAGGTGGAAGTAGTAGGCGGTGCCATCCCTCATGTCATGTTGAACCCAGAAAGCTGTGTCCCCTGAGCAGGAGCCAAGTAAGCAGACAAGGTTTGAGAAGGCACGAGTTGGCCGGGGTAGGCAGAGAAGCGATGGCCAGTGGGGCCATTACCTGCACGCCTCTTCTTGGCCACGGCACCCTCCAGGGCCCGCTGGTAGCCATCGGCACAGTCAGGAACCACTCCTCGGAGGGCCACGGCAGGGTTCCGCAACACCCGCTCTGTCTGGGCCGCCTTGCCCTCCTTGATGGCCTGGTTGATGGCAGCCACACCGAGGGCCACTGACAGGCACAGGAGAGAGCAGTCAGTCCTGCCCTCCAAGTCCCTCCCACGGGCCCTGTCCTACCCAGTGGGGCAGGACTCAAAAGAGAAGGACAGGGCTGGGGCTGGGGCTCAGTGGTGGAGCGCTTGCCTGGCAGGTGTGAGGCACTGGGTTCGATCCTCAGCACCACATAAATACAAAATAAAGGTCCATCTATAACTAAAAAAAATTAAAAAAAAAAAAATAGAAGGCCACGAGGTCACCCCATCTGATGGAGATGGGGAACATCCCAGGATGGACAGACAGTCATGAGGAGCAACAGCGGGTGCTGTGCTTGAAGGAGGAGCTGGCCGTGCGGGAGGCTCCTGAGGAAGCAGGCGGGCCAGGCAGGCAGGCGCTCAGGGGAAGCAAAATTGGCTCATTCCAAGGTCAAAGGCAGGATATGGGCAAGGAATTCTGGGAGAGTTTCTTAGAAGAAGAGAGTACAGAAGTGGGAAGGGCTAATGTGCACCTGCCCTCCAGGCCCCACAGACCCTGAAAACGGGCCCCCTGAGTACCCCCCAGCACACCAGGGTCTGCCTGCACCCATCCTGCCCGTTGCCCTCCAACTCTGGCCAACCTTTCTTTCTCCTCCCCAGGACTCAACATTCTTTAGACAAGCCAGAACTCATTGTTGGAAGCAAACTCAACCGACTAGCAGAAATGGAGTGGATTTTGGGCCACCCCATGATCTCATAGGCTCATGTTGCAGGGAAAGCGCCCACAGGAGGGCAAAGCAGGAAGCAGTGGTGGGCTAGGCTGTCCATTCCTAAGAATTTCCTGCCCCGCTGCTTGCCAGGAAATCCACCCTGTGGTGCAGGCAGCAAGCCTCCTGTTCTGCCTCCTCTCAGAGGCTGGAGGGAGAGGCGGGGTGGGGTGTGGGGGTGCTGGGTGGCTGCTTATCTGGGATGCTGCTGAGTCCCTGTGTCCTCCCCTGCCCTCCCAGTGCCCCTGCTTAGCCCGTTTACTTCTCTGAGCTGTGCTTGTGTCCTGGTTGGCTCTGACCACTCCCTGGCGGATCTCCTCCAGCCACAGCACAGCTCCAGGATCACCTGTCACCTGGAAAATTGAGAGAGACAGAAAAAAGATAAGACCCTAGGCTGACCTCTCCAGGTTCCCAGGCTAAGCAGCCAGGGAGAACCGAATTGCAGGCAGACACCAGGAGCCAGGGATGGCAAACTTCATTCCCTTCTTTCCTGCGCAGGCATGGCCTTGTGGCCCTCTGGGACTGCCACCAGGCACCCAGGCACAGAAGGCTTTTTTTCTTTTCTTTTTTTTTTGTGTGTGTGATACTAGGGACTGAATCTGGGGGTGCTTAACCACTGAGCAACACCCCCAGCCCTTTCTGTTTTTTATTTTGAGGCAGGGTCTTGCTAGGTTGCTTTCAGCCTTGCTAAACTGCTGAGGCTGGCTTTGAACTCACGATCCTCCTGCCTAATCTAATCCTAGTGGCTTAGCTTCCTGCCAGCGAGCCGGAACTCCACGTGCACTCCCTGCCCTCAATGGGGCTCCCTGAGAACTCAAAAGTAGGGTCTATATACAACTGAATACACAGCCTGTTTCAAATCCAGCATCATCCAGTCACAGCAATTATACACAGCTTAACTTAATTATCATCATCTTAATGGCTCGCTGGTGTCACCTCTCAACCACTCCTTCCGGCAACATGCCAGGCGCCATCCCGACTCGGCTGTGGCTCTCAATGGCTGTGGCTCACAACATCGCTTCACTGTTGCTGAGGCTGGCTTTGAACTCTGATCCTCCTGCCTCGGCCTCCTGAGCTGCTGGGATTACAGGTGTGCGCTACTGCGCCTGGCTTGCTAAAGTACTTTTATGAATTAATGTTTATAAGGAACATAAAACAATGCTTGGCACAAAATGATGCTTGGCACCTCACTTAAGCCCTATAACTGTGAGGTGAGCTCATTATGTCAAGTCTGTAGACAAGGAAACAGGCAAAGGGAGGTTAAGTAACACTGCAGGATCAGACTGTGTGACGCAAACTCAAATAATCTGGCCCAGGAGCCCTAGTTCTCAGCCACTCTCTCTACTGCCACATACTCAGGGCACCGTTTGTCAACTCTCTTGATTTTCACCCACATTCTGGGAGATCTGTAGGAGCGAGGTGTGTAGTATTTTACAGGTGAATAAATAAAGTTCAGAGACTTTAAGGGTTTTGTCAAGGACAAGTGGCCAGCAGGCATCAGGGTAGGGAATTCAGCCCAGCTTCTCTGAGTCCCAGGCCTGTGCTCTTCCCAGCTGTCCAGTGCCCTGGCAATTGGAGCCATGCTTCCCCCATGAGATCCGAATCCTGCCTGTGCCCCGCACCTTGGAGTGTGGCCATCAGGATGGAGCTCTGCCTGGGTGCATGCTGGGCACAGCTGTACCCACAGGGCTGTCCCTCCTGCTCTGGTGACCCACCCGGCCAGCCCTAACCTCACCTGGGCCTTCTGCCTCTTGGCTGCCACAAGGAGGAGATGATACCGAGGAGCAACAGGAAGGCTGACATCTTCCAGGCCAGCTGCAGGAAGCAGCAGGGCCGACAGGGTCTTCTCAGAGCTGCCCTGGTCCAGAGCCTCATTGATAAGACTGACCGCAAGGACCTCTGAGAAAGAGAGACCTAGATGGGCAGAGGCCCCAGAACTGTGGCCGAGGGAAGGGATTGCCTTAGTGAGACCGCCTTCCCCCTAGCCTGCAGTATACTCACGATCGGTCTCTTCTTGGACCTGGGCGTTGACCTGGCTCACGGTGGCCTGCAGGTCATTCCAGCTCAGGAAGGTCCCATCTACTCCACGCCCCTGTCGCAGCTTCATCAAGGCATCAAAGTACCTGGCATCAGGGAGAAGGGAGCAAGATAAGTGGTGTGTACACTGTCAGCCAGAGTCAGGAAATGTTCGAGCCAGTTCCTCTCGTGGGACACCACACTCTCTTGGCTCACCCCCACCCCAGGCAGTTCTTTCTAAGGCTTCTCTGCAGGTTTCTCCTGACCTCTAAACAGGTGCATCCTGATTTTTTGTCTGTAGAACTCTTCTCCCTGAATTCTCACCCCTAACCTCAGGACTTAAATGCTAATGACTCCCAAAGGCACACCTCCAGCTGCCAGATATCCAGCAGCCTCTTCAGAACCTCCACACGAGTGTACAAGGAACACCTGGGCCAGGCACGGTGGCGCATGCCTGTAATCCCGGTGCCCTGGGAGGCTGGGGCAGGAGGATGGGAATTTGAAGCAGCTTCAGACATTTAGCAAGGCCCTAAGCAACTCGGCGAGACCCTGTCTCTAAATACAATACAAAATAGGGCTGGGGCTGCGGCTCAGTGGTTAAGCACCTCGGGTTCAATCCCTGGTACCAAACAACAACAAAAACGCACGGACACCCCTCAGCTCACATCTGGACTCCTGATTCCCCATTAAACTGTGTCCCAAGGTCTCTTCCTTGCCCAAAACCCTGGAGCCATACCTGACTCCACTCCCTGTCACATCCCACATCACTCCACCACCCAACCCTGCCACTTCTGCTTTCAAAACAGCCACAAGCTGACGCTTCTCTCCACCCTCACTGCTGCTGCCCTCGGCCACAGCCCATCACTAGTGTCTGGATTACTCTGATAGCTCCTACCAGGTCTTCCTGCCTCGCCTCTCGCATCCCTGCGATCGATTCTCAGCCCAGCAGCCAGAACGACCCTGCTAAAGTAGGTCAAGCTGTCTCCTTCCTTGCTCACTTGGTCTGACCTCTGCTACCCCGTCTTCACCTCCCACTCCTCTCCCTGCCTCAGGTCACCCTGCTACCCGGTCTTCCTCGTGTTCTGTTTTCACTTTTTGTGGTCCCAGGGATGGGATCAAACCAGGACCTTGCGCATGCTAAGCACCCGCTTGGCCGTTGAGCTAACAGCCCAGTCCTTCCTGGTGTCCTCTGAATGCACCCAGAATATTTCTTTTTAGGCCTCTGCCTCATTAGGCCCTTTAGGTCCCTCTTGGATGACCCCCCATGCAGAAGGTCATCTGAAAACGCACAGTGGGAACAGGAAGCCCACCCGCCCCCCGTGTGCCCGCCTTCGGCTTCCCTGGCTTCCACTCTGGTAATCACCCTTCTCCTATTATCTCACGGAGGTCTGAGGAGAGCGGCACCTAGAATAGTACCTGGCCTGTGGGAAGCTACTCAAACATTTGCTGTGAAAGAATCCATCAGTGGAGACAAGGGGAGCGACCGAACTCATCCACACCGGAGAACAGGCCCAGAGCCGTGAACAGACCCAGAGGCACCTGGGCCCAGGGTGGAGCACCCACTAAAGGCTGATCTCCAGCACAAGTCTTAGTCTCATCCGTATTACCTCCATCCCTGGCCCCCACAAGTGGCAGAACCTTTCTCACCGCTGAGCATTTTCTCCTTCCACCTCTGCCAGGCCGGTGGCAGGATCCGCCAGACTGCTCCAGAAGCCACAGGCATCCCTGGCCTCCAGGGCCCTGTTGATCAGGACCACAGCCGACAGCATCTCCACAGCCACGAAGAGCTCCTCCTGGCAGAGCTCCTGCAACGGGAGGGAGGGTGGTTCCCAGGGGGAGCTGGGCCCCTGGGGAATCCTGCTGGCCTGCCCGGGGTCCTACCATCCCCTAGACTATGCTCAAAGCCCGGGGTCTGGATTCACCCACTGACAACAATCGTACTAAAAACCTGGGGATGCTTACTCTGGGCAGCTAGAAGCACTTCACACCTAGCACCATTTAATTTTCATAACGAGCCAATGAGGCGAGTATCATGACGAGTCCCATCTCACAGCCAAGCCCGTGGCCAATAATGTCTGTTGACCCAACTGCCGATTCCAGAGCGCAGACCTGAGCAGTGGCCTCGCCAGCGACCTTCTAGTCTTCACTTCACGTCAGTCCTGCTCTGGGCTGATAGCAGAGCAAGGCCCTGGTCTTCATCCCCAGTACCAGGGGAAAAGAGAACTGCACTAGGCCAGAGATGGGGGCAGAGGGGCACCTCCACCCTGTGCTGTGCATGGCAAGGCCCTGGACCCATTTCTCTGCCCAGTTCTCATCCGCCTCCTCTTCAAATATTTGCTGATGCTATTCTATCTGAGCACCCTTCCTGCTTTCTATTAATAGAACAGTGCAAATAACAACAAATAGTAAAGATGGCCAGAACCTCCTTACCAGGCCCTCTCTCTAAGCACCTGTTAACTCACTGAATCCTTATGACAATCCAATGAGTAGATATATGATTGCTGCCCCCTGCCTTTTTTATTATTATTATTTCTGGTAGTTGTAGATGGACACAATGCCTTTATTTGTTTATTTCTAAGTGGTGCTGAGGATCGAACCTGATGCCTCATGCATGCTAGGTTCATGCTAGGCAAGTGCTAAGGATGGAACCCAGAGGGCGCTTACCCACAGAGTCACATCCCCCGCCCTTTTATATATATGTATACATTTTTTAGAGACAGGGTCTCACTGAGTCGCCTAGGGTCTCACTAAGTTGTTGAGGCTGGCTTTGAACTCACTCACGATCCTCCTGCCTTGGCCTCCTGAGCTGCTGGGATTACAGGCATGAGATGCCATGCTTGGCTTATTGTTCCCTTTTTATTCACAAAACAGTGACGGGTGGAGAGGGTAAATGACTGGCCCAATGTCACACAGCTAAGGACTAGCAGAGCCAGACGTAAACTGGGGCCTCTGAAGTCCCTAACCTCGCTCGCTCTGGTTTACCTCTTGGTACTCATTTCGCACTTCCTTGTTCTAAGGGATTCGCAGGTGGCGACTGCTCCTCCTGAAGGCGCAGCTTGTGCCTGAGGTAGCCGCCCTGCAAATGCCTGCTGTGGGTGGACGATTGTCCTGTCTCCGGAAGCCTTCCCAGGGCCCAGGCTCTGCTGCCGCACCCCCTGCTCTGAAGCCTTCTTGCAGCTACGTCGTCTGCTCTCCCTTCCTGTCTCTGTCTGGACCCACAGGGGTATTGTAACTCCCCCACAGACAGGGAGTCCCTGAGCGAGGTCCCATCATCTCACTGTCAGAGAAGCTGGACGGACTGGACTGAGGTGGACGGTGGAGTTGTTCAGAGCATGTGCTTCCAGCACATTCCGGCTCGCATTCACTCCCAGCATTGCTAGTTGCACAAGTTACTTTGCATTTAGGTTTCCTTACCTCTAAAATGGAAATACTCCTCCTTACCCAGTGGGGTCCCCTTAAGGACTAAGTGAGTGAGGAGCAGGGTTTGCTCAGGGGCGTTGGCTGGGTAATGCTCAGGAAAGCAAAAGTGACAGCACTTTCCCTGGCCTATCTCGTGCCAGCATCTCGGAGAATGGACTGCCCTGGTCCCTCTGCCTGCAGCCCCTGGCCCTGCCCTTCTGGGGCTTACCCCCTGCTGCTGTTGCTGGAGCACTGCCAGCTCCTGCTGGTACACAGTGGCGGCAAAGGGATACACTGGAGGCAGCTGGGCTTCGGGGCACATCAGCTCCCGCACGGTGTCAGCGGCCACTCCCCTCTGGATGGCTTTGTTGACCCGCCTCACAGCCTGGAGCACTGCAGGGGAGGAAAGCAAGAGGATGCCCAGGCTCAGCCTTCCCTGCCCGGGTTCTCCTGGCTAACTGGGCTCTGCGGGGGACCTCCGAGGGCTGATGGCCTTGTAACCGCTCTAGAAAGCCATTCATTCTTCAGGCTCAAAACGTGTTTCTAAATGTTCAGGAGGAAAAGGGGCTGGGTTGCTTTAAGAAGAGGCTCCCGAAGAAGCGATTTGTCAGGCCTGGAAGTAGAGTAGCTCAGCAAGAACAGGAGCGGCTGTCAAGGCAGAGGTGAGCTCCTAAGGTAGTGAGCACAAGATTGACAGGTGGCTACGAAGCGTAACTAAGAGAAGCTTAGTCAAGGGGCTCCAGGGACCAAACCTTGGTGACAGCGCAGAGGAATATGGAACCAGCTCCAACAGGCGGGAATAAACTCGAAAGGGGCCATGGTGCATTTGAGTAGTTTGAGTTTACAAACTCTGGGCAGATGTGGACCCTGGCATCAAGGAGCACACAGCCTACTGGGGAGAAATACGGCTACAAAAATACCCGTGGAGCACTGCTGTCAAGGCCAGGTGAGAAGTACCCCCCCATCCCCAGAAAAGGCTATCCGGCAGCAGGGGGGGAGGGATTCTGGCTGGGAGGGAGCAGCGAGGCCTCACGGAGGAAAACCATGTCTTTGAGACAGCTCTAGAGGTGTCTCCATCTGCTCCTGACAGGTGAAAATGTGGGAGAGATGCAATCCAGAGGACCAGAGCCTAGTGCCGGGAAAGGCTGGGGCATCAGGAGCAGGTCCTCGGCTCAGCAGAGCGGGATGGAATGCGGACAGAAGAGGTGGGGAAGAATTCTGGAAAGGTCTTATCTGCCAGGCCAAGGAGATAGGACCAAAGTGGAGGATAAATAATGAAAGAACCCACGAAGATCTGAAGATGTCCAACAAGGGAGAGGAGATCTGATCTGTGCTGAGATTCCTCTGGCAACAGCCAGCGGGAATGTTCCAGCCACGCAGATAAGGCAAGCAGCTAGCCAGGAGTGACCTGGGAGCTACTGTGAGCTGGCGTTCGAAAGCTGCTAGGCATAGGTAAGTGGCTACCAAGCAATCTCAGAACCTGACAGCAAGTCAGACCGAGTCAGGCAATCGTGACAGATCTAGTGTCTGCAGGCCACGGTAGCTGGCCTGAGCATCCCTGTCTTCACTCTGGCTAGACAGACTGACCTCTTGGAGGGAAATCATGACTCATTCACATTCTTTGAATAAGGAATTGTATTTGTAAGTAATATTCTTAAAGGAAACTGAGCTAGAATATGAGTTTCTTCTCTCACCTGGGAAATCACTACATTTCATAAGCCAAAGAAATTCAAGCAGGTTGACACTTGTCAAAATTATAGGTGAACTGCCCGGATGGAAACTGCATGCCCAGGAGTCCAGGCCAGTGCAGTACTGACAAGGCACTATCTCTAAGGCCCTGATTAACTTATCTGTAGTGTCCCTCCAGCCAGCCAGAAATGGGAGCAGAGTATGTGAGGGGGAAAGTCCCTTGCTGGGCTGGGACACTGGGCAGTCGTGAGCCTTGCTCAATACAGAACCCAGGAAGGGATGGGATGCTCTTCTAAGGGGTTGGGAGCCACCCAGTCTGGGCCTCGGCCTGGGGAGGACTTACTGGCTTGCTCCTGATCACCCTTGGTGTTGGCTGCAGCCACAGCAGCCTGAACTTCCTCTTTTTCCAGAAGCTCCACCAGGCCCAGCTCCTGAAAGAGGGAAGAGATCCAGTAAAAGAAAAGTCTCCAGGACCAGGGACATGCTTCAGGAGTGGCCAGCAAGAGCTTCCAGGTCCACCAACCCACCCTCCCCCAGTCCTACCTCTCTCGCCTTTAGGCAAAATAACCTGGTCAACCCATCCTATTAACCCATATATATATATATATACATTTTTTTCTTTTCTGGTACTGAAAATTGATCCCGGGACCTCACACATGCTAGGCAAGTGCTCTGCCACTAAGCTACATTCCCAGCCCTTTCTATTTATTTATCTTATTAATTTTTTTTTTTTTTGACATTGGGGATTGAACCTAGGTGCGTTCTGCCTCTCAGTTATACCCCCATCTCTTAAAATTTTTTTTTTTTTTTTTTTTGAGACAAGGTTTCCCTAAGTTGCCTAGGTTGGCCTTGGACTTGTGATCCTCCTGCCTCAGCTTCTGGAGTTGCTTGGATTACAAGTGTCCTCCATGGTTCAAGTCCTTTTTTTTTTTTTTTTAACTTTTGCATTACTGGGGATTGAACCCCTGGGTACTTTAACACTGAGTCATATCCCCAGCCATTTTTAAAATTTTGAGACAGGGTCTCACAAAGTTACTCAGGGTGGCCTCAAACTTGCAATTCTCCTGCCTCAGCTTCCCGAATCATTGGGATTATGGGTATCACTGCATCTGACACCCAGTCCTTTATATTTTTAAGATATTTTTTAGATCTTTATTCATCTATTTATACGTGGTGCTGAGGATTGAACCCAGTGCCTCACACATGCTAGGCAAGCTCTGTGCCTCTGAGCCACAACCCCAGCCCTCCTTTTTATTTTATTTTGAGATAGTCTTGCTAAGTTTTTGAGAATGATCTGGAACTTGTGATCCTCCTGCCTCAGTCTCTCAAGTAGCTGGGATTACAGGTGTGCACTATGACACCCAGGCAATTAACCCACCGTTAACTTTTCTTACCAAGAACTTGAAACAACAACCTAGACAACACAAATGTCCACAGTGTCAGAGAGAAAGTCTACAGCACTGAAAACAAGACGAAGTTGAGGTCTCAGTTCACCAACGGGGGAGTCTGCCAACTAGATGGCTCCTGGGTCCCTCCCAGTTAGTCTGAGGGATTGTCAGAGAGTAGAAGCTGGTTAGTCTCATGCACTAGGCTTTGGAGTGACTGAACCATCTACGCAGTTGATCACATCCTGCTGAACACAAAGAACTAACAGTGGAGACGCTGAGAAGAGCCCTCTCCTACCTCACAGGAAAGAGTGTCAGGTAACAGAGCCTTACCTGTGCTTTCTGCTCCCTGTCTGAGCTCAGCTGTTCCAGGTACCAGTCAGCAAAGTCTCTTCTCACCCCTTGTAGGGCCAGGGCAGGGTCCTGAAGGGCCTCTAGCAAGGCTTCAGAGCTCTGTCTTTCCAGGGCTTCATCAATGACTTCTAGAGCCCCACGGACTGATAAAGACCAAGACTCCACGATGATTAGTGTGAGACAGCCCATCTCTCCCAGCCCAGCCCAGCCCTGGGAATCCGCTTCTTCCTATAGGCCCAGAATCACCTCCACCCTTGCCCCCTGGGTTCCAGAGCCCATTTGGTCCAGCCCCAATTCTTCAGCTTGGTCTTCACAGCCTTTCCATCTTACCATCCTGGACCCTGAGGATATTCTAACCCTAACTGGAAAATGCCCACCCATCTTGCCCTTCCTGCCCTGATCTCCTCTACCTTCATCTTTACCCCATTCCCTTCTCCAAGGGACCCCAGGTCCAACTGCCCCCCCTGCACCAGGAGCTGAAAGTTCTGCCCCTTTGTCTCTGCTCCCTCCTTGGGCCTTCAAGCAAACAGAAACTTCCCTGGAGGGACCACTTCTCCTCTGGACACTGATGGCTAGAAAGCAGAGCAACACTCCTCAGACCTAGATTTCCCCGAGGTAACAGCTGGCCCAAGTGGGGCCAAAGGCATCCCTCAGCCTTTCAGTGCAAAGGCTCACCCCTCAGCCCCTCCAGCCCCTCCAGGCCTGTCTCTTACCATTGACATGGTTGATGTTGCCCTGGATTTCAGCCTGGGTAAGATAGTAGTCATAGATGTCCTGGTTTTCCCTGTCATCCTGCAAAAACCACACTGAGTGGAACTCCTAGGAAGACCAATGGAGTCTTCTTCTCCTCCCTCCCTGTCTACACTGATTTCTTCTTCTGTAGACCTTCGCAAGACCAAAGGTCAGTCCACTCCTAAGGACTCTGGGGACAGTGTGGGGTCTAACGCCTGACCCTGACACAGTTAAAGCAGACCCACTTTTGGAATCTCCAGTCTAATCTCATCCTGTCCCCCATTCCAGAGCCTCTCAGGCTTCCCTGGAGACCATCCCACCAGAGCCTTTTCTCCAGTTGACTCTTTTGAATTCACACCCTTCTCCCACGTTCCTCTCCATTTCTCTAAGATCACTCTAGTTACAGTTTCTCTAAGAAGCAGCTTCGGGACTTAGAGACGGGACCCAGGTGTCCTGTTCCACTTGAGACTTCCCAAGCCACTCACTTTGGCTCTGCCCTCCCCTGTGGTCCTTACGTGGTTCCTGGCATTGGC
Source organism: Marmota flaviventris (assembly GCF_047511675.1). Lineage (NCBI taxonomy): Eukaryota > Metazoa > Chordata > Mammalia > Rodentia > Sciuridae > Marmota > Marmota flaviventris. Next base: position 118,037,662 of record NC_092507.1, on the reverse strand, counting down.
AGCCTTCTCCACCTTGGCCAGGGCCAACATTTCCTGGTAGATGGCTGCCAGAGGCTCTCGAAGATTCCCCAGAAGGGCACTGGGATTCTGCAGGGCAGCCAGGGTGTCCTGGACCACCCCTCGCTCCACTGCCTCATTGATGGCAAGGACAGCTGCGTGGACTGGGCGGAGACACGGGAACAAGGTCAGAAGGCCAGGAAAAATGCCGGGCCAGAGCCCAACCAGTTGTGGGCCACTCTACGTCACCCCTTTTCATCCCCAGAAGCCAGGTAACTGACCACCCGCGCCTATGGACACCAGAGAACAGAGCCGGGCACTGAGGCCTGGAGTCCTCCCACGTTCACTGGGCCGATTCCCAGCAGGGCAGAGCCCAGGCCCCACCTGCAGCCTCATCCACAGACAGCTCATTGGCCAGGATGCCCCCGATCTTGCTGAAGGCAGGCAGCTGGAGGCCATATTTGGCCAGTTCAGAGGCCATGTTGCTGAGTTCCTCAGCTGGAAAGAGACCACCGGTGCCCTTGGTCAGGCCAGGCATCCCCAGGCCTTGGCCAGGTGGTGATGTCTGGGAAGGAGCTGGCTTACCTGTGAACTTCACTTTCCCGTAGAGGTCATGGATCTGAGGGGCCAATCCCAGCTGGAAGAGGAAGAGACTGGGGAAGAACGGAAGGCGTTGGGGCCTGTTCACTTCAGTGCTCTGCCTACAGTGAGTTTGTGGGGCACACCGTGGGGACCAGAAGGCCACTCAACGCCTGCCCTCAAGCCACCCCCAGTCCACAGGGAGAAATGTCGTCCATCAGCCCAAAGCAAGTGCTACAGAAGGTCAGCAAGATGCTGTGGGAGGTCCAGGGGACTGGGAAGGCTTCGCAAAGGGTACACTGCAGTAGGAGGTCATAGGATGGAGACGGAGGATAGGAAGGGCTCAGCAAGCCCGAGACCTGCTGAGCCCAGGAATGGAGGCACAAAGGACAGGGGGAGGCAGGAAGAGATGGCATGGTGACCACAGGAACCGGTCTGTGGTTTAGTTAAATGATGGCCTTTGCCATTCATACTCAGTGGCTTGCATGTGACACTCTGGATGGGTCCTATTCTGATTCCTTTATACCCCAGTTACAAGGATCCACCATAACTGCTCTTTCTCACATAAGTGTCACATAAATCTCAACTTACCCTGGTGAGTCTAACTTTCTGGAGAGGTGCTTGCTATGGTCTACCCTCCCTCCTTCCTATTGTGTTTCTTGACAATTATTGGTTACATCTACCCAGAGGAACCTGGGTGACAGAATTTGGGATCTCTCACCTAAGAGCATGAATGCAGTAGATCACCCGGGGCATGTTCTTCTTGTCATAGATGTCTGTGGTCTCCGGGAAGAAGGTCTAGAGGGGAAACCAGCCAGTTACCACCACTGAGGGCCTTTGAGCAGCACCAGGCATGTACAGAGGAGCGGAGCAACTGGGTCTTCCTCTCCAACCCGAGGCGTGTGTCCCCTATGCCTGAGGCTTCTACGTCAATCTCCTTAGTCATTTCTAGGCAGTTCAATATAAATGAAAGGCAGCCGGGCACGGTGGCGCATGCCTAGAATCCTGCTGCTCAGAAGGCTGAGGCAAGAGGATCGTGAGTTCAAAGCCAGCCTCAGCAACTTAGCGAGGCCCTATGAAACTCAGTGAGACCCTGCCTCTAAATAAAATATAAAAAAGGACTGGGGATGTGGCTCAGTGGTTAAATGCAGCTGGGCTTAATCCCCAGTACCAAAAAATAATAATAAAAGAACGGCACTGGGGACACACTGAGCCAAGACAGCCACAGTCACTCAGTCACAGGGTGCCCGGTTTAACTCAACCCCAGATGATGCTATCAAGGCCATAGGATACAAACCCTATCTTCCAGGAAAAATAGGCCCCAGTCACTTATAGCCACAATAAGCCTATGCTCATGTCCCTCACCTTAGATTCCCACCAGAAAGGCGATATGCTGGGGGGCTGGCCGTGTTCCCATGGGGAGCCCAACGAGGCATGCGTTGCCAGGGAGCACAAAGACATCAGGATATGTCATCCCTGTCTCCAAGTCAGAGGCCTCTGGTCAGTGGTGGCCCCTTTAAGAACTGGGGCACCCTAGGCATGTCTTCTCTGGTGACTATAATGAGGCCTAACCTCAATACATCTTGGCTACATGTAGGCTTAGGATAAAGGACCAAATCTAGAGACTTAATGTCAGTCCCACTGAAGGCACACGCCCTCCATCGCTTCTGCCTCCCGTCAAAAACAAAACAAAACAAAACAAAAAAAAGGGCATCTTTCTTCACTACTGTTTCCTCATTTAGAGTTCCCTTCTACAGGGAAGGAAAACAAAATGGAAAAGAACCACACCTTAGAGAATCCTATCATGCCTTGTAGTTCTTTACAAAGAGGATCTGTACCGAGCAGGGGATCCCATCAGAAGATAAAACAGGGCAGGGTCCTTTATCCATTTCAAAGTTGAGAAACAAATTGAGACTCACAGAATAAAGAACATGCAGCAGGCACCCAGCGAGGGTCTTAGGCCTAGGAGTCCAACTTGAAGCCCACCACCTAAGGATGTCCTTACTCCATTGGAATTCTCATGGAGAGATGGCTGGCTGATATAAGCATATCTCTGGTGTTATACAGGGGCCCCACTGCAGAATGGCAGCTGTAACTCAGGCCAGAAGACCTTCACCCCATTTTATCCATAGGGAAGTGGAACAGAGACTAAGGAACTCAGTTCAAAGACACACAGCCCCAAGGAATTGATCTCTTAGAGTCATTCAGAAGATACATGAAGATGGGGGCTAAAGAGCCCAGGAAGATAAAGCTTATGGAGCTGGGGGTCAGTGGGGAGAGGACTGATGAAGGTAAAGATGAACAACGATATTTTTGTTTGTTTGTTTGCGGTGCTGGGGATGGAACCCGGGCTTCATGCATGCTAGACAAGCACCCTGCCAATGAGCCCCACCCAGAGCCCGAACATGGGAAATGATCTTGAGGCCCAGTGTTACCGAAGGCAGACCGACGTGGGCAATGGCCGACAGCCAAAAGTTGATGTTGTCTGTGTGGCGGAAATGCAAGCCCGTTGCCTGAAAGGGAAGGGAAGAGAGAAGAATTTATTTCCACAGTTGTCAGTGCTCCTTATGGGCAGAGAGCCCACCACAGCTTAGAGAGTCAAGAGGAAAGGGTGGGGAAAGCCGGAGGACCCCACCCTGTGGATTTCCCATCTTCCCAGGACAGAGGAACACAACAGAGAAGCCACCAGGAATGGATGATCCACTTGGACAGCTGGAAATGACGGCACAGGGGTGGGGCTAACAATCCAGCAAAGGGGAGTCTGGAGCTGGGAGGAGGTTTAAGCTGGCTACAGCATGGAGAAGAGGTGCATGCCCAGGAAGAACTCAGGGTGGCAAAGCCCACTAGTCACTGCGTGTAGCCTGTGGGCAGAGGAGTCTGCAAGCAGTTCTAGTCTCAGGGTCATCATTTTCTTTTTAACTTTGCTGTGCTGGGAATGAACACCAGGACCTGGCACATACCACCCAAGTGCTCTATCTCTGAGCTCCATCCTGTGCTCCATCCCAAGCCCTTCAGGGCCATCTTAAAACACACCTAGCAAGTGTCCTTGCTGCTAAAAATGATCCACACCCACTTGACAGAGAGACACTGATTAATACCTGTTGTCCCAGTGCAATGATTAATAGCATCCTCTTTCATCCTTTAAAGTATCCAGATTTGGACAATAAATTCTATGGGCACTCTACCCTCACAGCTGCAAGGAGACGGGGTAGCTTGAGAGGAGGAAAGTAGAGAGTGCTCGCCTGGTACCGCAGCTGCTCCACGTCGTAGATCTTCTTCAGGGGAACCACAGAGGGTGCAAAACAGTGGCCCAGCTTAGCCAGCAACACTCCGTTACGGAGGCTCTCCTCCAGCTGCACCGGGGAAGGAAGTTCCTCCTTCAGGCAGGCCTCCATCCAGCTAGGAGCAAGAAAGCAGAGAGCCTTCTCACCTGCTCTGGTGGGCCACGCTAGTTTACACCAACTGCAGGACCTGTCCTCCCTCCCCAACCCTTCCCCTTCTGCCCCATTGCCTGACTGATCCCACCTTCTTCCAAGCTGCCCCAAATACCTGGACAAGCCAACCCTCAGCCTCACTGACCCCAGAAAATCCTCCCTCAGGGATCCTGCACCTGCCCATCTTCAGTGAGGCTTAAACAGACTTTGCTTGTTATATAACATAAGCTCTCGTCTGCCTGGCTGTGTAACAGTCTACTGAACCAAGGTGAATCTGCTTCTTCCTCCATATTGCATTGTTCCCTGGGAACCTGGTGCAGAAAGCTCATGTTTGGGTGCAGAAAGCTCATGTTATGTGGCTCATAACTCAGCTTTGGCCAGGCACAGTGGTGTACGCCTGTAATCCCAGTCTTTGGAGGCTGAGGCAGGAGGACCATAAATTCAAGGCCAGCTTCAGCAACTCAATGACATCCTATCTCAAAATAAAAAAATAAAAAGGACTGGGGCTTTAGATCACTGGTACAGCACTTTGGGTTCAATCTCTAGTACTCCCTCCCCACCCTCACACACAAAAGGACTGTTGGTTAAAAGGAAAGAATTAGATGTTTATCCTGCTCCTCCTCCTGGATAAATTGGATGGTAGAATAACCAAATAGTCCCAAGATGATGAGGGAAAGTTTTGTTTGGTCTTGTTTGGGCAGATTTTCGGCTGATTAATGAAGACATAACAGAATTAGAAAACAGTTATTTTGCATTTCCAATAAAATAATAGATTCTGGTAGGTCAACCAAGGAGGAAGCCATTAGAAAGGTTAATGGTGAGTTTTATGAAATAAAGAAAAGGCTATAACCTGAGCTCCCAGATCACACTAACATCACTAAAAGTGGGACAAGCAGACACTGTTCCTCCTATGAGATGTGAGGTGAAACACACCACCACCCATGAAGTCTACTTGTCAAAAAAATGTTGAACCTGAATCTAATCAAGCCTTTAGAACCAACATCCATTTATAGGAAATTTGGGGTTTAGAGGAACAAGTTGAATGACACAAGGAAGCAAATAAAGTCAGAATGTAGGATGTTCTACAGGAAAAGTGATCCAGTTTCTTAAATAAGTCAATGACATAAAAACGGAAAACGGGGAGGTGAGCTGCTCTGGATTAAAGAAGACTGAAGAGGTAAGTGTAATACGAGAGCTTCTCTAGAACTTTATTTGAATGAGTCGAAGGGAAAAAACTAGTTGTCTTTTTCAACAATCAGGACAATCTGAAAATGGCCTGGGCATTGATCTTCCAGGGACTGCAGACAATTTAGTTGGGTATTATAATGGCACTGAGGTTATGTAAGCAAATGTCCACAGGTTTTGGAAATATGCATTGAAGTGTGAAAGAGGATAAAAAGATATAATGTTTGGGGTTTGCCTTAAAGAAACAGAACATGCTGACCCACGCAAGTGGTCCCGGCAACTTGGGAGATTAAGGCAAAAGGCAAGTTCAAGTCTAGCCTGGGCAACTTAGCGAGACTGTCCCAAAATAAAAAATAAAAAAGGGCTGGGAGAGTAGATCAATGGTAAAGCACCCCTGAGTCAACCCCTAGTACCAAAATAACCCCCTCAAGAGAGAAGATGCTATTTTAGCTTGCCCTTTCCCACAGAACAGATCTTTGTCCTGTTGCATTTGCTTTGGGAACAGGTGCCTGGGGGTGGGGGAGTGGGAAAGGAGACCAGGAGGAGTCCATCTTGCTGGGCCTCACTCACCGCTTGGCTTCTTCCAGCCGACACAGGTACTGATAGGCCACGTTCTGCCTCCTCTGGTTATCCATCTCCTCAGCTGTGAGGCGTTCATCTGCGGAGGGAAGAAGGTCCGTGAAGCCCTCAGCACTGAAGCTTTAACAGACTTCCCGAGGCAGCCCTGCTCAGAGTCCTGATACGTCCCCATTCCTCTTCTAGGACACCCTTTACCAGGGGCCTCCTATGCCAGAGGCATTTCTTCCTTTGCCTCTGTAGCCATATTCCTGTCCTCCTCCTCCTTCCCTCCATCTTGCCCAAGCAGGGCTGTCTAGAACTTTCCTTGGCTGAGAATGTTGCTCCATAATTTATTCCTAATTAGCCTCTGAGTTCTCCAAGAGGACGAGCTGTGCCATCCTCATCAGGTGCTCTCTCAAAGGCTCAATTAACAGAACCACCCAGGATTCATCACTCAACAGCCACTCATTCATTCAATACCTCCTTTTGACCAGGCCCTGGGCACTAGTGGATTCTACTCTTCTTCTTTTTTTTTTTTTTAAATGGTGCTGGGGAATCAAACCCAGGGCCTCATGCATGCTAGGCAAGTATTCTACCACTGAGCTATGTTCCTAGCCCTCAGAACTCTACTCTTATATCTATATATATATATAGATATATCTATATATATATATATAGATATATCTATATATATATAAAAATTTTTTTTTACTTGTAGGTGGACACAATATCTTTATTTTACTTATTCATATGCAGTTCCGAGTATTACAGAAATAAATAAACAAACAAACAGAAAGGGGAAAAGGTGGTCCAAAAGTGGGAACCACACCATTCACTTGGGATTAAGTGGAAGGACAAAAAGAATTTTTGTAAATCATAAAGGTACTTCAGCTATCCTTTTGTTATAGGTCACCGAGGAGCAAAATAACTTTCAAGTTAAAGAAAATGCAGACAACATTCTGACCTTTAAACTTGAGAAGTGGGAATGCCTTAAATGATAGTGTCCTCCTGTGTGACCTTAGCCCACAGCCTCCATTTATTCTCTGCCCCAACTCTATATTCTCTTTAGAGAAGACAATAAAAATGAAACACAAAGGGTGAGAGAAAGCGAAATACACCCACCAGAAGGATAAACAGAGAGGTCCTAGAGAGTCAGAGCTTGGTGATTCTGCCTTTGACTCAGCATTTAATGTCATTCTCACTCCTGATCCTATTTCCTCATATTGCATACCCAGCAATATGGTTTGGGAGAGGGCAGGACAGTAGCAGTTATGAACTGGCAGTTATGAAAGCTAACACACACACACACACATCTCCAAGTACAGATTTGAAAGCACTGGCCAACCACAGGAAATCCAACAGTTCCTCTGAGGGGGTGTACAAGGAACAAGTGTTGGCTGTTGAGCATGGAAAATAAAACAGTAAGTGGGTGACATCACCTCAGAGTTATGAACTGAGGACTGAAGGACTTTGCACACCTCTCTCTCTCTCTCTCTCTCTCTCTCTCTCTCTCTCTGCCCCCCCCCAATGGAGAAGGAGGGGGTGAAGGAAGAGCTAGCAGGTTTTGCCTGTCATTCAGACGATCTGACGGAGACCTGCCCTCCCACCCCTTCCAACCCATCTCGGTCCCTAGCGCAGTGTCTTGGAAGTGAGGCTCAGGACCACCGGCCTCCACCACCTGGGTGGGGTGCTCCTTATAAACGCTGACTACGGGCTCCAACCCAGATCTACGGAGCGGGAACTCCGGGGTGGAACTCGGGAATCTGCACTCTAACAAGCCTCTCGGGCCATTCGGGCACCTGAGGGACAGTCTCAAAGCCCAAGGGCTTCCCAGGTTCCCCAGGAGTCCCGATCCTCGGCGATGCTGGGCAAGGCCGTCGGTCATCAGCAACAGCTGAGTTTTCAGGGGCGTCTAGGCCACTGCGTTCTCCCGCCCTGCAGTGCCACGGTTCGGGGATGAGAAGGTTCTGGAAAGCTCCGGCAGCCGGGGGCGTTTCGCACCGGCCAGGTCCCCCGCCGCTGGCCCAGCGAGCCCGGCGCAGCCCCCGAGCCACCCTGCCCGCCATGGCCACGACCCCACCAGCAGCAGCCCCCCGGACCCTCTTTGCACTCACAGGCCGCCCGGCCCCGGCCCGCTCCTCTCCCCTCCATGTTCCTCCTTCTTCCAGGTTTGAATCTCCCGCCGCTGGGCCACCGCCCCTCTCCGTCGCCACCCTGGGACAGGACACTTCCGGTGTCCGCCGCGGGAGACCCTGGGATTTGTAGTCCTCTGCCGCAGAGTCCGGCGGCCCAGGTGGGGAGGATGCGGGCCACCTGAGGCGGCGCTCCCCTGCCTCGCCGTTTCCCCAGGCTCCTTCGTTGCCCCTAGCCTCGCCTCTGTCCTTCCTCCGTAGTGCTCCCATTACCGGCCCCGTTTCCCATTGTTTTCTTGGGTCTCGCTAGCTTGCGGGCCTACTAGGTGCTGTGCACTGAAGCAGGTGGTGGAGCAGCGTTGGATGATGCAGTGAAAGCTGGAGCTGAGTTTGCTGTTCTAGGACGGACAGCCGGACAGCCGTGTCGTCAGATACATCAGGGTCAGCGACACACAGGAGGGAGGCAGTCCTTGCAGTGAAGGGCTGGCCAGTCTTCCTTTTGGAGGTTGACAGCTGATGTGGGTTGAAAAGTGAAAGAGAATTTATCAGATTGAAGGAGAGAGGCGTTCGGGTCAGTGGAAACAGCTTGTTCAAAAAATGATTTGGAGAAGCCAGAGGGGTGGCTCTTGCCTGTAACCCCAGCCTCAGCAATTTAGAGAGGCCCTAAGCAACTCCGTGAGACCCTGTCTCTAAATAAAATGCAAAAGAGGGCTGGGGATGTGGCTCAGTGGTCGGGTGCCCCTGAGTTCAATCCCCGGTTTTTTGTTTTTAAGTGATTTGGAGAAATAAAACCAAATTCAGCTTCAGGGGAGAGCAAAGTTCAGCCAGGGAGAGGCAGGATGGGATCTCTGAGGTCAAGCCAGGTCCCACACAACCATGGTGTCATGCTAAGGTGTTGGGATGGGGTCTGGTTAGCAGTTATCAGTCAGGGAGCCCTTTAGACCTAGATCAGGACCCGATTTACAATTTAGAAAGAGTCCTCTTATAGCAGGGGCTTGGAGGAAGATGTTGCTAAGGACAGAGACCAACTGGGAGACTAATGCAGTAGCCCTGATGAAAGCTAATAAAGACCTGAACTAATGAAAGAGAACTATAACAATAATTATGCTGAAAAATATTTTTGGCATGTTTTGTGATGGGGTCCCTCGTCTGGTATTTTTCCTATCTCCACTCAAGTAACCAGGCCATCTATGCTCACTGAATCAGGGGAGACGTGTGAATGGGCAGAAAACAGAAAGCATCCAAACCTACAGCCTTCAGAGGAACAGAGAAGATTCAGTGCTGAGGCAATACTCAGAAAAGTAAGACTCGAAGACAGTGAGTATTCCCCTGAAGACCGTGAGGGGGTCATTCCCCTTGCCTCTTGCCAGCTGGGGGAAGTAGAGAGAGTCCAGGTGCAGGGGGCTCCTGGTGATAGGAGTTCCATATTCCACTTCCTGGGGAGGCTGGGAAGGCTTCCAGTAGTACTGGACCCTGAGACATTCAGAAGCCAGGCAGATACACCCTTAGATAGCTGTGCAGAAATTCCCTAGCCAACAAGAAGTCAAGTTCCTGAATGAGTTACCCTCCTCTTCTGCTTGGTGAAGGTCTGGGCCTGAAAGGGTCAGCAGGATAAGGAGAGTGGTGTCAGTGAACACCTTTGTGAACAGATAGCTGAGGACCAGATGGGCCTCCCCTCTCAAGACTTGGTAGCACATATCATCATATCATCTCCTCTTGGGCTCCCAAACTGACTCACATTGCTTCCACAATCCCAGCAGAATTGGGGCAAGAAACAGAGACGAGTAGAGATGTATTTCTTGTACACCAAAGTTATGTACCAACACATGACGTCACTATGTATTGAGTGCTTATATTCTAGATGCTTTATTTAGCATCATAAGAACCATCTTATTTAATCTTCACAATGTTGATGATAAACCGAGGCTCTAGACAGCTAATAATTGGTAGATGCCGCAGTCTGGCTGGGCACAAGATAACCGAGCCGCCACGAGGCACTTGTAGGTTCAAACAGGAACTCCTTTATTGCCCAAACTCCCGGGAACACCACCCACGCGGCCCTCCCAGGAACACCACACACCAACCAGAACTCCTTCCACTGGAACCTCACCAACCAACGCGAACTCTCCAGGAATCCCTGTGAGAGCTCAACTGGAACTCAACGGGCGCCCAAGGCAACAGGAGCCGCCCTATTGCCAGACAGCAGGGGTCCATATACAACTGAATACACAGCCTGTTTCAATCCAGCATCATCCAGTCACAGCAATTATACACAGCTTAACTTAATTATCATCATCTTAATGGCTCGCTGGCCTCACCTCTCAAGCACTCCTTCTGGTAATATGCCAGGTGCCTTTCCGGCTCTCAACCTCTCCAAGATTTAAATTGGATAGTCCCCTTCCAAGTTTAAGTTCTTAGCCACTATATACAGTTTCACCTCCAAGGTCATAGTCATGAGACTGTGGAAAAGAGCATGCACTGGAGAGGAATTTCAAAGGTAAAACCATTAACCGGGTGAGGTGGTACATGCCTGCAATCTCAGCAATTTAGGAGGTTGAAACAGGAGGATTGCAAGTTGGAGAATGGCCTCAGCAATTTAGGGACACCCTCTCTGAAGAACTTAGTGAGACCCTGTCTCAAAATTTTAAAAAAGGACTGGAGAGCCTGTAATCCCAGTGGCTCTGGAGTCTGAGACAAGAGGATTGCAGGTTTAAGGCCATCCTCAGCAACTTAGTGAGGCTGTAAGCGCTTCTGTCTCAAAAAATAAAAAGGGCTGAGGATGTAACTCAGTGGTAAAATGCCCCTGGGTTGAATCCCCAGTACCCACTCCCCACCCCACTAACAAAAGAAAAAGAAAGAAAGGTGGAATCATTGGGCTAAGATGAAGAATCAAAGAAGGAGCTGAGGTTTTCTCCTGGGTTTCTACTTGTAACACTACAAACATGAAGAAATACGAGTTTCATTTGGACAAGTTAAGTCTACAGAAATTATTGACTTATCAGTGGTGTCAAAATCAAAGGAGTGGATAAAATGTTCTTGAAAGAGGGCAAAGGACAGAGTTTGGGGAAAACTAGCTTAGGAGGTGGAAAGAGGACCAAGAAAAGGTGAGGGAAGAGGAACTGTCAGCGAAGGAAAGACAGAGCCAGGACACGTGGGTGATGGAAAGTAAATGGAGAGGCGCAAGGATGTGGTAGATACAGCGTGAAACCAAACAAGGAAACAATTCAGAAGCCATGGGCTTCTGGAATCCCACACCTGTAAGCCCAGCAGCTCAGGAGGCTGAGGCAGGAGGATCACAAGTCCAAAGCCAGCCTCAGCATAATTTAGCAAGGCTCTAAGCAACTTAGCAAGACCCTGTCTCTAACATATAAAACGGGCTGTGGATGTAGCTTGGCACCTGTACAAAAAAAAATTCAGAAATGGTGGCTGGATCATTGGAAGGTCATTGGAACGTTGGTGAGAGCAGTTTGGGTCCTTTCCCTCACCACAAATCATCCTGTCCATCCTTAAGGAGGGCTGCTGATTGAAGGACAGACTGAGCTGCGTATTTAGCCCGGGGCTAGACTGTGGTAGGGTTCTGAAGGCCTAGAGGAGCCTGCCGTGGGCAAGGGCACCCTCTAGGATGTCTGGCAGGATGCCTGCCCACAGCCAACACTCAGCAGAGGCCGCAGGGCAAATGCAGGTGAGCCCAACAACTTCCTTATAGGTTCGTTTCTGGCAAAGAACTCTCTACTTAAAAGAAGCCTTTCTCTAGGTAAATGAGGACATGTGCTTTCTGATTCAGGCCACCCTTGGAGAGTTGGGTCATTAGGTCCCTGTGGTCCTGGGGCCTGCAGTCCTCTCATTAAGCAGAACCTGGAGGTTGCAGATCAGTGGAGCTAGGAAAAAGAGTTTGGGGGCAGGGAGGTCTTCTGATCTTCAGGCCTTTTCTGACCATCAACCTTTTTCACCCTGTTCCCAAATGTGAGACTACCACACAGAGGCACAGTTTGTCAGAGTGTGTGTGTCTGTGAAAGGATTCACCTCCAGAACAGCCCAAGCCCATTAAAGCTTGTAATCACGGCATGGCGAAGGGGCTCGGGGCTAATTATCTTGAACCAGAAAACCTGGGGTCTAATCCCAGCTACACGACTGCCCTGGGCCCTCTTTCAAGTCACATCTTCGTTCTGAGCCTCAGCCATGTTGCCTGTGCAGGGAAGGGATGGGAGAGATGATCTCTAGAGTTTTAATTAGTAACCAGCCCTATGAGGCTGTGATGCTTTCCTTGAAGGAAGGGACTTGGGGTGGGGGTGTTTGCAGGGATGGGGGAGAGGGAGGGGAATAGACCTCTGGTGTCTGTGTCCCAGCACCATCAGGGCATAGCACTAACATAGGCCACCTGAGCTGTCACTCAATTCCCTGGGAGGGGAGGGCGGTACCCCGTTGTCTGGTAACCCTGGGGGCTCCGAGCTTAGAGCTAGGGGAAGTAACCCAAGCCAGAGGAACCATTCCAGAAAGCCAGCTGCAGAGAGAAACCCAACAGGTAAGGCGTTCTGCAGCAGGGCACCCAAACTGGATGGGGATGGCCAGGAACACCCCAGGGTCGAGGGTCTTGGAAAGTCAGCAGGTCTGGGTCTGTTTTTGTTTGTTTTTGATATTGGAGATTGAACTCTTTGGTACTGGAAATTGACGCTTTACCCCCAAGCTATTTCCCCAGTCCTGTTTATTTTGAGACAGGGTCTTACTAAGTTTCTGGGTCTGGCCTCGAACTTCCAATATTCCTGCCTCAGCCTCCTGAGGTCCTGGAATTACAGGCTGTGCCACTGCGCCCGGCCAAAGAGACTGTTTTTAAAAAGAGAACGCCTCACTTCTGCCAGCCCTTCCTAAAAAAAGATGGAGACAGGGGAGAAAATAGGAGGGGCCAAGAGCCCAACACCTGGGGCTTTTCCACTCCTTTTCCTGTGTCCTAGGAAAGAGTTCAGGAATGGGCTTTGCATTTGTTTCAACAGGAAAAATACTAATAGGATACACATGCGGATGAGATGAATGTATTGGGGTTTAAGAGAACTCTGGGGACTAGAGCAGGATGTTGGGGGACAGAAACCGACAAGCAGGTAGAAGGCAGAGACAGGGAGAGAGAATCCCGCCCCTGAGGAAGGGAGGAGGTAGTAGATCTGGAGACAGAATTGCTCTTCTGGAGGTTGGCTCCTTGCCCATTCAGTAGCCTGTTCAGCTTTGGGCCCCGGATGCCTCATATGGCTCCTGACCACAACAGGAGCTCACTGACCTCAACTACATCTTGGATTTGCAGCAGGGAGCCTAGATTATGACTGGACAAGTGTATGTGCAGGCATAGTGTAGATGAGGTGTTAGAGGAGGGGCTCTGTGTTTCTTGTTCTTTCTTTGTTCATTCCATAAACTTAAAAATTTTTTTTTGCATAAACTTTTTTTTTTTTTGGTGGTGGGGAGTACCAGGGATTGAACTCAGGGGCACCTGACCACTGAGCCACATCCCAAGCCCTATTTTGTATTTTATTTAGAGACAGGGTCTCCCTGAATTGCTTAGGGCCTGACCTTTGCTGAGGCTGGCTTTGAACTCTCGATCCTCCTGTCTCAGCCTCCTGAGCCGTTGGGATTACAGGCGGGCATCACTGTGCCTGGCTTGCATAAACTTTTTTTATTGTGGTAAAGTAGATATAATATAAAATTTGTTTTAACCTTTAAAAAATTTTGTGTGTGTGTGTTGGGGATTGAACCCAGGGCCTTATGCATGCTAGGCAAGTACCCTGCCACTAGCTACACCCCCATTTTCTTTTTAAGATTTTTTTGAGAGAGAGAGAGAGAGAGAGAGAATTTTTTAATATTTATTTTTTAGTTCTCAGCGGACATAACATCTTTGTTTGTATGTGGTGCTGAGGATCAAACCCGGGCCGCACGCACGCCAGGCGAGCACGATACCGCTTGAGCCACATCCCCAGCCCAAAAAATAATAAACCCATTTTCATTAAAAGAAAATTTTGAGGGGCTGGGGATGTGGCTCAAGCGGTAGCGCGCTCGCCTGGCATGCGTGTGGCCCGGGTTCGATCCTCAGCACCACATACAAACAAAGATGTTATGTCCGCCGAGAACTAAAAAATAAATATTAAAATTCTCTCTCCCTCTCACTCTCTTTAAAAAAAAAAAAAAGAAAATTTTGAGGCCAGAAGTGGTGGCAGTACTAGGTATTGAACCCAATGGTGCTCTATCACTGAGCTATGACCCTAACCCCTTTTTATTATTATTTTGAGACAGGATCTCACTAAATTGCCCAGGCTGGCCTCCAATTTGTAATCCTCTTGCCTCAGCCTCCCAAGTGGCTGGGATTACCGACTTGCACTGCTATGCCCAGTTATTCTCACCATTTTTTTTCCTTATCTTTTTTTTTTTCTTCCTAGCTAAATTGCTAAGTCTGGCCTTGAACTTGCCATCCTCCTGCTTCAGCCTCCTGAGCTACTGGGATTACAGGTGTGAGCCCTGTGCCCGGAATTCTCACCATTTTTATGTGTCCACTTTGGTGGCACTGAGTACACTCACACTATATACCCATCAGCAGCAGCTGTCCCTAGAACTCATTCATTAAGTTTATTAAGAATCTATTATGTGCCTTCAAGTTGCTCCAAATCTAATGGGAGAGACAGACAAGAAAGTTAGCGTCTCCAAACCAGCGTAATAAATACCGTAAAAGACACAGGCATAAGGGGCTGTAGGACCACAGAAGTCCCCAGTCGGTGGCAGGGAAGGGGACTTTCTGAAAGAAAAAATAAGAAACCTGAGAGCTGAAGGAAAGCTAAGAACAAGTTCCTCAGAATCAGTGTCAATCTGCGGCACACTGGGACAGATGACATGAGGTGAGATGTCAGAGGGAGACCCCGGAACCTGTGGGTTGCGCCTGGACAGGGGCAGAGTTGGATTGCCCTTTAGGGATCCTTCTGTTGGGGAAGCCAGGGTGGACGTACTGACCCTCTGTTCCCCACTGTCAGCCCAATGTCTCCCCCCAGTCCTGAGGATATCCCCCAGGAACCAGAGCCCTTGAGTGACAAGAAGAAAAGAAAGTGGCTGCAGCAAGAGGCCATTATCCAGGCCCTCACCAGGGCTGGCCACCGGGCTCTGCAAGCCGGTCAGAACCACGAGGCCTTGACCAACTTCCAGAAGGCTTTCCTCCTGGCCTGTGAGGCCCCACGAACCAGAAATAACCCTGTGCTTCGGGCCTGCGCCTTCAACCTGGGGGCTGCCTATGTGGAGACTGGGGACCCGGCCAGAGGCCTTGAGCTGCTCCTTGGAGCCCAACCTGAAGAGAAGGCACAGGGCACGTGTCATGGTGACCAGTGTTTCAACGTGGCTTTGGCTTACCATGCCCTGGGTGACCTGCCCCAAGCCTTGAACTGGTACCACAAGGCCCTGAGTCATTACCAGCCACAGGGTGACCAGGGGGAAGCCCAAGCGAAGATGGGAGCCTGCTACCAAGCCCTGGGACAGCCCGAGAGAGCAGCCCAGTGCCTGAAGGAAGCAAGCCAAGCCTACGCCGAAGCAGGCCGGCCTCGGGCTGCAGCCCGGGCACTGGGGGCTGCAGCGGAGTGTATGCTCAAGAGTGGGCGGCACGGGGTGGGCGAGGTGGCGCAGGCGCTGGAGGGGAGCCGGAGGCTGGCCAAGAGGAGCACCAAGCAGGGGCTGCTGGGTGAGGCCTTGGGCAGGGAAGATGTGGGGTCTGGGGAGACACCGAGCTGATGCTACTGTGAGGTCGGGGAAGGGGCGAGTGGACGGCCCCAGACGTGACTGCTCTGTCTGTGTCCTCCAGGACAGCTCTATAACGATCTAGGCCTGGGCTACTCCCAGCTCCAGCTGTTCCCTCTGGCCGTGGAGACCTTCCTACAGGCCCTGTCCCTGTGTCAGAGGCCAGGAGAGCAGGCCACTGTGCTAAGAAACCTGGGGATGGCCCACAATGCCCTTGGCAACTATCAGGAAGCCCGGCAGTTTCACCAGAAGGCTGCTGAACTCCATGGTGAGTGCAGGGGCTGGGGAATGAGACTGGGGCTCAAGGAGTAAGGGGGGGGGGGGCTTCAGTGGGGCCCAGGACTCAAGGTAGATGACCTTTGCAAGGTCTTTGGGCCTGGAAGCCGAGAGTGAGGAGGTGAGGGCTGAGAGTACAGGAAATGGGATAGCCAGAGGGGACAGAGGGTTGCGGCCCCAGGAGCTGGCACCCCCATGTTGCAAAGGCAGCGATGGACACAGGGAAGGGCACTGGTTGGGATAAGAGGCCCCGGGCGGAGCCCAGCCCTTCCTCTGACTGAGTGTGTCCTTCTGAGCTTCCGTTTCCCCCCATATAAAATGGAGCTATTAAGGTCTGCCTTGCCAGGCACGGAGGTTCATGCCTGTAATCCCAGCTAGTCAGAGGCTGAGACAGGAGGACTGCAAGTTCAAGGCCAGCCTGGGCCACTTAGTGTGACCCTGTCTTAAAATAAAAAATAAAAAGGACTGGGGAATGCAGCTCGGTGACAAAGTACTTCTGGGTTCCCTCCTCAATACCTAAAAATAAAAAATTTAAATTAATTTTAAAGGGCTGGGGATGTGACTCAGTGGTAAAGAGCCCCTGGGTTCAATCCCCAGGACTACAAAACAAACAACCAAACCAAACCAAACCAAAACATGTGCCTTGCCTATCTCACGAGGTTGGTGCATGGTAAAACCAGCCAGGGTGGGCAACGGGGTCAGAGCTCAGGACCCGAAAAGCCGGCACAGAGAGTTCAGGCCTCTGTGGTGCACCTGGAGCTGGGCCGGGGCTGGGTGCGGGATCCCTGGGCACCCTTCCTTACTTGATGGGAGGCAGGGTCCTGATGCCCCGCAACCAAAGTCCCCTCTTAGGACGGGCTGCGATCTATCATCAGGCTCTTTGGGGCAGCGATGGGAGCAGGGACGAAGCCTTGGCAGCCTGGCATTCGCGCTGAGCCAGCTGGGGGACCACAGGGCCGCCAGAGACAACTATCTGCATGCCCTGCTGGCTGCCCAGGATGCTGGTAAGAGTTGAGGGGGAGCCCATGACTTGGGTGGGGTACCCCCAAACTGAGGATCCTTGGGGCTATGGGGAGGCAGATGGGGGATCTAGGGGTGGGGAGTACCTCTGGAGTGGACGGTCCACGGGATGGGACAGGATGAGGAACGTTTCAGACTCTCTTTCCCAGGGGACACAAAGGGGCTGTGGCAGGCCTACGAGGGTCTTGGGGCTGCTGCAGCCAGACTGGGACAATATGACCAGGCTTTGAAGTACTATAAGGAAGCGCTGATACAGTGTCAGGTGAGGTCCTCTTCCCCACTGTCCCTCCAAGAAGCCTTCCCAGGTGATATTCCGGTCTTTACTCCTTCTCCTGTTACTCACTCACTCTCAAACATACACTGGAGCTGAGTGTGGTGGCGCACACCTGTGATCCCAGCGGCTCTGGAGGCTGAGGCAGGAGGATCCTGAGTTCAGAGCCAGCCTCAGCAACTTGGTGAGGCCCTAAGCAACTTTGCGAGACTCTGTCTCTAATAAAATATAAAAAGGGATGGGGATGTGGCTTTGTTCAATCCCCAGTACCAAACAATCAAAAAAAAAAAAAAAAAAAGGAAGAAGAAGAAAGAAAGAAAGAAAAGAAAACATACACTGGAGGCTGGGATTGTAGCTCAGGAGTAGGGTGCTTGCCTAGTGCATCTGAGGCCCTGGGTTCCATCCTCAGCACCATATAAAAATAAATAAAATAAAGGTATTCTGTCTATCTACAACTAAAAAAAAAAATTTAAAAAAGAAAACCATACACTGGACACATTGAGTGCTGGGTCCCGTATACTACTGGGAGGAAGAGGCATTCTCTGTCCACAGGACACTGGGAAAGGCACAGGGCTGGGGTAGAGGAGGGGAGATAAAGCCCCTTTCCCTCCCCTCTTTCCTATTTCTTTCTCACCCAGTTCCCTGAGAACTACAAAGTCCAGGCCTTTCCTTTCCCCCATTATCTCCCTCTTTCCAGAAGGAGCCAGATTCTGTGCGGGAACGGCTGGTGGCCAAGCTGGCAGATGCCATGAAGACCCACTTGGCCCAGGTGGGGCTGGTCCAGGTTCACCCATCGGTGAGATGACACCTGAAACAAGAAGCAGGGGAGGAGGGAGAGGTTGCCTGGAGAAGGGGCAGTGACAGGGCTGATGTTCTCAGGGATGCTGAGCTTGACTGCTCATCTGTGTCATCTGGGTTGGCGTGTGGGATGTGTATCACTTTCTCAGTGGCTGGGAGGTGGGCAGGGACTGTGGCACACATCCAGCACAAGAGCTGCTCCAGGAGCCGGGAGCTGTAGTGCACTCTGTAATCCCAGTGACTTGGGAGACCTGAGGCAGGAGGATTGCAAGTTGGAGGCCAGCCTCCGCAATTTAGCAAGGCCCTAAGTCACTTAGTGACACCCTGTCTCAAAAATAAAAAATAAAAAGGGCAGTGGGTGTAGCCCAGTGGTAAAGTGCCCCTGGGGTCAATCCCCAGTACCAAAAAGAAAGCAAACAAGGGCTGCTCCAGGGCTTTGGTTGGTTGGTAGCAGCAAGCTCACTGGGTGCAAGTAAATGAGTTCAAACAAGGATACTAAGCCTTTTGTGAAGGGTTGAAAGGTGTAAATCTTTAGCTGCAGTTCCCTAAATGGCCACAGGATGGGGATGTTGCTTTGAGGAAATCTTACTGGCGAGTCTCCAGATTTTTGGGGGGCGGAGGGAGGGATATGCAAAAATAAGAGGATGTGGGGAGAAAAGGAACACTTTTATACTGTTAGTGGGATTGTAAATCAGTTCAACCATGTGGGAATCAGTATGGGATTTCCTCAAATAACTAGGAATGGAACCACCAAATGACCCAGCTATACCATTGCTTGGTATTTATCCTAAAGAATTAAAGTCAGCATGCCCTGGTGATCCATGCATACCCACGTTTATAGCAGCACAATTCACAATAGCCAAATTATGGGACCAGCCTAGGTGTCTTGTCAATGGATGACTGGATAAAGAAAATGTGGGATATATACACAGTAGAGTTTTATTCAGCCATAAAGAAGAAGGAAAGTATATCATTTGCAGGAAAATAGAGGAACTTGAGAGCATTGTGTTAAATGAAATAAGCCAAACTCAGAAGGTCAAGGGTCATATGTGTTCTCTCATATGTAAAAGTTATGGGAAAAAAAGGGAGGAAAAGTGTTCTGTGTTGGGGGGGAATCTCCTGGAAATAGAAGGGGGACCAGTAGACTGGAGGAAAGGGACTAGAATGGGGGTGGGGAGATACTAGGGAACCCTGGGACAAATTGAATTGTTATATTTTGTGTGTAAATATGTAACAATGAATCCCACTATTTTGTATAATTATAGTGCACCAGTAAGAAAATATGGGAAAAATGAAAATAGTTCTGAAAAAAATATTAGCCTGGCTCAGTCAGGAGATTGGATTTGTGGCCAGAAGACCTGGGCCTTACCTGAAATCTGCCACTAACTCTGTGGTTGTACTAGGTGAGGCCTGAGGCAGGATGGGGCGGTAGTCAGGCTCTGGCCAGGTCCGTGAGCCTGAGTTCTAACTTGAAAGTTGTTACTGGGGACCTTAATGGAATAAAAAACTTTATCCTGGAATTTTATTCCCAGTAATGTGGGCACACCTGGGGTGTCTCTATTAGGTGAGACCGTCTCTCTGCGGCCATGATGTCTCCCTGCAGGCAGGTGAAGGGAACACACACTCACATATGCATATGCAGTGGGGAGGGGTTTTTCTTAAATCAATTCTTTGGACTCCTCCTTCTTCCCAGACCCCAGCACCAGGAAGACCCCAGGCTCCAGGCAGGATCAGCCAAGTGGCAGGGACCTCAACCAGGGTACAGAGCAGTACAGCAGATGCCCAGCACAGGTGAGGCAGCTTGGGTCAGAGACTGGGGTGTTGAGAGGTGTGGCAGGGGTGGGACCTCCTCTGCCCCTGCACACCTCGTTCACCTGCCCCTGCAGACCGTCTGGTAGATGGGAAGATAAAGAATTTGAGGAGGGCCAGGAGGAGAAAGGAGAGGAGGGATTGGTGAATGTTCCCACGTCTGTGCCTCAGAAACTAGAGGGTGAGTCAAGTAGGTGGTCCCCCCGTCTCACCTCAGCTTACTTTCCTGGTCCTCCAGCCTTCCATCTGTCCTTGAGTCACCCAGATCCAGCTCTCCAGATTGCCAACCCCTGGAAGAGTCCTCCCCACACTTCTGCCTCCCTCTCAAGGCCCTGGCCTGTTCCTCCACACCCCAACTCCACCCCAACCCTAGCCCTTTCCAGATTGGTCTCTCCCTCCATACTTGGGGCTTTCCTAACCTCTAGAAGTTTACATCTCAGAGCACCAAGGTTTGTTGAGAGCCTGCTACCTGCCAGGTACTAGGCTGGGTGTTTTTCTGACCCTAGCTTAATCTTCACTAGAATGTTCCTCAAAGGCTCCCAACTCTGGGATCCAAGTTCCTTGTTACTTGCTGAGCTCCCCCAAGCACAGCAAAGTGTACTGACTACCAGCTTTAAGTTAGCCCATGTGCCCCTGTAGAGAGAGGGCGTAGTCTTTTTTTTTTTTTTTAATCTGGGATTGAACCCAGGGATGCTTTACTACTAAGCAATATCCCCAGCCCTTTTTATTTTATTTATTTTAATATTTTTTTTTAGTTGTAGTTGGACACAATACCTTTATTTTATTTATTTATTTTTATGTAGTGCTGAGGATCGAACCCAGTGCCTTGCATGTGCTAGGCGAGTGCTCTACCGCTGAGACACAACCCCAGCCCCGCTTTTTATTTTTTGAGACAGGGTCCTGCTAAGTTGCTGAGGGCCTTGCTAAGTTGCTGAGGCTGGCTTTGAACTTGCCATCTTCCTGTCTTGGCCTCCCAAACTGCTGGGATTATAGGCATTTTCAATCACACTGGCTGCTTCTTTTTTTTTGTACTGAGGATTACCCAAGCGTATTCTGCCACTGAGCTACATCCCCCTCCCCAGCACCCCCCTTTTTAAAATTTATTTTTGAGACAGGGTTTCACTAAGTCGCTCAATCTGGCCTCAAATTTGGAAACTTCTTGCCTCAACCTCCCAAGTCACTAGGATTACAGACATGCCCAGCTGAGGGCACAGTCTTTGGTACACCCTCCCTGTACCAGGACCAATGCATTTTCTGATATCCAGCCTCCTTGTTCCTCCCCCAGAGCTTTCTCTTTCCCACCATGATGTTCCTTGATGTGAAGAGGCTTGTGGTGAATGTCTGACCCTCTCCATTCTAGGTCCAGGACCCAGGACCCATCTTCCATTTGGAGGTTTGGGTGCCCCTAGAGAGCACTCTGGTATCCTGATACCCAATGGCTCCCAAGCCAATAGGTGAGTCCTGGAGGAGGGGAGAAGAATGGATGAAGGAAGCAGAAGATGTGTGTGGCTTGGGATGATATTTGATGGAACATGACCACTGTCATAGCTGGGAAAAGAAATGATCTGGTGCCTGGGATAGGGGGCCCTGAATGTTTGTCTTACTTCAGCAATCTGAACAACCCTCACCCAGCTCTGGAGCCCAGGGTCTCCCTGCCTCCTGCATGGCCTGACTATGGGAATGAGAGAGAGAGAGAGAGAGAGAGAGAGAGAGAGAGAGAGAGAGAGAGAGAGATCTCTACAGAAGTGGGGAACATGAAGTTTAAGCCTCCTGCTTCCTCCACTGGAGCCCACCAGTGGAGGCCAGTGAGGGCCTAGGGAGCTGGAGCCAGGGCAGGCCCCCTGCTCTTCTCCCTCGCTGATGCCACTGGCCAACCCCTCCTTCCCTCCTTTAGGTCAGCCAGGCGGCCCAGGGAAGCCCTCCCCAAGAACCCTCAGAGGAGAGTCACCCAGTCTGGCTTCTGCATAATCATGTGACCTGCACCCTGCTCGCTGTAGCCCTCACCTCTGCAGGACTCCCCAACACACACACTTCATAGACTTCTGGGGACTGAGCCTCTTCCCAAATCATTCAACCCTGTACGGAAATAGAACAACACAGTCACTGAGTGGACTCCTGAGCAGGTGGGCTAAGGGCTCTGCAGTCCCAGCTCCAAGAGATTCTCTTTGCTCCTAATTGGAATTTTTGGACTCAAAAGGCAAAAGAAAAAAGAAAATGGATAGTGAACTCCTACCCTGCTTTTTTTTTTTTTCCTTCTGAGTCCAGACCTCATGATTGCTAAAGCCCTTGCCAGTTCTAAAAACTATGACTTCTTGCTAGGTACAGCAGCACACGCCTGTAATCCCAGAGACTTGGGAGGTTGAGGCAAGAAGATAACAAGTTCAAGGCCAGCCTGGGTAACATGGTGAAACTGTCTCAAAATAGAAACTAAAAAGGGCTGTGGATATAGCTCAGTAGTAAAGCACCCGTGGGCTCAACACAGGAACAATCAACCAATAAAACTCTGACTTCTTGGTCAGGTGGTTTTGAAGTCACTGACTTTCTGCAGACCTTCTTTTCTCAGATGGGAAATGGAGATGTAATGCTACAGAAGACCTTACACTAACCGACCCAGACCTCTGTTCACTGCTTTCTCAGGCCCACAGCCTGTAGGACAAGGCCAGCTGCCAGCCAGGGCAATAGCAATGACACTATTTATTTGGGGTCATTGGGGATTGAACTCGGGGACATTTGACCACTGAGACACATCCTCAGCCCTATTTTGTATTTTATTTAGAGACAGGGTTTCACTGAGTTGCTTAGTGCCTCCTGGTTGCTGAGGCTGGCTCTGAACTTGTGACCCTCCTGCCTCAGCCTCCCGAGCCACTAGGGTTGCAGGTGTGTGCCACTGTGCCCGGCTAGCAATGACATTATTAACATTTATTGAGTACTTAGCACATGTCCCATATACTAAGTGCTTTACTAGTGTTTTCTCCTTACAACAAAATTTATGAGGTGCTATTGTTATCCCCTTTCACGGATAGGAAAAAGAAATCTCAAAGGGGAATTTCCAGGTCACACAAGCCGTATGTGGAGAAGGCAGGATTCAAACTTAGGTGCTTGCTGTCTGGTGTGATTTATTTTATTTGTTTATTTATGCATGCAGTACTAGGGATTGGGACTGTACATCCTAAGTAAGCGCTCTACCACTGAGCCACATCACCAGCCAGTGATTTATTCCAATGTGCTCATGATGGTTGTTTTATTATAATATATAACTTAGTTAAATATTGTATAAATTGATGAACTAAGTGTGAAAACAAGCAGTGTTTCTCCAAATCTAAGTTGGATCCTTAAAAGACCTGATTAAGGTGAGTCACTTTTAAAAGCTGCTGTTGAATTAGACTTGAACAAGGAAATTATTACAAATTGGGAGGAAATCACAAGATTCTAGATGAATTCTGCATTTGGATTGCTTCAGACATGCCCATTAATTGATTCATTTTAAGGAAGAAAACTGGAAATTGCAGGTAATAAGTAACTGGTGAGGTTTATGTAAGAAAAAAGGGGGCCCTAACCTCAGAGAAAAGACTTGGGTCCCAGTTTGACAAGAAGCAAATGAATGTGTTTTGTGTTTTAAGCTGAAATGAGATAATTCAATCCTGATCATATTTGATAAGAGGGTGTAGGAGAGGCAAAATTTAACCTCTACTCTCCTTGGAGGCTCTGACTGTGCCTGAGAATTAAGTTGATGTAAAACAGATTAAAGAGAAACACATACAAATATATTTAATATAAATTTTGTGACCAGGGCCCCTCATATCATAACAAAAGGAACAACTCAAAAAAGCAAAACCTAAATGTTTTAGGTTGACAAAAGGGAAGAAATTGTGGAAAATCAACTAAAATATATATGGAGGCTAGAGGAAGATAACACTGTCGAATTTTAACAGAGTTTGTACAGAGTTCTTAACCTCTGTTCTCCGTCTTCAGGAATAAGAATATTTCTTTCCTCCTAGTACAGGCAGCATGTCTTTCACATGAGAATCTTATTTCTCCTGCTTTCAAGAAGGAAAGGAGAGGGCTGGGGTTGTGGCTCAGCCGTACAGCGCTTGCCTAACACATGAGAGGCCCTGGGTTCAATCCTCAGCACCACATATAAATAAATAAAATAAAGGTGTTGTGTCTACATACAACTAAAAAAATATTTAAAAAAAAAAAAAAAGAAGGAAAGGAGAGCTGCAGGCAGTGATGCATGCCTGTAATCCCAGCAATGCCCTGTCTCAAAAAAAAAGGGTGGGGGGGCGGGGATGTAGCTCAGTGGTAAAGCACCACTAGGTTCGATCCGTGGTACAAGAAGAAAAGGGGAGGTAGGAATGCCTTCTATTCTTACTGTTTTTCCGGTGACTTTAATTCAAAATAATCCTTATGCCAAAGTGGCATATCTTGAGATGGCATATTCTGTCACCCTTCGAGGCTTTTTGGTGTACCCCGAACGAATTCACAGGGAGTACACTCCCCAGCTTCTTACCCATGCAGCACTGTTTGCATTCTCAAAAGCACTCGAATAGCAGGGTGTGGTGGTGCATGCCTGTAATCCCAGCAACTCAGGAGGCTGAAGTAGGAAGATCACAAGTTCAAAGCCCTGAGCAACTAAGAGACGCTACCCTGTCTCTAAGTTAAAAACAAAACGGGCTAGGAATGTGGTTCAGAGGTTAAGTGCCACTGGGTTCAATCCCCCCCAAAATAAAGTACTTGGATAGCCAATGTGCACCTGTAACACCAGCTACTCCGGAGGCTGAGACAGGAGGATTACAAAAGACCAACTTGGGCAATTCAGCGAGACCCTATCTGAAAATGAAATTAAGAAAAAAATAAATAAAGGGTTGAGGATATAAGCTCAGTGGTAGGGTGTCCAGTATGTGCGAGGCCCAAGGTTCAATCCCTAGTATTGCAAATAAGTAAATAAAAGTACTTGCATAAAATTTATTCTCCTCAAGGTTCCTAATGGAACATCGCGTGACCTGGGAACCTCTGGTTTCAATGACACCTTTAACCTATTTAGGATTTATAGTAGAGAAGAACGGCGTGATGTTCTGGTAGGAACCGAGGTGGGAACTAACCCACCTCGGAGGGGGTTCCTAGATTAGGTAAATATGAACATGAGCTTCTTGTCGTGTCGGGCAGTCCCGGAGGGCCCTCGCCTGGCTTTGGATGCAGGCCCTCCCTTCCCCGGTGTGTGTCTGCGGCCCCGCCACCAGGAGGCCCAAGTCCCCCCAGCAGGTCCAGCGGCCGCCGCGCTCACAGCCAGGCAGAGCTGGAGAATCGCGGGTCACTCCCCGAGGCCTTCAGTACGTCTACGAGTAGGAGACGAGTCCACGCTCTCGGGAAGGGCTGGGCTCCGGCCGTCACAGAGGGCGCACGGGAGGCCGGCCTCGGGCGGGGCGGACCCGAATCGAGCGGCCGGAGCACAAAGCTCCGCGCGCCGCCCGCCGCCCGCCGCTAAGGCGCTTCCGGAGCCTGCGCGGCGGCCCGGCCTCGGGTGGGAGGAGCGCCGCGCATGCGCCGGAACTGGGCCGGGCCGGAGGCGCGCGCCTGCGAGCTGATGTCTGGGCTGCGGGCGCTGCTGGGCTTCGGGCTGCTGGTTGCCGGCTCACGCCTGCCTCGAGTCAGAAGTCAGGCCGGCGCCTGCCGCGCGGGCCCCACGTGGTGGGGAACGCAGCGGCTGAGCGTGGGTGGGCCCCGGGACTCAGAGGCCATGGCGAGCACCGCGGTAAAGTACCTGAGGTAGGCGAGGCCGGGGGCGGGCACGCGGTGGACGGCTGTCCTCGGGCCCGGCGCCTCGTGACACCCGAGGGCAGGATCTCAGGTTAGCGCTTCCCCCAGCCAGGAGGAGGCCCAGGCCGTGGACCAGGAGTTGTTCAACGAGTACCAGTTCAGCGTGGACCAACTTATGGAGCTGGCTGGGCTGAGCTGCGCCACGGCCATTGCCAAGGTCAGTGGCACAACCCGCGATCTCCGGGAGGAGCAAGGAGGTGGCCACACTCCTGAGCATAAAGTATAGGAGCTGGCCCAACTGGTCTGTTACTGCCTGAAAACCCTTTGACTCTGCCTTCAGGCATATCCCTCCTCGTCCATGGCCAGGAACCCCCCTACTGTCCTGGTCATCTGTGGCCCCGGCAATAACGGAGGAGATGGTTTGGTCTGCGCTAGACATCTCAAACTCTTTGTGAGTATGTGGGGAGGAGCCCTGGGGGAGGGCTTTAGGGTTCTGGGATCTGAAGTTAAATTGCCACTTCCCTTTGCATTTAGGGTTACCAGCCAACCATCTATTACCCCAAAAGGCCCAACAAACCACTCTTCACTGCACTGGTGACTCAGTGCCAGAAAATGGACATCCCTTTCCTTGGTGAAATGCCCCCAGAGGTAGGTGGCTTCATTCAATAGCCCATCTCCCCAGTAACCACTCCAGGCTCTGCTTTCTGCCCATTTCCAGGCGGAGCTCACTTACCCAGTCCCAGCACAGAAGATGCCTAAAGGATGCTATTTGAATAGAAGTGGTAGCCCCTCCTCCTCCACAAGATGTTCTCATATGAGTCCCCAATGCCACCACTTTTTACAGCTTTCTTCCCCAGTCCCTCTGTAGTCAGATCCTCTTCCCCTCGCATGCTGTAAACATGATTTGTCCCTCTCTAGCTGGAGTAACTGCCTCACTCTAAATCTTTTCTGCAGATGCATGAGTTTTTTATTAGAAAAACTCTTTAACACATTTTGCAGACAAGGATACAGAGTTGCAGTTAAGTGGTTTGCCAAAATCACAGAATTGAATCATGGCAGAGCTGAGACCAGAAATTGAGCCCTCCTGATTCTGTCCTGGGCTCTTCTGCACTGTAGCCTCTCCAGTGGCAAGCACTCAGAACAGAAAATGTGTGTGAACTCAGCTTGGCCTGAATCCGCGGCCATGCCCCCCTTTCTCTAGTATGCCCTTTGTTGGTGCACTCCTATAATCCCAGCACCTTGGGAGGCTAAGACAGGAGGATTGCGAGTTCAAAGCCAGACTCAGCAATGGTGAGGCACTAAGCAACTCAAGTGAGACCCTGTCTCTAAATAAAATACCAAATAGGGCTGGGGATGTGGCTCAGTGGTCAAGTGCCCTGAGTTCAATCCCTGGTACCCCCCCCCTCCAAAAAAAAATTAAAATAAACAAGCAGGGCATTGTGGCAAATGCCTGTAATTCCAGTGGCTTGGAATAATAAGGCAGGAGGATCCCAAGTTCAAAGCCAGCCTCAGCAATTTAGCAAGGGTCCTATGCAACTTGGTGAGACCCTGTCTCAAAAAATAAAAAAGGGACTGGGCCTGGGGGGCTCGCCTGGCATGTGTCAGGCACTGGGTTTGATCCTCAGCACCACATAAAAATAAAGGAATTGTGTCCACCTACAATTAAAAAAATATATTTATAAATAAGTGAAAGGACTGGGGAATGTGGCTCAGTAGTTAAATGCCCCTGGTTTCAATATCTGATATAAATAAATAGGGCTGGAGAGGTAGCTCAATGTTAAAGCACCCCAAGGTTCAATTCCTAGTGCCAAGAAAAAAAAAAAAAAAGATGGCTTTGAGTGAGATAGTTTCTGTGCCTCTGAGTGCTCTGAGGGTACAGAAGATAGCCCTCCCCAGTTAACCCTCCCCAGTTAAGGCTGCTGGTCTGACATCCTTGCCTTTTCCTGCTCCACCACAGCCCATGATGATTGATGAGCTGTACGAGTTGGTGGTGGATGCCATCTTTGGCTTCAGCTTCAAGGGTGATGTTCGGGAGCCATTCCGCAGCATCCTGAGTGTCCTCAGTGGACTCACTGTGCCGATTGCCAGCATCGACATTCCCTCAGGTGCTGGGACCCAGAAGGTTGGGGGAATTGGGGCTCTACCCTCTGTCGCAAAGCAGGTACCTTGGAATCCTGATTGTTGAGCCAGAGCTCCAACCAGGTCTAAAATGACGAGTATAGAGGGGTTGAACACAGCTTTCCAGGTCCCACATTTTTTAGGGCTGAGGAGGAGTTCACATGCTGGCCCCATGAAGAAAACAAAGCCCAGAGGTATCTGGAGCTCCTATGGTGACAGTTCCTCCAGCAAGGACTGAAGGGGCATCCCAGTCCTTAAGACTAGGGTAAATCGGGCTGGGGCTGGAGCTCACCGGTGGAGCACTAGCCTAGCGTGTGCGAGGTCCTGGGTTTGATCCTCAGCACCACATAAAAATAAATAAAGGTATTGTGTCCAATTACAACTAAATTAAAAAAAAAAAAGACTAGGGTAAAGTGAAGTGAAGAAGGGGACTAGACCTATGGCCTCTTCCA
Organism: Marmota flaviventris; assembly: GCF_047511675.1. Lineage (NCBI taxonomy): Eukaryota > Metazoa > Chordata > Mammalia > Rodentia > Sciuridae > Marmota > Marmota flaviventris. Next base: position 118,009,527 of record NC_092507.1, on the reverse strand, counting down.
CACTTCTGAGCATCACCCTCTTTTCAGGATGGGATGTGGAGAAGGGAAACTCTGGAGGGATCCAGCCAGACTTGCTCATCTCTCTGACAGCACCTAAAAAGTCTGCTACCCAGTTCACTGGTCGCTACCATTACTTGGGAGGTCGTTTTGTACCACCTGCTCTGGAAAAGAAGTATCAGCTGAACCTGCCATCCTACCCGGACACTGAATGCGTCTACCGCCTGCAGTGAGGCAGGTGGGTGGGAATTCTCCTCAATAAAGACTTAGTGCCTTTCCCAGAACTGTTGTCCTGGGAGCTCTTCTGGATGTAAAGATTAATGGGTGGTGGTATTGCCTCTGGGGGAACAGAACAGGCAAGAGAGGTCATGTGGCATTTAGAAAAAAATGATAATTAACTAGCTGTCAAGTCAGATGTGCTGTTTTTCATACACAAGTGACACTTATCCATTTGAGACAGCGAGCTGAATGCTGTCTTTAAGCTACTTCCATTTACATTAATGTAGCAAGACTCCAGGAGGTTAACAGAAGGAATTTCTTCAAAAGACTTCAAGGAAATTTCTTTTTCTTTTTTGTGGTACTGGGGATTGAACCCAAAGCCTCTAACATGCTACACAAGCATTCTACTACTGATCAGATCCCCACCCGTTTTTAGTTTGAGAAAGGGTCCAACTTGAACTTGTGATCCTTCTGCCTCAACTGGGATTCTAGTTGTGTGTACCACACCTTGTATTCAGGACCTTCCAAAGCTGGAATTAAAGATGCCAATTTGTATGTACCTGTAGGCTGGGAGCTCAAGTTCATATTTATTTATAGTCAATTGGTATAGTGTTAGAAACAAGCAACCTATGAGCTGAATATAGCCCATAACCCCAAATTTGTGTTTTTCTTAGCCTTCATGATATTTAAAAGCCAAGACCTTTCCCATAAGTCTGCATTTTGGCGTATTTTGGTAGGGATGCGCCTGTCTATATTCCTGTTCCCACTGCCCCTGTCTACCTTGTTCCTTAGCTGCCTGGCTCCAGGAGGCACTTGAGTTCATGTCTCTGGGTTGGAGGCTGCAGGGAGAGTAGGAGAGACCACGTCCACTCCCTTGACTAAGACGCAGCACTTGTCTCCAGCAGGAGACTGTTGTCCCTGAGCTCAGTTTCCTCTTTGGGAGGGGTTCCTCCTGTAGGATGCTGACCATGGTCTCGGAGGCTACAACTGAAAAGGAACTGACTCCAGCTTGAGAGGCCTTCAGTCTCTCTTCTTCTGTTTCTTCTTTGTGGTGCTCTGGTCAGTGCTGACTCGCCTTCTCTCCTCCCTGAGTTGTTGCCGCCTCCTCTTCTTACCTCTGTTCTCTATTTCCTCAGTCCTGTCATTGTCACCCTCACAGCTTACCTCTGAGACCTCCTCCTCTTTCCTGCACTGCTGTCTCTTCTTCTTGCTTCTGTTACCGCAGGGCGAGCTTCCTGCTTCCCTGGCTGCACCCTCTGGAGCAGTCTCCTCCCCATCCCCATCAGCCACGCTCAAGTCCTCCTTATGCCACCGCTGCTTTTTCTTTTTCTTGTCTCTGCGGCAGGGGTCCCTGTGCGCTCTGCTCGTCACCTCCTTTCTCCCGACACCACTTGCAGGATCCTTCCCTCTTCCTTCTCCACCCAACACCCCCGTCTCTTCCTCCCCCTCCTCCCCTTCACGGTGCTGCCTCTTCTTCTTCTTCCTTTTCTTAAGAGACTGACGGGCTTGCTCTCTGCTCCCGGGTTCTTCGAGCCCACTGGGCCCCGCGGCCTCGTCCTCTCCACTCCCTCTCTCATCTGAGACCTCTTCTTCTTGATGTCGTCTTTTCTTCTTTTTGCTTTTCCTGGTGCTGTGCTCAGTGTGTTCTGGGTGCTCCTCATCCACACTCTGCTCAGTTGCTCTAGGCTCTTTCTGTTTCCTTTTCTTTTTGGGGGGGTTAGGAGGCTGGCTTTCAGACTGTGGCTGAGAGGCCTCAGAGACCTGGCCTTTAAGATGAGCCAGGAAGGCCTGCTCCTGGGCCTCTAGCCGAGCAAACTTGGCCTTCATTGTGATCCCAAGACGTGCAGCCCTGAAACAGACAGTGTCAGCAAGGGTATTGGGAGTTGGGCCTATCCTTAGGCCTGCAGGGAAAGTTGGGGCTTGGGGACAGAGAACTACCTATTTTCAGGCAGCATATGGGTAGACAGCAAGAATTATTTCTTTGGGGTAGAAATAATCAAAAGATAGCATAGGCTTGATAGGCAGAAAGGAAGGGAGCCCAGAAGTGACTACTACTTACTTGTGTGCTGTTCGCCCCTCGCAGGCCTGGAGCAGCATCTCATCAGTCAGGCTGGGGGCAGATGAGGAGTTACAGACAGATTGGCAGAAAGGCTTGACCTATCCTTCCCTCTAAAATGTTTAACACTGAGATTTTTGTTCAAGACCTGGCACTTTTTTTTTTTTAATATTTACTTTTTAGTTATAGGTGGACACAATATCTCTATGTTATTTTTATGTAGTGCTGAGGATTGAACCCAGTGTCCCACACATGGTAGGCAAGTGCTGTACCTCTGAGCCACAACCCAGGCCCAAGACCTGGCACTTTCTGAAGTGCTAAGGACATACTAATTAATACAACCCAATTCCACCCCCAGGAAACCCAGGCAGGCACTGGACTCGGCTCTTTCTCCCTCCCCAAACCCCGCCCACCATGCTAAAGTGGACTCTCACATCTTTGGGGGTCTGGGCCCCTGGCTGTCGTCATCACTGCTGCTCTCCAAGTTTCTGTCTGGCTTCTCTCCACCCGAAGTCAGCGTGGCCGTCTAGGAGGGATGAAGTGCGTGCACATGGCCCACTCAACACCACTACCACCCCTCTTCCTTTGTGGAAGCCTCCCAGGAATTCATAGCCTAGGCAGGAATTTGCCAGCCCCCAACTTGCTCCTTGCAGAGCCACAGGCACGGGGGCCTGCATACTTCAACCTGGCAGAAGGTGGACTGCAGCTGCTGGAAGCAAGCAACCTTGGGCTCATAGCTGGCTGGTGGGCAGAACAGACAGGAAGGGAGTGCTCTGGGTCATCAGACCGTTACAGAACAGGTGCCAACAACTGACAATAAAGATGGCATCCACCCACCCCCACCCAATACCGACTCACGGCACCTTCATTTAATTAGATTAACTGAGAAGCTACAATGGGCCAAGGAGCTGGGGATACAAAGTTGAATAAAAATGAGAAGGGTCCAGCCCAGGTGGAGCTATAGGGAAAGGGATAAGAAATACAGTCCAACATAGGCAATTATGATGGAAATGCTACCTCTGGTAGAAGAGGGGGGGCCCAAGTCAGACTTAAGGGCTTGGGAGGGGTTTCTAAAAGTAACTGATGAGTAGTCTAGAAGACAAGAAAATCAGCAAAAGGAGAATACGCCTGGCAGAGGGAATAGTACATGCAAAAACCTGCAGGTGGAAGAACACAGTATCTTCAAAGAAAAGAAACATTCTAGTTGGCTAAAGTGTAACTGTCCTCGAGGAACTGGCAAGACGTGGGGCTGGAGAAAAGGCAGGGACAAGGCATGAAGGGCCATGTACACAGCCAGATAAACCTGGACCGCACCATCCCAGTCCAAGAAGAGTTGGTGACATGCTGAAAGTTGTTCTAGAGCCCACATCCTGGATGTTTTGTAGAGGGTAAAGTGATTGGGGTGGGGAGCGAGACTAGGGGTGAGGAGGCTGTTAAAGAAGTGACCATGACATGAACTGGAGTAGTACAACAACAGAGAGAAACAGAGAGTGGAAAGATCTGCTAGGTAATATGCAAAGCCCTCAGCACATAACAGCCATTCAATGTTAGCTCCCTTCTACTGGTACAGTAAAATCAAACCAGCTGGGCGTGGTGGTGTGCACCTGTAATTTCAGTAACTCAGGAGGCCGAAGCAGGAGAATCACAAGTTCAAGGTCAGCCTCAGCAATTTAGTGAGGCTTTAAGCAACTGAGCAATACCATGTCTCAAAAAAGAAATAAAGAGGCTGGGGATGTACTCAGTGTAGAGCACCTCTGAATTCTATCCCCAGTGCCAAAAAAAAAAAAAAAAAGTAGACTAGGGCTGGGGTTGTGGCTCAGAGGTAGAGTGCTCGCCTACCATGTGCAAGGCCCTACGTTCAATCCTCAGCACCACACAAAAATAAACAGATAAAATGAAGGTATTGTGTCCAACTACAACTCTACAACTAAAAAAATAAATATTAAAAAAAAAAAAAAAAGAGACCAAACACCTGGGTTCTGGTCCTATTTGCTGTTACTAGCCAACTGGGCTCTTTGGCAAGTTACTTTTCACCCATTTAGCCACATATGCAAAATAAGGATGGACTAGATAAATTCTTAGGTCCCCTTTACCTTCTAAGTCCTTTGAATAGACACAGATGCCACCATCTGGACCCTACCCTCCATTCCCTATTACTCCTCCCCCAGTGACTGGCAGGGATCCATGCAGCTGAAGATCTGTATATTTGCAGTATTGGGGATTGAACCCAGCATCTCTCACACGCTAGGCAAGCATTCTGCCACTGAGCTATATCCCCGCTATATTGTTAATATTTGTATGTGTGTGTGTTAGTACTGGATTGAATTCAGGCGCACTCTAGGTTACCTCCCTGGCCCTTTTTGTTTTTTGACATAGGTTTTGCTAAGTTGCCGGGGCAAGCCTAGAACTTATGATCCTCCTGCCTCACCCTCCCAGGTTGCTGAGATTACAGGCATGTGCCACTCACCCAGCTCTGAAGATCTCCATTCTTACTAAGAACTTGGGCAGTCTAAGTTAACCCAGAAAGATGAGCACAGGATCACACTAGGTTATGGACGGTCCTGATAATTGGTAAGGCACACAAAGCAATTGCTCAGGCTCCAAGAGAAGCCAGGAAGGCAAAAAGGATGGCCCTCTCACCCCAGCCTCTAATACCTTCATGAACTTCTGATACAGCATGTTAGGCTTGGGACGATTATGAGTGGTCTCCTTGGAAAGGCGTCTTATCTGCACTCCGTCCTGCAGGAAGGTATAAGTGAGTAGGTGGCATACCATATGTTCCCTTCCCACCGTGTCTCAGGCCCTCCATTTCCTGTGCCTGCCTATCAGAGCTCATACCTGCCCAGTTTCTACTACCAAGTTGGCTGCAGTCTTGTTGAAAAGCTCATTCCACCAGTGGTTTGTGAACTCCTTGGCAGGATCATGTCCCACCTGCCAGGGGAATAAGTATGAACCTTGAGTACCTGTCCATCAAGCCCTCAAGGGTCCCCTCTCTCGTCCGTGCTGACCAGCCTGCCCAGTCTTACCCCATGAGTATCTTGCTTCAGAGTCACCTTGATGGCCTGGGTGATGCCATTTTCCTTCCGGCCTAGTCCTTTGCCTGCAGAGAACAGTGAATAACTTGGCTTATTCTGCAGCCTGCCTTGAGCCACCAGCCACTCCACACATGTCACTCCTTGCCATTGTACACCTTAGCATTTGGGTATACTTTATCCCTTTTAGAAGGACTTCTAGTCTCATTCTTTCTAGTGCCACTCTATGCATTCCCACTGTGTCTAAACCTAAGCTAACCTTCTACCCTGACTCTTCAGGGACAGAGTCCAGGTCCCTCCTTCCCTCCCTGGGTCCTCCCAACCACTTCTTCTTCCTTGTTATCCACTGTCAAATTTTCCTCATTCTTCTCTCTTTTGAATAAATCAGAAAACTTATTCTTCTGTAAAATTTTCCTTTAAACTACCTTTTCCTCTAACTAAAGGACTACAGTGGGTAATCCAGGAGGCCTCTCCCCAAGGCAGAAGGTGGGCAGGGAGTTGGGGATTATGGAAGAGGCTCCATGGGGATAACCTTGAGTCCATCCATGCTTTAGCAGCTGCTCCTCAGCAAACTTCATCCCACGACTCTTGACCTCTGGGGTGATGCTCATGGTGGGCAAAGAGGCTTGGCTTTCACCAGAGGAGAAATGACATCATCCTTTTAAGAGGAAAGAAGAAAGTGCCCATAGCAGCCATGAACTGTGGGAGGCCATCCTCGCATGTGAATGAGTTACCTCCCAGGCTGGGTGAGAGGCGCTTGGACAGTCCGAGGGCTTGTCTGTGCAGAGGCATGCCTGGCCACTGACCTGAAGACCCAATCGCCAGCCCTGACCTTGGGATGCTGCCCCCCTTAACCTTCATTGGATGGGATTTTCGCTTGAATTTTTTGTTCCCCCAAAAAAGCTCAATCCCTGGCATACTCTCCCTCTCTCATTTGTCTCTTCTGTAAACCTCGCCACCGCATTAGGTGGCTGGAGGCAGGAGCTAGGAGAAGCCGTCTCATGAGCTGGAGTTAAAGGTAAATGAGAGTCTGTCTCTTTAATGTAAAACTCACTAGCAATTTCTTATGCATCGAACCTTCTTTTATGAAGCTCGCGCTGGTCGTGTGGCAGAATGAACCCTACTCTGGCTGCTCTTGTAAGAATTCTCTTTCCTGAGCCCTCAGGAGAGACAGGAAGGAGGGCCTGTTTCTTCCTGACTGCTCCTGGGGAGCTCCCTGACTGTCCAACACCAACATATCTCAGACTCAAGAAGGAATGGTGTTAACACTAATGCCTAGATTTATGGAGAGCTCACCACAAAGGTATGCTAATGCTTTCCTGAATGTGGATTCAGGAAAGTATTATAATGATCTCTATTTTAGCTGGGCACAGTGGCTCACACTTGTAATCCCAGTGACTCAGGAGGCTGAGGCAGGAGGATCACAACTTCAAAGCAAGCCTCAGCTAGTCAGCGAGTCCCTAATCAACTTAATGAAACCCTGTCTCAAAATAAAAACTAAAAAGGGCTGGGATATGACTCAGTGGTTAAGTATCCCTGGGTTCAATCCCCAGTACCAATATAAACAAACATCTCTATTTTACAAAAGAGGTTAGGTAACTTGCTTAAGGTCACACAGGAATTTGTGCAAAATTCAAATCAAACAGCTTGTCTGCAGAGTCCACACTCTGCCACCATATATACCATCTCCCAAAATATATTATTCTATAAAAATAAAGCTATAAGGTCCTTATCAACCTGAGTTTTAAGGTAATAGTTAGGAAAGCCTACATTCTCTACTATGTCACAGCATTTACACGGTCCTATTGGTAAGGAGCTACACTTTCCCCACAGTGCTGCTGTGTCTGCCTTGGTGGAGCTCCCCTTCTGAAAATGTCCAGCTTAGAAGGGCACTCTGAGGAATTGAACCCCAGGGCACTTAACCACTGAGCCACATCCTAGCCCTTATATTTTATTTAGAGGCAGGGTCTCACTGAGTTTCATCAGCCTCACTAAATTACTGAGCCGGCTTTGAATTGGTGATCCTCCTAAATCGCTGGGATTATAGACATGCACCACCATGCCTGGCTTAGAAGGACACTCATACTGAGCATTTAATGCTTAACAGGTAGATTACACATATTGTCATATAATCTTGACAATTCCGAGATAAGTTATGCTTCCTTTATGAGTTTCTTGCACGAGCACACAGCTGATGAAAATGGAATAATAGCCCAATCAGCCTGACTCCAGAATGGTTCCCTATCACTCCATCAACTAGAGGCATTTCTTTACAGTAACTCATGTTGTTCTATTTGAACTCAGAATGGTATTATCAAACTTATATGTAAATTTGTCTCTGAAATGGTTAAAGTGTCTTATCACATAAGACATTGAAAACTAAGATTATCAATGCTGACTCACAGTTAACTTGTGCTAATATCTGCAGACATTTCATTTATTATAGACATTTCATTTATTGCAGATGATTGTCAAGAATAACTCAGGGTAATTCATACCCTCCCAAAGTGACAACTCTTTTGTTATTGTAGACGGACATGATACCTTTTTTTTTTTATTTTTATGTGGTGCTGAGGATCGAACCCAATGCCTCACACATGCTAGGCAAGTGCTCTACTAACGACTAGCCCCCAAAGTGACAACTTTTTTTTTTCAACTTTATTTTATGAGTTTACTTTTCTATACGGTGCTGAGGATTGAATCCCGTGCCTCACATGTGCTAGGCAAGCCCTCTACCACTAAGCCATAACCCCAGTCTCCAAAGTGACAACTCTTAAGGGAAAACTTTTAAGAAGACATAGTAAGTATCTTTTTTTAAAAAAAAAAATGAGACACACCATGACAGCCACTCCTCCTAAACATAATATGTTAGATTTAAGAATGGTGAGCAGGAGACTGTTGGCCTGTTTTGTATGCTTGTTTGGAAATATTTAGGGGCAGTTTCTATCTAAGGAGGTTTTTGTGAATCTCTTATCCCCCCTCTTCCATCCCAGCAGAAGAGCCCTGGGGATTCTGCCATTTTTTTCTAATCCACGTATTGCTCTAAGCATTTTCCATTAAACATTAAAAAAAGAAGAAAAATGGTGAGCAGTCCCCAGTACAAATTCAGGATGCTTCACATTTCTACTGTGAAAGATGATAACCTGAAACCATAGCTGCTACCTTGTGAGCTTCGACAGAAAGTTTTAAGTAAAGAAATTGCTCTATCTTGTTTCTTGATACTCTAAGACAAGTAAAATTCAAATGCTGAAGCCTTTTAGGCCACCTCAAAACAATCTCCTTTCAGAAGTCATCTCTGATCAATCCCCAGATTTCAACAATCATATTTTACACATTGCCCATTTACTCTGTACCAGCCTGTTGTTAACTACTTCACATGGATTATCACATTTCAACTGATCAACAACGACATTAGGAGGCGTTATCAGTAATTAAAAAAAAAAAAAAAAAAGCAAACAGGGGGCTGGGGTTATGGCTCAGTGTTAGAGCGCTTGCCTCGCACGCCCTGGGTTTGATTCTCAGCACTACATAAAAAATAAAGATGTTGTGTCCATCTACAACTGAAAAAAAAAAAAAAAAGGCAAACAGACACGCTATTGCCCAAATCAAATAGCTAGCGAGGAGTGGATGCAGGATCGGTAGTGGGGCAACTCCAGAACTGTTGTTCTTAACCACTAGCTCTTCGGTTCCTTACAGCCCCTCTTGCTGTCTGCGGTAAGGCTTACCCTTGTCTTGGCAATTCAAAACCACACGCCCTCAATTCAGAAGCAGGCTTTGTTCGCCTGACACATAAAGCCTCTCCAGAAATCGAGAATGCTTTGGGTCATTTATCGAACCGAATGACATGCATGGGGATCGCTTTAAACGGACTTCCAATGGGTGCGGGGAAAACTAAGTCTCGGGGGTGCCCCGCGATCCTCGTGAAGGCCGGGCACGCTTGGGGACACTCTCTGCCCAACCTGTCTTCCCAGATGGCGCAGGGCCTCTGTCTTAGAGCAGCCCTGGAGCCGGCTGCTCTTCCCCGGCCTCCAACCTCCTGCTGCAGTCTCCTACCCTCCCAGCCGCTCCTAGCCCGGGTAAGGGAGCCTTACCCGCCTCGAGAGGTGCTCTCCGCGGAAACATGTGCCACGCCTGACTCGGGCGCCGCCATTTCCCCGGAAATCGCGTCCCGGTCCTTCTAGGCTGCGGGGACCATAGAGACGCCCGTGGGCCCTAGGGTCCCAGTCCTGCGGAAGCCGTCTCGGAGGCTTGGTGTCGTGGACGCTGGGCGCTGGGGTGTGCCTTGCCCCGGGTTCCCTGGATGGTCCACTTGCTTCCTCCCCGCAGGCCACGAAGGGCAGGGGACTGCGTCGTCACCGAGTCCCCGCGGGATGCCGAGTACAGCTTTGGGCTGCGCCGGGGGCGGCTTGAGCAGGTCGTGGGGCGGCAGGGGGTGGCCGCCGAGCTGTGCTGGACGGGAATGGACCTCAGCTTTAGGGAACAGTTATTCTGAGACTAGAAATGTCAGTAGGTTCCTCGGACACTCTGTGCCCGCCCACCCTGCCCGGTGTGCCAGGACCTGCCGGTTCCGGGGAACTCGGGGAGGCGGAGACGCGAGCCCGCGAGATCCCGCCCGCACGCCTGCCCGGGCCGTTGGGCTTCCCTGTGGACACGGGGGTCTTTGAACAGGGAGGGAGGAGCCGCACGTGCCGCCGACCGCAGCTGTGCCCAGTGTTCACCGGCCCCGGGTCTCCTGAGCCGCCCAGGGAGGACGACGAGTGCCCCTCACCCGCCTCCGCACATCCGTCCTCCGAGGGCTTAACGCCCCTGGACGCTTGTAAGCAGAAAAAAAAAAAAAAAAGCCATTTCACAGTTAGGCCTGGCACCGATGCTTAGAATACTATACCTAGTTCATCCTCCGTGAAGTTTTTTTCCACAGATTTATTTATTTATTTTAGTCTGTGGGTTGAACCCAGGGATGTTCTACCCCTGAACTAGGTCCTCTGCCCCTTTTTAGTTTTTATTTAGAGACAGGACCTCTCTCAATTGCTAAGGCTGGCTTTGAACTTAGGATCCTCCTTTACATCCTCCTGCCTCAGCCTTCCGAGTCCCTGGGGTTACAGCATGCACCACCACTCCCCGTCTTACCTTTACTTTAACATATGGTAACTCTGGATCCTGGATATTGGAAATTTAGATGCTTGCAGAAGGAACCTGGGATGCCACAAAGACATTCCTCTAGCGGGATCCAAATGAAGAGCATTCTGTGAATGGGAGTCCTTTTCTCACTCTGCTACTAATTGTGTGACCTTGAACAAATCACTTCTTAGCATCAAGAGCACCCTTGCCCTGATATGTACAATTAGAGTATTGGACTGGTTCAATCTTTTTCACAAAGTGAGTTTTATTATAGTATTTCAGGGATCACAGAAATTCCACAGATAGGACTTCAATTTCTACTACCCCTCCCCCAATTCTACCCCCATTATCTTATTTGTGTGTGTGAGGGCTGGGATGTAGCTCTGCCACCAAGCAGTTGCCTCACATTGGCAAAGCCCTGGGTTCCATCCCCAGTTCCAACAACAACAACAAAAAAAATGTGTGTGGTGTGTGTGTGTGTGTGTGTGTGTGTATGTATATATATTTTAAAAGATTAAAAGTCAGGTTTGAAAACAAATGATTTAGCCTTCATGGTTCCTTTCCATCCAGATCCTCCTCCCCCCGAAACTGGGGATTGAACCCAGGGGTTCTTTCCCACTGAGCTACATACACAGCCCTTTTCATTTTTTATTTTCAGACAGGGTCTCACTAAGTTGCTGAAGCAGCCTGGAATTTGCAGTCCTCCTGCTTCAGCCTCCTGAGTCACTGGGATTACACACATGACTGGCTTTATTTACTTTGAGACAAGAGTCTCACTAAATTGCCCAGACTGGCCTAAAACTTGCAATCCTTCTGCCTCAGCCTCCTGATTTGCTGGGTTCACAGGCATGCACCATTCTCCATAAGCACACAAAAATAACAAGGGAAGAGCATCAGTGTATTATAAACAAGGAATTCCTAGGTATAGGAAAATTATGGCTTCTTCTTCTTCCTCTTTTTTTTTTTTTTTTAACCCAGAAGTTCTACTACTGAGCTACATCCCAAGCCCTTTTCATTTCTATTTTAAAACAATCTAAGTTGCATAGAGCCTTGCTAAGTTGCTGAGGCTGGCTTTGAACTTGTGATCCTTCTGCCCCAGCCTTCCAAGCTGCTGGAATTACAGGTGTGCGCCATTGCACCTGGCCTGCTCTTTTCTTCTGAGGGGTGCAGGTATGGAGTACTGGGGATTGAACCCTTGAACAGGCTAATCCTGTGCTCCACCCCCATGCCCTTTCCCCCTTCTTTATATTGACAATGATTGCTTAGCCAAACTTGAGTCAGGCTATTGAATCTATTGAAGCTTCTCACAGCCAAATCTACGCACTTTATAAAATTCAGTTTTAGCAAAGAACCCTGCTAAATCCATTCAGCAATACCCCCCCCCCTTCATATCTGATCACTCTCAATATCTGATCAGGTTCTTCATCCTTCACCAGCCCCAAGTGATGCCTGATCACCTTGTTAGGCTGGTTTAGCCAGAATTCCCTCACCCCTCACATTCTCTCTTTATAACCCATCCTACTCCTTGGCTATAAATTTCCACTTGCCCCTATTCTATTCAGAGTTAACCCAATCCCTCTCCCCCAATGCAGAATTCCATTACCATGACCTATCTAAACCTGTCTCTCTGGCCCTGAATAAAGTCGGCCTTACTATGCTTTGACAAACATCAACAAATAAGCTTTTTCTTTAACAGTAATCTTTGCAATTAAAAATGTCATCGATCAGGGCTGGGAGTGCTAACTCAGTGTTAAAGCACTTGCCTAACATGAATGAGGACCTGGATTGGATCCCAGTACCATTCAAAAAAAATCAATTAATGCATTATTTTCATTAGGAATAATAATTTCAAAATAGCAAATGGATACAAATTAGAGTTTCTCAGTGCTGAGGGAAACGGGCCAAAGGTGAGGAACAATTATAAAAAGCATTCCATTTCAGAAAACCTCCATGGCTCATGGCCTAGGGTGCCATTTCTCTTCCTCCCCTTCTTCTCATTTTTATTCCCGTCAGTGGATCTGAAATTGCAGAAAGAGAAACTATCTGTGGTTGCAATACAATGTGAGATTTTTTTTAATGCTTGTATAACAAATACTGGCAATATTTACCTAAGAGAATGTTATTTACTTTTCTTTCTGTTCAGGAAAAAAAAAAAAAAAAAAAGGTGTGCCTGATCTTATAAGATCTTTCCTAATCCTCAGTCTAGGCAGTTTTTTTTTTTTAATTTTTTAATACTTATTTATTAGTTTTCGGCGGACAGAACATCTTTATTTGTATGTGGTGCTGAGGATCGAACCCGGGCCGCACGCACGCCAGGCGAGCGCGATACGGCTTGAGCCACATCCCAGCCCCAGTTTAGGCAGTTTCTAATTTTCCTAATTCATTAACCATTTGAGTTCATGAGAGTAAATATTTTATAGTTCCTAGCATACTGTGCTTTACCATTTAAAAATCATTTTTACCAGGCACAGTGGCACACGCCTGTAATCCTAGCAACTTGTGAGCCTGAGGCAGGAGGATTTCAAGTTGGAGACCAGCTTCAGCAATTTAGCAAGACTCTGTATCAAAATAAAAAATAAAAAGGGCTGAAGATGGTTAAGTGCCTATGATTTTGATCTCAAGTATGAAAATAAAATTAAATAAATAAAATAACTTTTTGCACAGTGGTTTATAGTTTAAAATATCATTTTTCACAAACATCAACATATAATTGCCCCTCTGTATCCACAGATTCAACCAAGCACAGATAAAAAATATCGGGGCCAGGTTGAGTGGCACATGCCTATAACCTCAGCAGCTGGGGCGGCTGAGGCAGGAGGACGGAAAGTTCAAAGCCAGCCTCAGCAACCGTGAAGTGCTAAGCAACTTGGTGAGACCCTGTCCCTAAATAAAATATAAAATAGGGCTGGGGATGTGGATCAGTGGTTGAGTGCCCTGAGTTCAATCCCTGGTACCCTCTCCCCCCCAAAAAAAAATCGGAGAAGAAAAACAGAGAGCTTGCCTGGCAGGTGTGAGGCATTGAGTTTGATCCTCAGCACCACATAAAAATAAACAAAACAAATGTATTGTGTCCATCTACAACTAAAAAAAATGTGAAATTTTAAAAATAAATAAATATACAGGAGGGCCAGGTCTGGTGGCCCACGCCTATAGTTCCAGCCTCTTAGGAGACTGAGGCAGGAAAATTGCAAGTTTAAGGCCAGCCTCAGCAACTTAGCAAGGCCTGTAGCAATTTAAGAGGCCCTGTCTCAAAAAAATGAAAAGGGCTGGGGATGTTGCTCAGCAGCAATAGAGTTTTTGAAAGGATGTGCCTCAGTTACATGCAAATACAAGGCTGTTTTATGTAAGGAACTTGAGCATCCAGATTTTGGTATCTGTAGGTGGTCCTAACACCAATCCCCTGTGGATGTTGAGGGGTGATTTCTTTGATTCTCACCATTATCCTGTATTTTATGTAATTGCCTCCAGTTAGTTGTAGATGAGTAACTTGAGGGCCAGGCAGAGCACAGAGACAGGAAGTGGGCTAAAATGTGCTCACAGCGTTAGTGCTGCCATCAGTGTGTGTTCAGCTCACTATTTATTCTCTTAGATGCAGTGCTGTCATCTGCCCTTAGAGCCACTGTTCTCTGGGATCTGGGTCAAGACCTGTCTCTGACCCCTAAGTCCTGTTCCTCTAGTTGTGCCTCGCCTTTCCCTGGCCACACTTCTCTCAAGGGGCTTGGAACCCCAGCCTGTGTAAACGCTGGTGGCCGGCTCTCCTTTGCAGTGCTTGCTGGACTTCTAGAGTTGTCCTAGGGACTACGGGTTTCAACACACTGGCTTTCTTTTATTTCTTTTTCATTCTCTCTGCATCTCCTTACTGGGGATTGCACCCTGGGGCACTTTGCCACTGAGCTACATTCCCAGTCCTTTTTATTTTGAGACAGAAACTTGATAAATTGCCCATGTAATCCTCGAATTTGTGATTCTCCTTCTTCAGCTTCTGGAGAAGCTGGGGTTATAGGTGTGCACCCTGTGCTTTATTTTTTTTTAAATCCAAATGGAATAGTTTCAGAAATATCAGCAAAAATGCTGTGGAAACCGGGCATGGTGGCACATGGCCTGTAATCCCAGTGGCTCAGGAGGCTGAGGTAAGAGGATCTCCAGTTCAAAGCCAGCCTCAGCAACTTAGCTAGGCACTAAGCAGCTCAGTGAGACCTTGCCTCTAAATTATATATATATATATATATATATATATATATATATATATATATATATATATATATATATATATATATATATAAAGGGCTGGGAGTGTGGCTCAGTGGTTAAGCACCCCTGGGTTCAATCCTGGGTACCAAGGAGAGAGATAGAGAGAGAAAAAGAGAAAGAGAGAGACAAGAAAGAAAAACAAAAAAGCTTTGGAAAAAATTCTGTAAGGGGCCAGTTGTGGTGGCCTGTAATCCCAGCTTTTTAGGAGGCAGAGACACGAGGATCACGAGTTCAAAGCCAGCCTCAGCAAAGGAGAGGTGCTATGCAACTGAGTGAGACCCTGTCTCTCTAAATAAAATACAAAATAGGGCTGGGGATGTGGCTCAGTGGTCAAGTGCCCCTGAGTTCAATCCCTGGTACAAAAAAAAAAAAAAAAAAAAAAAAATCCGAAAGGGACTGTATAAAAGATCTCAACACCAGCCAGAGTAGAGATGGGAAACGGATCCACCATGGCAAAAAAGACACCAAGGAATCCCGGCCTTATTCTTCTCCTGGCACTGCTGCCCCAAACATGAAGCAAAGCATCTTGAGAAATTGGGACTCCCCCTTCCACAACTCGAGCTTAGCTGAACAAAGAAAAACAAGGGTCCGCGGGGCGCTCTGAGTCGGAGCGGCGAAGTCTTTGATTTGAGCATCCTCTGCCGTAAACATCTGGTGATCCCTGACAGGAACTGGGTGTGGCGCCCAGAACTCTGCAGAGGCCGTCGGGCGGCTGACGCAGCCCTCTTCCTCCACCTGCTGGCGCTCTTTGGTATTGCATGTTACCATTTAAATTATATGTATAATGTATGGAAATGGAAATGTATGATATATAAGTGCCTTGCACGATTGGAAGGATAGACAACAAGGTGTTAAAGGGGAATTTTCATTTTTTCTTCGGTGCTGGGGATTGAACCCAACCCGAGGCCTTGCTCTTGCGAAGCAAAAGCTCTATCACTAAACTACACCCCCAACCCTAATTTCATTTTATTTTATGTATGTATTTTTGTGGGGATTTAACCCAGGGGCTCTGTACGACTGAGCAACATCTCCGGCCCTTTTAATTTTGTTTTGAGACAGGGTCTTGCTAAGGTGCTTCGGCTGGTCTAGAGCTTGTGCTCCTCCTCCCTCAGTATCCTGAGTAGTTGGGATTAGTAGGCGTGTACCATTGCGCCTGGCTTTTTGGATTCTTTTTAAATTTTTTTTTTGTGGGGCGCAGGGCTTTTCCCATGCTAGGCGAGCACTCTACCATTGAGCTGTATCCACAGCCCTAGGCCTAACATTTTTTATGTTTATTCAAATTACCTGGGAGGGGCTGTGCACACCTGTAATCCCAGAGATTTGGGAGGCTGGCTCACAAATTGCCCACACTGATTCAAGGCCAGTCTGGGCAACTTAGCAGGACCCTACCTTAAAATAAAATTAAAAAAAAAAAAAGCCCCCACATGATGGTGTACACCTGTAATCCAAGCAACCAGGGAGGCTGAGACAAGAGGATCACAAATTGGAGGTCAGCCTCAGCAACTTAGTGAGACCCTGTCTCAAACAAAAAATAAAAAAGGGCTGAGGGTGTGGCTCAGTGGTTAAGCAGCCCTAGGTTCAATTCCTGGCACCAAAGTAAATAAATAAATAAATAAATAATAAAATAAATAATAAATAAATAAAAATTTTAAAAGTGGGGTGGGTGTTGGGTGGCTCAGTAGAAAATAAAACAAAACACAACGGGGCGGGAGGGAGAGAGACAAAGCAATCCTCATTTCACCTTCTTCTACATTTGGAGGGATTCTTCTTTCGTGGCAAGGAAGAACTCCTCTAGCATTGGAGATGAACTATCTGGGCTACTTAATTACTATGTGATCTCCAACAGTAACTGACCCTTTCTGGACGTCGTTAAAGGGTTCCTCTTGCGTCTATCAAATACTTCAAGGCCTTCCTCTCTGCCCTGCTCAGCCTTTATGGGTTCACATACCAAAGACTTCCAGCCACAGTTAAGAAGTGATTTGGAGGAGAGGAGGAGGATGGGTGAACCTGGGAAACAGACAACCATCCAGGCTGGGGAGCATTTGTCCTCCCCTCCCGTCCCTCTCCCTCTCCCTCTTTGAACTGGGAAGAAGCCAATCAGATGCACTGGATCAGGGCGTCCTGTTCGAGGAGACAGGAGGCTATTTGTCTTCTCTCATGAGAGACTGTCCAGGGAGGAGGAAGGAAAGGCTTGGGGACAGGGATGGAGTGAACAGAAGGAATACAGCCAACTGGACCCCTGAAGAGTATAACTGGGGTGCCCTTGTGTGGTCCAAGTGAGAACCTGGAGCTCTTGTGACTTGAAGAGAAACCAAAGAGGGATTGGTGGAAAACAGCAGAAAGTTCTGGTTTGGGACAAATCACCTTTTTCCCCATCTCTTCTTCATCTGGTAAATGAGGAAGCTCACTGTTCTGAGGTGACCCCCAGTTCTGGAACTGTGTGGTTCTAGAAACCCAAGGCTACAGACATAGGTTTGCTCAGCAGAGAAAAAAAAAAGCTAAGAAGCAATTTAAAGCCCTGAATTTTCCTAAACAACTATTAATGGGGATGTATAGTGGGAGTCCTTCATCTGCTTTGATAGCAAACAAAAAGGAGTTGGATTTATTCTGGATTGTAGGGAATGTTTTGAATCTTGATCTGGAGGGGGTTACCTATGTTCATGATGTATACACAGGTAAAAAAAGTCATTGATCTTACACTTAAGATCTGTGTGCTCTTTGAATATGTGAATCATCCCTCAATAGAAAGACTTTAAGCCAGGCACACTGGCACACATTTGTAATCCCAGCGGCTTGGGAAGCTGAGGCAGGAGGATTGCAAGTTCAAAGCCAGCCTCAGCAATTTAGCAAGGTCCTAAGCAACTTAGTGAGACCCTGTCTCTAAATAAAATATAAAAAGCCCTGGGGATGTGGTTTATTCAGTGGCTAAGTCCCCTGGGTACAATCCCTGGTACCCCCCACCCAAAAAAAAGGAAGAAAGAAAAGTCCTCCTCCTCATCTAATTTCCATCTCTTCTATGTCTCTGCATTAATAGTAGCTATTTCCTCTGCCCTCTGTGGAAGCAGGCCACTCCCCTGGACTCAGATAAAATCTTTTCAGAATCTTGCAACTTGGAATTCTGAGGGAGACCCCATTTCAACCTTCTCACCACCTGTTCTCTCCCCCTCAGCCCATTCTCTTCTCCTTGGATGTCAATTCCTGTCCCGAGCCCGCCCCCCACCCAGGCTCTTTTTCCGGTGGTATGTGCCAGCCGGTCCTGCATCCCACATCCCCAGCTGTTGACATTTCGTTGCCATTACCCACGGCATAAAGAAAGGCGCCCTGTTAGTCAACAATAGGGGGAAAGACAGAGACAATGGGAAATTGTGCTTCCGATGGGTGGGAACAGAGAAGGAAAGGACAGACAGACGGACAGATGGGGAGGGCAGAGCTGGATAGAAGGGGTCAGCTTCCTTGAAGCATCTCACCTTAATAGCCTCTTCCCAAAGGCCATGCACACCCAGATGCGGTGGGCAGAGGACTTGCAGGGACGAAGTAGAGGAGCTGCCTAAATGAGACCCACATGGCAGTGCAGAGGACCCGAGCTTGACTGCCATGGATCTGTGAGCCACATTCAGGGCTCATTCCCATCCCACCGGTCCTACACCTTCACACCCACTGGTCAGTCCACCCCCTTCTGGTTCAAGAGTGTTTAGAAGAAACAAGGCACCTGCTTTCTGCACTCTTCCAGGTAATCATTTCTGAGCTGACCCCTTTACTCCATCTTCCCTCTTGGTTCCCACCCCTCATCCCAAACCCATCATCTCCTCCTGGTCCCAGGATGGTGAGCTCCACAGATAAAGGTACGGGGCTGGACACAGGTCACTTAGCCTGGCTTACTGGACTGATGGTTGAGAGAAGCTTCCAGCACTCTTCTTCTTTGAGCACAGGGATGAAGCCTTTCTCAAAGGTATAAAGGGGGTAACCACGTTGGTCAAGTGCTCAAGCCCTGGGGCTTCAAAGTGCTTGGACTTCCAGAGAGACCCGGAAACACCTTTACCAGGACCCACTGGACTGCCTTAAGCAGGACAGAGAGCAGCTGAGCATTGCTCCCTTCGTCTCTGGAAGAGACCAGCTTCTCACAGGTAGGCAATGGGGCTGCTGGCTACCGTGTCATTTTCGGCAAAAGCATGAAAACACTATGTGGACTCATTTTAAACTACAGAAATATATGGGGCTGGGATTGTGGCTTGGTGGTAGAGCACTTGCTTAGCATGTGGGAGGTACTGGGTTAGATTTTCAGCACCACATATAAATAAATAAATAAATAAATGTCTATTGACAAGAAAATATTTTTTAAACAATACAGAAATATAGATCAGTGATAAAGAGCTTGTCAGATCTGGGTTCAAATCCCAGCAGATCCTTCCTCTTACTATGTGACCACACTGAAGTTTCCTAAAAAGTGTGCACCTTTGTTTCAACATGTGTCATATGGTGTTTGTTAGTTCCTGTCCTCACAGGATTGCTAGGAAGGGGAAATACACACTTATGTATATAAGTATATACACAAAGTGCTTGAAGTGGTGTCAGGCATATTTGACTTTAAACATTTTTTTAGTCATTTCAGAGTTGTTTTTTAATTTTTTATTTATTTTTTTAAATACATGAGAGTAGAATGTATTACAATTCTTATTACACATACAGAGCACAATTTTTCATATCTTTGTATAAAGTATGTTCATGCCAATTCATGTCTTTATACATGTTGAACATTTAAGATGTTGATGCTAGCTGTCATTATAGTTGGTTCCAGATTCAATGTCAGTTCTCATGTCACTCTTTTTTTTTTTTGGTGGGGGGCGGTAACTGAGGATTGAACCCAGGAGCACTTAACCACTGAGCCACATCCCCAGCCCTTTTTTGTATTTTATTTAGAGACAGGGTCTCCCTGAGTTGCTTAGTGCCTTGATAAGTTGCTGAGGCTGCCTTTGAACTCACGATCCTGCCTCAGCCTCCCAGCTGCTGGAATTACAGGTGTGTGCCACTACACCTGGCCATGGTCACCCTTATTTAGCAGGTTTTCCTAACAGTGCAGGAGGGTCTCTCATTCAGATCCTGTCGCAAGTACTCTCACTTTGAATCACTGGGAACTTCTTACTTCTTACTTACTAAACTGTTTCTCCAGCACGTTAGTGTCTGGCCCTCATTTGCAGGGAGATGGAGCTCAGTTCTTTAGATTTCTGGCTACTCTTCAGGAAGTTTCCTTTCTCTCCCCATACCCTCTCTCTTCCTCTCAGAGGTCCTTAACGTAAGTTCATTCATTAAAACACCCACAGACACTCCTACTGTGTGTCACAAACAAGAGCTAAGAACTGGAGATGATGGTGATGAAAACACACACACACACACACACACACATTCTGTATCAGGAACTGCTTTAAACCCTTTACATTTACCATATTAATTCATCAAATCCTCACATCTACTTACTGCTCAGTGAGGTAGGTATACTATTATTATCCACATTTTACTAATGCAGACAGGAGGCAGAGAGAGGTTAAATAACTTGTTTAAAGTTCTGCAGTTAGGATGTGGAAGAGCCACATTTGAAAAATAAAACCAGGTCAAAGGGTCCTCAGTCTAATTTAAAATAGATATGACAAAGAAGGGGGGAATCTTCTGACAAAATAGACAATTGCATTTGAAATAGTTTTTTAATAATATATGGATTGATTGATTGATTTTTATGTGGTGCTGAGGATCAAACCCAGTGCCTCTTGTATGCTGGGCAAGTTCTCTACCACTGAGCCACAACCCCAGCCCTGAAATAGTTTTTATGGCTTTCTAATTTTATACTTTATAACTTCTGGAAAACCTCACTTATATAATCTACACATGCACATGATTATTTTCAAATTCACACCATTAGGTTAGATATTAATAAAATTACTTCTAAGGAAAAACAATCCCCAGTCCAGTACATTAGATCACAGTGCACTACAGTATAGCAAACTGGGAATGAGAAGTTTTCCCAGAGGGGGTGGGGGCCAACTGATGCCTGTGTAAAGGAGGTGACCTTCAACTGGGCTGCTTTGGAATTTGCCAGAAGTCCAGCATGTCTGGAGCACAGTGAAGAGTGGGGGATGGTGAGGGACAGCACAGGGGTTGATTTCAGACATGCAGGGGAGACTGGATCATAGGGAGACTGGGAAACTGTAGTCAGGAGACTGGACTTCATCCTCAGGACACTGGGGAGCCACTGTTTCAAGCAGGAGATGTCAAGGTTATATTTATTCTGAATTTGGGATGGAGAAGGGGTGTGGGGGGGACAGACTGGAGATGACAACTGGGTGGCACGCTCAGGAAGTAGCACCTGGGATGGGACAGGACAGAGATGCTATATCAGGACCTGCTGACTGAGGAGAGGTGGGCCAGGAAGAGGGATGGCCCTCCGGCAGAGTGGGTGGGGTCCTTACTCCCTCCACTCGCCATACCTTCCTTTTGTCACCAGCTCCTTTTCTGCCCCCTGGGCTTCCCAGTTGGATAGCTCCCTCCAGGAATTCCTAAGGGGTTTCCTCTTTTCCCATCCCATTCCCCCGGTCCTAGGGAATGCCCCTTTTGTGCCCTGCAGACAGTGCCTTCGGACTGCCCATCATGCCAGGTGGCCTCACCCTTCCTGCACTGTGCCGACTCCTTCTCCCTTGGGCCTTTGCCATCTTCCACAAAGCCCTGGGGGATTCAGGTAAGACCCCAGCCCAGCCCAGAACCTGGAACACACTGGGGGGTGGACATCAGGGGTGGGAGGGAAGAGTGGAAAGGGCCGCTGTTAGAGGTATTAGGAGAGTCAGTGGGGAATGGGCAATGGAGAGGATCAGGGGACCAGGGGAAAGTCTCTGGGGGCAGGGTCTGCATGGGCACTTGGGGCAGTGAGGATCAGGGGGTTCCTGCCACTGTGGCCCCCTCTGCCCAGCATTCCACCCGGGCCCCCACTACCTCCTGCCCCCCATCCACGAGGTCATTCACTCTCGTCGTGGGGCCACGGCCACGCTACCCTGCGTCCTGGGCGCCTCGCCTCCCAGTTACAAGGTACGCTGGAGCAAAGTGGAGCCCGGGGAGCTCCGGGAGACACTGATCCTCATCACCAACGGACTGCACGCCCGGGGCTATGGGCCTCTGGGAGGGCGCTCCAGGATGCGTAGGAGCCATCGCCTGGACGCCTCCCTGGTCATCGAGGGCGTGCGCCTGGAGGACGAGGGCCGGTACCGCTGCGAGCTGGTCAACGGCATCGAGGACGAGAGCTTGGCGCTGACTTTGCGCCTGGAAGGTGAGGCCCTTCCGCGGCCTTCTGGCTCCTCCCTGGACAGGGTCGCCTGGCGCGGGTCTCCCAGAACTCAGTCCCAGCACCGACCCGCCGCTCCCGGGTCCTCGAAGCAGCTTCCCCAGGCCGCGCCGCCCTCTTCTCCCCTCCGCCCACCTGTCGCCCCCCCCCACTCCCCGCCCCCGGCAGGTGTGGTGTTTCCCTACCAACCCAGCCGCGGCCGGTACCAGTTCAATTACTACGAGGCGAAGCAGGCGTGCGAGGAGCAGGACGGACGCCTGGCCACTTACAGCCAGCTGTACCAGGGTGAGCGGCCAAGCCCCGGCACCGCCCGACCCCACCCCGGGCTGTCACCAGGGGCCCAGCCGGGGAGCCCGGTGCCTTGACGCCTGTCTCCCCCCGCCCTCCGCCCCGCGCAGCGTGGACCGAGGGGCTGGACTGGTGTAACGCGGGCTGGCTGCTGGAGGGCTCCGTGCGCTACCCGGTGCTCACCGCGCGCGCTCCGTGCGGCGGCCGAGGGCGGCCGGGCATCCGCAGCTATGGGCCACGCGACCGCAAGCGCGACCGCTACGACGCCTTCTGCTTCACCTCGGCTCTGGCAGGTGAGGGGCGGAGGGAGCCGGCCACCGGGACTTGGGACGGGGTCTGAAGAATAGGGGCGGAAAGTGCAGGGCGCAAAGCGCGGGTCGCCGGCAGTGGCCTCCCTTGCCGAGGCTCCGCCGTCCCTCCAGCAGCCCGCCCGCCCCGGCTACTTCCCCGCTCCGAAACCCACCTGCATCCGGTTGCCGCGACCCTTTCTCTGCCACCACCCGAGTGGTGCTGGCCCTGCGCCCTGCTCCGCTGCCCGGGGGTCTGAATCCTGGTGCCAGCGCCCCTCCCCGCTCCCCGCGGCTGGTGACCGGTTTGGTCCCTAGGCCAGGTGTTCTTCGTGCCTGGGCGACTGACGCTCTCTGAAGCGCACGCGGCGTGCCGGCGGCGCGGGGCGGTGGTAGCCAAGGTCGGGCACCTCTACGCCGCCTGGAAGTTCTCGGGGCTGGACCAATGCGACGGCGGCTGGCTGGCGGATGGCAGCGTGCGCTTCCCCATCACTGCTCCGCGGCCGCGCTGCGGGGGCCTCCCGGACCCCGGGGTGCGCAGCTTCGGCTTCCCCAGACCCCAGCAGGCGGCCTACGGGACCTACTGCTACGCGGAGTAGAATCCACAGCTCCCCATCAGCGCCCGCCAAGAAGAGTGGTGGCGGGGTCACTTGCCGCCCCTTTCCCAGGAGCCTTCTGTCACGCCACACGCGGAGTGGTCCCTCCTGACCTGCCTTCCCAGCCGGGGGCTGCGGGCCACGGACTCCGGCTGGCCCAACTTTGGGGAGGGGAGGTGGTGGCATCCCCCGCGGCTGCGTGCGACCCTTGGACCCATTGACCGCAGACCCACGGGGTTCCCATCCCAGAGAACGCAGACACACAGGGCGGAGGGCCGCCCCGAGGAATTAACTGGCCTCTGCGTACAGTAATAAAATAACGTGGGGACCTTCCGTGTCTGATGAGGCTGGGAAGCGTGGGGGTGTGGGTGTGCGGGAGGAAGGACCCAGCGTGCAGACTGAGCGCCTGGGTAGGAGGAGGGGATCCACTGCCTCCAAAGGATGGGTTATCAGAAGACAGCATTGCGACAAAAGGGCTATCACAGGCTGGTAGCGCTGAGCGCAACTACTGGACGGGACCTTGCGGGCCGATGGTGCCATGAGCCACAATTTGGACGCGGCGCGGAGCTTCCTGGAGCAGCTGGAGGAACAGGGCGGCCTGAAGGGGGAGGTTCTGGCCGCGAGTTCAGTGTCCCCGGGGAGCAAAGTCCACGGCCCGCTTGGAGGGTTCATACACACTCGGGACCCAGTGTCCTGGTCGCACTTGGGGAACAATGCCCCTGTTGGGCAGGGCAGGCCACGCAGGTGCAGTAGAAGAGGGCGATGACACACCTGCGCTGGAAGTCCCACACCCAGGCTACACCTGACGACCTGGGTCACCCTGTGATTCCAAGGAACGGGAGGAAGAGGAACAGGGAGGCTCTAAGGCGGAGTGGATGAAGGACAGGACGTGGATGAAGGACGCCGATAGCCAGGGCTTTTCTGACCCCTCTGGTCTCAGCCTCCTTGTTGAAGTGGGGACCAAACTGAGAATTAAAAAGTGTAGGTAAAAGTGCCTAGCATATCTTGGGGGCCCACTTCCTAGGTGCCTTTATCACGACTTAAAAGATTCTAAATATTTCAATAAGGGTAATACAATCAAAGCTTAAGGCTGGAGTAAGAAGCACCCTAGGCATACTACAGGCAATAAAATATTTAAAATGTAACTTACGTGCCAAACATAGAAACATACTGTACAAATACTCAAACCTGATATATGATGGTATGTATCCAATTTAGAAATACGTGATATATAAATGTATAAAAATAAATGTGATTTTTAAAAGGTGGAAAAAAAGGGGGAGGGGGGCTATCACAGACCAAGGGAGAGAGCAGGAAAGTCTCCTGGCCCAGGACCCCAGCGGGAGAACCCAGACTGTTATTGCAACAGGTGCCACGCGGGGGCGCCGCGCACTCACCCAGGGTTCCTTTAGTTCTCCTGTTAGGAGCGGTGCACACCCCGAGGCCTGCGCTCTGGGCCCCAGAGAGCAGATATACTGTGGACCTAAACATATTTCAAAATGTGTTTATATCTTGACAGTCTCCCAGAGCGCTTTCAGGGACAGTCTCCCAGAGAGCTTTCAGGGACTGCTATAAAAGAAGGGAGCCGGGCGCAGTGGCGCACTCTTGTAATCCAAGCGGCTCAGGAGGCTGAGACAGGAGGTTCAAAGCCAGCCTCAGCAAAGGCGAGGTACTAAGCAACTCAGTGAGACCCTGTCTCTAAATAAAATACAAAATAAGGCTGGGGATGTGGCTCAGTGGTCGAGTGCCCCGAGTTCAATCCTTGGTACGTACAAATAAATAAATAAAAATTCAAAAGGAAAGACAGTTGTTAAAATCAATGGGAAATTAATCCTTCCGGAGGAGACAAACACCAAACTCGAGGCCACAGGCAAACCCGGAACTAGAACAATGACCCTCTAAATATATGGCTAAAATTACTAATCAATAGACAAACTCTAATGTCACCAATTTATTTTTCATGTATTTCATGCACGTGTGCGCATACACACAAACACACACACATACACACACACAGTTATGTATAGCTTAACAACAAGGAAATGTTTTAAGAACTCACTTGATTTTCTCCTCGTTCCAACATCACAGGGTGTACTTACATAAACCTGGATGGTAGAGCCTACTGTATACCTAGGCTATAGGGTGGAGTCTTGCTTTTAGGGCACAGCACTGATCAGCATGTTACTGCACATAATATTGTAGACAATTGTAACACAATGGTGTTTGGGGGTTTAAAAATAGAAAAGTTACAGTAAAATTATGATATGAAAGACAACAAGATGGTGAGCTTGTCCAGGGCCCTCACGGTGAGTGGAGTTTGCAGGACTGGAAGCTCCTCTGGGTGAGTCAGTGACTGTGCAGTGAGTGGACCTGATGCCCTACTGTACACTACTGTACACTTTATAAACACTCTACTCTAGGCCACAGCAACTTTATAAAGACATTTCATTGACAAATTAACTCTACTCTAGGCCACAGCAACTTTATAAAGACATTTCATTGACAAATTAACCTTAGCTTACTGTAACTCCCCCCCCCCTTTTTTTTTTTTTTTTTTTTTTGTTGGATTGTTCTATTTTTGGTGATACTGGGGATTGAACCCTGGGCCCCACATCCGCTAGAGGAATTCCCTACCACTGAGCTACACCCCCCTGCACTGTAACTTTTTTACTTCATAAATTTTGAGATCTTTAAAAACTTTTCCACTCTGTTTGCAATAGCACTTAGCTGAAAACAAACATTATAGCAGCCATACAAAAAGATTTCTTACCTTATATCTTTACTCTCTGAGCTTTCATCTATTAATCATTCTTTAATTTTTTTAAGTTGTCAATGGATCTTTTTTATTTACTTATATGTGGTGCTGAGGATCAAACCCAGGGCCTCACACAGGCCAGGGGAGTGCTCTACCACTGAGCCACGCCTCCAGCCCCTACTAATCATTTTTAAAAAACTTTTTTGTTAAAAACTAAGACACACACACACACACACACACACACATTAGCCTACACAAGGCCAGGATAATAATTGCCACAGTCTGCTACCTTCACATGTTGTCCCCCTGGAAGGTATTTAGGGACAGCAGCACACTGGGAGCTGTGGAGCTGCGGTCTCCTCTGACAGAGACGCCTTCTCCGGAATCACCCCTGAAGGACTTCTGAGGCTCTTGAAGAGGTGGCACTCTGCAGAACTGTGTGCATGGTGGTTTGCTTCTTTCTTCATCGTGATTTGCTTACACGTGGATAATACTCTTCTCTATAAATGAGAACCTTTCAGTGTTGGGTCTGTGCTTTCAAACTTTTTTATTTATTTTAGTTGTTGATGGACCTTTATTTTATTTATTTATATGTGGTGCTGAGTCGAACCCAGTGCCCTCACACATGCCAGGCAAGTGCGCTACCACTGAGCCCCAGCCCCATCCACGATTTCACACTTTTGAAGGAGCTTGCTGGGGTTTACAAAGCTTCTGCCAAGCCCTTCACTGTGAATTTTCTTGGGACATCCTTTTCTTCTGAAGTTTCCTTTTCTCTTGCCTCTCTTTAGCTTTGATCTCACTAGGCAATAGGAACGTTTCAGCTCCATTATCATCTTTTGAACATTATTTATTTTTAAATTTGTTCTTTAGGCCTTGGGATACAGCTCAGCTGAGAGAGTGCTGGCCTTGCATGTACAAGGCCCTGGGTTCTAATCCCAGCACCAAAAAAAAAAAAAAAATGGGTGTGTTAACCCAATAACTATATATAACTATAAACTTCTAATTAAAAAATTAAGTTTGTTCTTTGTAGTTATACATGACAATAGAGTATAATTCGACATATTTATACAAACATGGAATACATCTTATACTAATTCTAACCTCAGTCTCGTGATTGTACATGACGTGGAGACTCACTGTGATGGATTTATATAGGTACATAGGAAAGTTAAGTCAGATTCATTTCACTGTCTTTCCTGTTTCCTGTTCACCCACCCTTCCCTTCAGTCCCAGCTGTCTAGTGGTCAATAAGAGGGCTCATCTAGTCCAGTATTCTTCTATTCTTCCCTCCTACCTCCTTATCATCTTATGGGGCCACCATTGGATATGGGGTCCTCAGCTGACTGAAATGGTGTGCAGTACGTGGCTGTATTTACTGGTCAAGCAATCTTACTACACTGCAAAGTCCTGGGTAGAGATAAGTAATGAGTGGGCAAAAGGTATAAATATTCTAAAGGTGCTTGATACATGTTTTAAAGTTATCTTCCAAGGGACAATAACAACTGTTCAATCATTGTTAAAAAGCATTGATTGCACGGGACATCAGCTAAGGATCAGGGAGTGAACAGCATCTTCAATGACCACAATACAGCAAGTAAAACATTTGTGCCAACCCCTAAGCTTCTGTTTTCTCATCTTGATCATAGGATAATAATAACTGTTCCTGGATTTGTTGTAGACATTAATGGAAACATTGCATACACTGGGTTGCATAGCCTGGTCCACACAAGAGGCACTTAAAAGTGGCACCTGTAATGACCATGGTAACGATAACAGAGCAACAGTAATAATTATTGTTCAGGATGTTACCAGGTAGCCTGTAGGATTGGTTGTTGTATGTAAATGTATTATTCAAGGTTAGCTAGACCAAATCTTATGGGCTTAAAACAGCAAAAGTTTGTTTCTCATTCAGTCTAGTGGTCAATAAGAGGGTTCATCTAGCCAGGTGCAGTGATGCACACCTGTAATCCCAACATTTTAGGAGGCTGAGGCAGGAGGATCGTAAGTTCAAAGCCAGCCTCAGCAATTCAGCTTAGGCCCTAAGTAACTCAGCAAGACCCTGTCTCTAAATAAAATATAAAAACTCCTAGGTTTAATCCCTGGTTACCCCCCCACACCCCTCAAAAAGAGGCGTCATCTTATTTTAGACATTCAAGGACCCAGGCTGATAGAGCAGCCACCATCTCAAATGCCTTCAATCATCACTCCAGGAGGAAAAAAAGAAAGAGCCCTAGCAATTAAGGCTCCACGCAGAAGGGACACCTGTCCCTTAAATTCACACCTCATTGGCCAGAACCAATTGCATAGCCCCGCACAACCACAAGGGGGCAGGAGAGAACAATCCTACTTGGGACTAGAAGCACAACTGGGACTATCTGCTGAGGAGACCCAGGACCAGATTCTGGGACTTATTGCGAATCTCCTGTCCACCCACGGGCTCCAGAGTTTTCCATGTTCTAGCCTATGTTGAAATCACAGCCCCAGAAACCAAGACCCTGGGCTCCCGCAGTTCAGACAGCAGGAAAATGGCTTCTCTGCAGTACAGTGCCTTCAGCCTTGGTCCAGAGACCACAGGAGCAATGGCCAGGGGGCTCGGGGTGTAGCCCTGGTAGGCCCAGGGCCAAGTTCAAGGCCTTGGGATACAGCGCGAAAAACAAACAACCGAAATTACCTAAAGCAGCAAAAAAGGCCATGGGAAGAGCCTTTCATCTGCTGCAATGCTCCATTTCTGACACCCATAGAGACGATGCCATTGATTCATACTCTGAATGTCGCTAATAGCGTCAGATCTTTTTTTATTATTTTTTACTGAGAATTTCAAAAATACTCAAATGGAGAGAAGATAGTATGATAAAGAACTCCATTGTCCAATCTGATCATTATCAAAATCGTACTTTAGGGGGCACACGTGGTGACTCATACCTGTAAGACCAGTGGTTCTGGAGGCCGGGGTAGGAAGATCCCCAAGTTTGAGGTCAGTCCCTGCAACTTAGCAAGACCCTTTCTCAAAAAAAAAGGGGGGGGATGTAGCTCAGTGGTAGAGCACACCTGGGTTCAATCCCTAGTACCAATATATACATATATGCATATATACGTACACATTTTATTTGTCACCTCCACTGTTGGTTGAGTCCCCTCTGGGAGCTGGCTCTCAAGCATTTCTGGCTTGTCCTGAGCCCAAAAGTGTTCTCACAACAAGAAAAAAAAAAATCCCTCAGGCAGAGTCACAGATGTCACAAAGATCCCTTCTCCTTGTAGAGGTGAATGCTGGAAAAATTGGGTCACCGCTGCAATCCACTCTGCCTGCTCAGATCCTTTGTGCCTGTGTGAGATTTACTGATTCCCTTTGTCCTGTCATGCTGATGCTTCAAGGTGAAGACTGATTGCTAGTTCTTTTCTTTCATTGCTTTTTCACTGAGCGCCATCCCCAGGCCTATTTTGTATTTATTTAGAGACGGGATCTCCCTGAGTTGTTTAGGGCCTTGCCCAATTGCTGAGGCTGGCTCTGAACTCATGATCCTCCTGCCTCAGCTTCTCATTGCTATTTCTGGTTCCGCTCTGGGAAGTGAACCCAGGGCTTCCAGCATGCTAGGCAAGTGCCCTGCCACTGAACTACATCCCTAGCTCACGATTTCTGTTGCTTTGAAAGAAAGTCTTACAACAGAAGGGTCAGTGGGAACAACTACAGTCACTATAGCTCCGTGAGTCCCAAGCCTGCATCACCCGTAACACTTCCCTCCTCTAGGATTCGTTCTCTGGAGCTCTCCCAGTGGAAAACCCAGACTCTCATCCCTGAAGGTCTCAGTCTTTCAATATCAAACCCCTCACCGACCACCGTGGCTACAACTTCCTGTTTATGGGATAATCAAGATCAAGTATCCTCCGTGCATGGTGGCACAGCTGGTAACCCCAGAGGCTGAGGCAGGAGGATTGCAAGTTCAAGGCCAGCCTGAGCAACTCAGTGAGACCCTGTCTCAAAACATTAAAAGGGCTGGGGCTCTAGCTCAGTGGTAGAGAACCCCTGGGGTCCATTCACAGTATAAAACAAATCAAATGTCTATGCCAATATAATTTCTTTCTTTACCTACTGACCAATTGGCATGAGGTGCCCAAAATGGCCCCGTAGTTGCTGTGGCCTTAGGTTTAGTGGTACCTTTACTGTGACCTCTGGTAATGCGTCCTCTGCCCCAGGAACCAGGGCTTCTGATCTTGCAGAGCCTAACTGTATAGGAAGTGGAAGCACCAGTTCCCCAAATGGGCCACTAGGACTGATGATGAGGGAGGTGGTCGTTTTCAGGCCTTAGTTCCTGTATCCATGATTCCTAGCTACCTAGGATTCAGCACTGCATAAGGACCATTGGCTCCAAAGAATATACTACATTTTGAGAAGCAGCAGCCCAATCCCAGAGGACCTTCTCCCCAAACTGGTTTTAGATATGCTGTAAAGAGACCATGCTGAACCAGGTGCTGCGGCGCACGCCTGCCTGTAATCTCAGTGCCTCGGGAGGCTGAGGCAGGAAGGTTTCGAGTTCGAAGCCAGCTTCAGCAACTTAGTGAGACCCTGCCTCAAAATAAAATATTTTTAAAAAGCTTGGGGGGCTGGGCTGTGGCTCAGTGGTAGAGCACTCACCTAGCATGTGTGAGGGCCTGGATTCGATCCTCAGCACCACATAAAAATAAAATTAAGATATTGTGTCCACCTATAACTAAAACATAAATATTTTTTAAAAATTAAAAAAAAAAAAAAAAGAAAAGAGCTTGGGATGTGGCTCAGTTGCTAAGTGCCCCTGGGTTTAATCCCCAGTATTAAGAGAAAAAAAAAAGCCATGCTGGTCAACTATCGAGTTGGGCACTTACAGTGATGTGGTATATTGTAGGGCCAACGGATCAGGGGTCACGAACCCATTGACACATTTCCTTCACTATAAAGTGGACCTTGTTTTGTTTCACACCACTGGGGAGTGGACCTAGGACATTCTACACTGAGCCACATCCCCAGTCCTTTTTATTTTTTATTTTGAGACAGGGTCTCTCTGAGCTGCTGAGGGCCTTGCTAAGTTGCCCAGACTGGCCTCAAACTTGCAATCCTCCTGCCTCAGCCTCCTGAGCTACTGATATTACAGGCGTGGGCCACTGCGCCCAGCTAAAGTGGATCCTCTCACTTAGATTTGATACCATAAAGGGACTCATTTCCATTGTGCCTTTGGATATCGGTGCTGGCCAAACGCACTTAGTCAGGTAAGGCAAATCCATGTCCAGAATATGCACTAATCCCAGTGAGGACAGATGGCCACTCCTTCCAGATTGAAAAGATACATTGTAACCAACATGCTCAGAGACACTGCCTGGTGTGGGGGCTTACTCCTGGGTGGTGGCTCCTGGGGGATGAGCGCCGGGCTCTGCTGCTGGCAAGTCCTGGCCCAGTCTCCATACCCATTGCAAAGCTCCCTCATTCAGGTCCCCTCATGCAAGCCCGCACATGGAGGACAGAGGCTGCCTGTCATCCCCTGGAGTCCTGTGTCCCCTTGCTGTTCAATGCCTCTTCTGCAGGGGAGGCTCTGTAACGGCATTGACCTAAGACACAGAGCTCTGTGTACCCTGTGCTCCCTGCTGTGAGTCCATCCACAGATCTCTGTTCCTGACTTCTTTGTTTCCCACCCTCCCATCTTGCTCTTTCTGGTTCCTGACCAGCCAGCCAAGCCGTTCCGCTGCTCAGAAGTCCATCTCTACATACTGCCCCCAACTCGCCTCTCCTGCGGCAGAGGAGCCACGCTGGACACCTCCTCCTGGAAGGATTCCCCTCTCGCTCTGGTCTTTCCTGCCCTCCCCAGGTGGCTGGAGTTTGCTGACAGCGCATGTTTGTTCATTTATTTACTTGGGACGAGGTACTGAGCACCGGGGGAGGAGGGGCTTAACCGCGGAGCCACAGTCTCCTGAGCTGCTTAGGGTCTCGCTTTTGCTGAGGCTGGTTTTGAACTCGCAATCCTCCTGCCTCAGCCTCCGGAGCTGCTAGGATTACAGGTGTGCACCACCACACCTGGTTAATTTGTTTGTTTATTTATAATATTTTTAGTTGTAGATGGACACGAGACCTTTACTTTATTTGCTGACTTTTATGTGGTGCCCAGGATTGGACCTAGTGCCTCGAACATGCAAGACAAGCACCCCACCACTGAGCTATAACCCCAGCCCTGGCTTATTTATTTTTAACGTTTTTTAATTTATTGTAGCACTGGGGTTGAATCCAGGAGCACTTAACCACTGAGCTACATCCCAGACCTTTTTGAGACAGGCTCTTGCCAGTTGCAGAGGGTCTCACTAAGTTGCTGAGACCGGTCTCAAACCTGTGACCCTCTTGCTGCTAGGATTATGGGTGTGCCCCCATACTGAGCTCATACCACTGTGCCAGATGGATGGATGGGTCCATAAACCAGGCCTGGAGGTCTCCTCCTCTGAAGTCTGGTCTTAAAGAAAACTGCACAAGGTACAAGGTGAGGCAAGGTAAGAGACGAGGGATAGCAGAGGTAAGTGACATGGGACCTGGCCACCTGCTCATTGGACCCTCTGAACCTGCTAACACCCAACCACAAACACACCATGGGAGTTGCTGCTGTGCCTAGGTGTCCTCATGATGGGGTGACACTGAAAGTTCTCAGATAGTGACAGGCATGTGAACAGGGACGGGGTCCGGGAGAGGTGCACAACTGAACAGCTCATGGCCGTGCTGGGAGACCCTGGGAGACAGACTTCCTTCAGAGTCTTCCCACCCGGGCCGTGAAGGCTGAGGTGTTGATTTTCCAGTATCCCATTTGCCACTGCTGGATCGCCACCAACAGAACCAACCCTCTGGTTTCCTGATTTGCTGTGTCCTCAGGTCAAGCAAAACCCTGCAGACAGAAAAACATCCTCAGGAGCAAGTGGCCCTTGGCTTGGAGGGGTGACCGCTAAGGGGGTGCGGGTGGGAGACTCACTGGATCCACTACACCCTGTGAATTGGCCAAATCGAGAGTTGAGCTGGGTGTGGTGGCACACACCTGTCATTACAGTGGCTTGGGAGGCTGAGGCAGGAGGATGGAGAGTTCAAAGGCAGCCTCAGCAACTTAGAGAGGCTCTAAGCAACTTGGCTGAGACCCTGTCTCAAAATGGAAAACAAAGAGGCCTGGGGAGGTGGCTCAGTGGGACACCACCCCTGGGTCAAATCTGCAATACCAAATAAATAAAATAAAATCCAGTCGGGTGTTCTCTCCATCTTATGCGTGAAGAGACTGAAGCTAAGGGATTAGGGTCCCAACAAAGTGGAGAAGCGAGGGGCCTCCCCGTGGGCAGGGGGGGGGAGAGGGGCTGTAGGGAACCTCCTGGGGGGACAGACTTTGCTCCAGAGTAGATGGGCACAGACTTGGGGTGAGCCCTGCGTTTGGTTTCATGGCTGCAGACCCTGGAGCAGGCTGGGAGTGACCTCTGGACACACGCACTTGTACCCCCTGGTGAGAGTCGGGGACAGGCGGCCAGGCAGATGCAGCAGGGTCTCCCACGCTGTCCTCAAGCGGCAGATCTCTGACACCGGCCCCTGCGGCTGCAGAGCCCTCAGAGAGCTGCCCCAGGCGCCCTCCCCTCCGCCCGCCTGCGCTGGGGTCTTTCAGACGCTGTCAAAGCCCCCATTCTCTGAACACAGCTGGGCCAGCGCCGAGCCGCGCATCCCACGTCCCCAAGGCCGGGGACCCAGGTGTCCCTGTGGTGGGCAAGACCTCAGAGGAACTCAGCTGCCTGGCTCCCGCCTCCTGGTGTGGGAGCGCCTAGAAAACTCTGGAAGGATGGGCTCTCCCAGCGTCCCCTGTGGATGGGAGCCCAGCAAGGACGGCCAGGGCTGACGGCGTGGAGGAGGGATGGGGAGGCTCTCCCCACTTGGGTCCTGGCCTCGGTGGGGTGGGGGTGGGGTGGACGCAGGAGGTGGATTGTTCTTAACCAGAGAGGCTGGAAACCTCCCCGGGCCTGGAGGCTGGGAGGCGGCCAGCTGGGCTGCACGTGGAAGAGGCAGGGAGAGCTGCCACTCTCTCCCCTGCCCACCCTCTCTCCCTCTGGCTCTCTCTCCGGCTCCTTTTCTTTCCCCTGAGAAGACCGTGTTGGCAGGACCTCTGGCCCAGGAGGCAGGAGAGTTGGGCTTTTGCTCTCAGTAAATTCCACACTGTGTGACCCTGAACCTTACTTCACCTTTGGGGGGTCTCAGTGTCCTCGTCCCGAAGATAACTGAGATTTCTACTTGAAGTCTGACTTTCATCCTTCCTGCTTCTGTTGGTCCTGCTTGATCTCCACAAATGCCTGCAGATTTGGAGGGGCCTTTTCTCAGAAAGCAGATAGAAATGGGGGACAGTCCTATGGCTGTGCGTCGAGATGAAGGGCTCTGTAATGGCAAGGACAGTCCCCACTCAGCAGTTACCATCTCAGAGCGCAGGTTAGACGACATGTAGGTTTTCCCAGCTGGCAATGTTGAAAGGATCTTAAAGAGATGCTCATTGCCTCCTTGAGAAAGCTTCAGGAAGACTCCATTCCCAAATGGCGAGCCCCCGTCTCCATTCACACAGAGGGTTGTGAGCTCCTGGCCAGGAGGCCTGGCGCAGATTAGGGCTGCACACGCCGAACACTGTCTGGCAAAGGAAAAGACCCAGGTCTTCAATTCACTATAGGTAAGCTCTGGTCCCTTCTTGTTTTGGGTGCTGGGAATTGAACCCAGGGCCTTGTGCATGCGAGGCGGGCACTTACCAACTGAGCTATATCCCCAGCCTGCCAGGTGCCCTTCAATGGATGAATGGATAAAGAAAATGTTGTATATATACACAATGGAATATGACTCAGCCATAAAGAAGAATGGCGTTGTGGCATTTGCTGGTAAATGGATGGAACTGGACACTATCATGCTAAGTGAAATAAGCCAATCCCCCAAAACCAAAGGCCTAATATAGTCTCTGATATGCGGATGCTAACCCACAACAAGAGGGGGGAAGAATAGAAATTCACTGGATTAGACTAAGGAGAATGAAGGGAAGGGAGGGGGGATGGGGGTAGGAAAGACAGAGGGATGAATCGGACATCACTTTCCCATGTTCACATGGGAACACACGACCAGTGTGACTCACATCACGTTCAACCACAGAACGGGCAGTTACACTCCATGCATGTACAGTGAGCCACAGTACATTCTACCCTCACGTGTAGCCAAAAAGAACAAATAAACAATTTTTTAAAAAATAATGTGGGGCTGGGGCTGGGGCTCAGCGGTAAAGCACTTGCCTAGCACCTGTGAGGCACTGGGTTCCATCCTCAGCACCACATACAAATAAATAAATAACATAAAAGTTAAAAAAAATAATGCTTTATGCCGGGGCTGGTGGCGCACACCTGTAATCCCAGCAGCTGGGGAGGCTGAGGCAGGAGGATCACGAGTTCAAAGCCAGCCTCAGCAACAGTGAGGCGCTAAGCAACTCAGCGAGACCCTGTCTCTAAATAAAATACAAAACAGGGCTGGGGATGTGGCTTGGTGGTTGAGTGCCCCTGAGTTCAATCCCCGGTGCTACTACTACTGTTACTACTAATAATAATACTTTAAAACAAAAGTTTAAAAAAGCACCAATATAAATATGAAAAAAGAAAAAAAATCCAGATCTTCTCAGAGCCCGAGCCGTGGACTGGGTCGCCCCCCTCCCCCAGTGCAGGTGAATGGTGTCCATCAGAGAGTTGTACAGGTGACAAAATGGTGTCAGAGGAGTGACACCCTTTGAGATTTGCCACTGCGGGTGGCAGGTGGAGACTCTGGCTGCAGTGCTGAGACCCCCTCCTGCCCTGGAGGTCGGCAGCGTCCCTCCCTGTCCCTCCCTGTGCCTGCTCCCTCACCAGGAGTCCGCCTCCTGAACACACTGCCCCAGGTGCTGGCCCTGGGTCAAGGTCGGACTCCCCCAGGGCAGCAGCGGTGCACCTGGACTTCTGGTCAGGAGGCGGGTGGCCGGGAAGGTCACTTTCCTGGGCCTTCTGTGGTCCCAGGCAGGTCTCCCCGGGGCAGGAACTGTGGTTACATCCAGCAGCCACTGGGATTGAATGTCAGCCACTTGGTGGCCTGGCTCAGGCTGGCTGGCCTGAAGCCCTGTCTGTGGAGCCCTGGTGGGGGTGAGCCCGAGGCTGTGGGGGCAGGGGGCAGGCCACCATGTCAATACCCCCCTGAGGGCGGGGACTCTCTTCCAGCCCTGAGTCGGGAGGTCAAGGTGAGCAAACAGGCCCTGGAGCCACTAGGCACTGCTCAGACCTGTCCCCTGAGGCCTCTCGGTACCACCTCTCCATCTCTTCAGCTTCTCCAGGACAGGAGGGCGGGGCGCTGTGTTCCTGGAGCCTAAAACAGTGCCTGGCCCACGTTGGTTCCTAGCTGGCATTTAGTTAATGAGAAGAACAAAAGCGAGGCCTCCTCCTTCCCCGGCCTCCGGAGGCACCTGGCCCTGTGCCCTTTAGTCTTGCATCTGTGCGAGCCACCTGCTGAGGGATCTGATCACTGCCATCCCAGATCTTCCTGTCCCTACAGTAGAGGGACCTCTGAGGAGTGGCTGGAATCTTCTTTGACCCTCAGGCCTTTGGGAGGAGCTCTTTGGGAACTCAGCCCGTAGCCCGGGGGTGCAAGCCCAGGCCGTGGGGTTGGGGGTGGGCTTCTGGTAGGGAGCTGTCCAGAACCCCCAGGGGGGACTTGGGGTGCAGTCCGGCGGGAGCCTGTGTCTGCGGTGGGCACCCCACTGTGCTTGCAATATTTTGAGGATGCGGCTGCATTTTATGGGGGTCACAAAGCTACCCTCGTGTCCAGGAGAGGATCCAGGCACCGTCGCCCGCGGTCCGTGCCAGGGGTGTCCCTGAGTCCCAGGAGGGGGAGGGAGAGAGGAGCCGAGGAGAGGGCCTGGGAAAGCGGAGGGAAGCGGGGGCGGCGCCATTGGTATTCTGGCCGCCGCGGAGCCCCTGACAACTGCTGGCGCCTCAGGCCCACCCCTTGGCAGCCGCCTGCACATTGAGCAGCCCCGGCCCTGGCCAGCGGGCTCTGGGCGCCCGGCAACGCGGCGACTGTGCACATTGGTTCGCACGACCAGCGGCACCGCTCAGAGTGCCCCGGGCACCCCCTCGGCTAGAGGTTTCTTGACTCGCTTTGCTTCACCCGTGATTCTGCTGTCTAACCTCCATCCCCCCAGCTGCAAAGTCAGCTCCTCCTCTGGGAGCACCGCGGGAGACAGAGCCCAATCAGAACATCCCCAGGGAGGCGGCCGCGGTCATCTGCACCTCATCCTTGCCTCCAAAAGACAGCTTCCCATTTTTGGGGTGGGAGGCGGGGTATCGCTCTTTCCAGGATCCTTCATCCTTTTCCCTACTAAGTTTGAGTCCCTCCTCTTCCCTCTTTGACCAATGGGAAGTCCCTCCAGTTGTCTAACTTCCATCCCTCCAGCTACAACATCATCTTCTGGCGCTCCCTCCCCGCCCCTTCTGCCCTCCCTTCCTACTCCAAGTCCTCATCCTATCCCCGGAACGATGTCCTACTTCGCTTGTCCTTGCCCTCTCCGCTGCCGCCGGGAACCGACGCAGAGAAGGCAGCGGGTCCCGTGACCACCCCGAGCCCCTCTCGTTCCGGGATAGGGGGCGGGGGTGGCCCCAGGGAAGGGCGGGGCGGGTGGGGGGTGAAGAAAGGGGGTTTTGTGCGGCGCCCGGCGGGCCGGCGCCCTCTTCCGCGCGTCCTGCAGGCCCGGCCTCCCCTCGCGCCCGCGCAGTGCCCGCCGCAGTCGCACCGGCTGCAGGACCGGCCGTGGGTCCCGGAGACCCAGGAGGACGCGGCGAGCTGGACAGTGCCGCCTGCACCCGGCCCCGGGAAGGTGAGTGCCGCCGCAGCCTGGCCGCCCGGCGTGGGAGGGGAGACGAGGGGCGTCCCCCGGCCTCCGGCCTCGCACCCGGAGCCCCCCGCCTCGGAGGCCGCGGCTCACAGACCCGGGCGCCCGGCGGGGTCGGGGGAGCGGTCCTGGCGCCGGCTGCTGCTGCCAACGCAGCCCTGAGCGGTGCCTGGGCGCGCGCACTGCACACCGCGCACACGCGCGCACCTGCATACCCGCGCACACCCGCGCACACGGCTGCTCGCGGTCCGGCTGCAGCCCGGGGTCCAGTCAACGGGAGCGCCCCCCTGTCCTGCCCGCTGCGCGCCCCTCCAGGCGGAGAGGACTTCCACCTGGCCCTGGGCGACGCAGGAGCGGTGGGTCCCCGGGAGGAACCGCGGGCAGCAGCGGCCGCCTTCTGGGAACCTCCCCAGGGTGCGCCGCACAGGGTGGTGGCGGCGCCCACTCTGGAGCGGGACTCCCAGCTCCACCACTTACTTTGCTGTGTGACCTTGGGCAAGTTGGGCGACCTCCTTGAACCTTGGGCTCCTCCTTACTTGAAGGAAGCACAAAGAGGTCATCCACGGAGGCCCTTGGAGGAGGCTGGTTCCTGTGGACCCCGGGAACAGTTGGCTGGGACTGGGATTCCACGTCCTCCCTTCTTAACCCGCCCGGGCTGGAGGCTTCCTGCCCCAGGTATTCCCACACCCTCCTCCAATCCCATTAACGTCAGGATTCTAGCAGGACCAGCAAGGGATGGACGTTGATTTTGTTGGCACCGTGATCTGCATCACACAGATGGCAGATAACACCAGTCGGGTCAAGAAACGGTGTTCCCTAATCCCAGAGGCTCGCGAGGCTGAGGCAGGAGGATGGAGAGTTCAAAGCCAGCCTCAGCAACTCAGAGAGGCTGTAAGCAACTCAGCCAGATCCTGTCTCAAAATAAAACTTAAAAAGGGCTGGGGAGGTGGCTCAGTGGTCATGCATTCCTGGGTTCAATCCCTGTTGAACCGTGTTCCCAATAGGCACACCCACAGGGTCCCAGCGCCTGTGTGGTTACAGCTGACTTTGCCTCTAAGGAGGTGTCCCCCACGTCTCAGACTTCACAGGGTCTGCAACAGCTCCGCTGGGGATGTGGCTCACACTATTATTAGTTGTTCTTGCGATAAATAGGGCCATTTACAGGATCGTGCCCCCGGGGCCTCACTGGTATTGTGTATGTACAAGTTGTTCCTCAGACAGTCGCTAAGGCGTGACCGAGAGCTTCCCTCCTGCTGAGGTGGAGGTCTGGCCTCCGTGCCTCCCTGCTGACCCTGCTGGCTGGGTGCTGGCTGGGGCTCAGGTCCTCTGGAGCAGACCTTGGACTGCCACCCAGTGGGCACTCAGCATGCAGGTGGTGGGTGTCCCGCGTGCCCGCACGCGCAAGTTGGCATGTGTGCAGCGGCTCCTGATTCCCTGTGGACCGGGTCTGGGCGGGAGGTGGACGTCCATGGTCAACAGCAATGACCTGTAACAGGAGGAAAGTTCCTGAACAGCTTGGGACATAAGACAAGGGCAGAGACTCAGGCTGGAGCAGAGAGGGTGGTGTGGGCGGGGGAGGGACCCAGCCCCTGGACACCAGGATCCAAATCTAGGGCTCCCGTGTGACCCTGGGGGGAGGAGAGGTGGCGCTCTCCAAGAACAGGACCCTCTGGTTTGGGACTCCCACTCTTAGAGATGGGGTGGGTTGGCCTCCAGGTCCCCATGTTCCAGCCGGGTCCTCCCTGACCCCAGAGCCTCTTCCCTCATCCTCCGGTCGGGGCAGAGGTGGGAGGGTGGCCCGGGGCCTGGCCCCAGACAGGCTTCGACTGTATGGGTTTCCGGGCGCCTGTCAGAGAGCCCAGGTCTGTGAACAGCTCCGCTCCCACCAGAGAGAGGGGCCCAGCCAGCTCAGATGCATGGCACACGGTCTCCTGGCACCGGTGAGCCCTGCCGCTCACGCCAAAACGTCCCCCTTCCAGCCCAGGGTCCCCAGTCCGGAGCTGGCCTCAGCACCCCCTCCTCTGGCCCCGTCAGCAACCTCCTCCCGTCAGAGGCCCTGAGCCTCCTGCCTCTCCTCCCTGAGTATGACCAGCTCAGAGGTTGAAGTGGAGGAGAGGCAGAGAGCCTAGGAGAGGATCCAGGAGGAGAGGACAATTTCCCATCAGTTCAGGCTCAGGAGGGAGAGGACATGTATGAAGGCAGACCCTGAACGGGCAGGGAAGATGGAGGTTAAACATTCAGTGTACCAGGAGCGGCCGTGAGTAGCCAGTTAAGAATAAGCCTGATCTCTAGGAGTCCTGCCTGCAGTCTAACCTTCATCCCTCCTGCTGCATCATCAGCTTCTTCCACTGCCAATGCGGGTCCCCATATTCTTCTAAGTCTAGCTTGACCCTTAAAGCTGATGTTGGACACTAGCAGCCTTCCCTCCTGAGGGCACGTTGGCCTGTGCCCGACTTGTCTTTGCTGGGGACCTAGGGGCAGCTCTGTCCCTTTCTGGGCATCAGTCTCCATTTCCCAGTGTCCCACTCCACCTCTCTGAAGATTTGAGATATTTAGAAGAGGATTCTGAGTTCCGGAGCGTCTGACCGCCAGGGGTAGGAAGG
Organism: Marmota flaviventris; assembly: GCF_047511675.1. NCBI lineage: Eukaryota > Metazoa > Chordata > Mammalia > Rodentia > Sciuridae > Marmota > Marmota flaviventris. The sequence goes on along the minus strand of NC_092507.1, from coordinate 117,969,107 downwards.
GGTGCTCGCTCCCTTTTATTCTCACTCCCCCTTAGCCTACCCCCAGCCTGGGGCCTTCACAAAAGGTGGGGTGGGGGAGGAGAGGCTGGATGGGGTCCAGACTGGCAGAGACGGGGGCTTTGTCCCAGCTGGTTTGTGGGCCGGGAGATCCGGTGGGAAAGCCCGCGCCAGGCAGAAAGGAATGGCTGGGAGGAAGAGGGAGGGCCGAGGGGAAGGGGGGTCCGAGGGTGACGGGCCTGCAGAGCAGAGGGAGGGGACAGGGGGCTGGCTGGACACGGTGGCCCACGCCTGGAATCCCAGGAGCCCAGGAGGCTGAGGCAGGAGGATCGAAACTTTGAGGCCAGCCTGGACAACTTAGCAAGACCCTCAACCACTTAGCGAGACCCTTATGCACAGGTCACTAGATAGACCTGAGGATGTAGCTCCATGGTGGGGTGCCCTGGATTCAATCCCCTGCACAAAAACCTAAAGGAAAACCCCCACACAGAGGAAGAGGAGGGGCTGGGCTGGGGAGAATTTGTGCATTGCCCAGGTTCAGTCTAGGAGGCCTTCCTGGAGGAGGCCAGGTGGGTATGGTACAAGGGAGGAAGGATTGGGCAGGAGAAGTTGGAGGGGGTCCTATGGGAAGAGGAGGCTCTGGTTCAAGGAAGGCACGTGGCACTGGGAGGGCAGGTGGAGTGCTAAGTACTATTGCCAGAATGGGGGGGGGCATTGGTCTGGGAGCCCCTGCCCCCCCATGAATACCAAACTCTGCAGAGGCTCAGGTCCCTTATATAAAGTGGCCTACTATGTGCATATGACCTGTGTACAACCTCTTGTGGTTCTAAGTCATCTCCGGACTTCTTACACTTCCCAGTTCAACAGAAACCGTGGTCACACTGCGCTGCTCAGGAGATAATGACAAGAAGATCTGTACGTGTTCAGTGCAGGCAGGTTTTCCTGAATATTTTGATCTGCAGTTGGTTGAATGCACAGATACGGAACCCATGGATAGGGAAGGCCAACTGTATACTAGCATTCACCATTCATGTTATAAGCATTTACTAAGCTCCTACTATGTGCCTCATGCTGTGCATTGATACAGGGGTTCTTTTACGTTCTTGGAACTGGGGATTGAACCCAGGGGCACTTAACCACTGAGCCACATCCTCAGCCCTTTTTATATTTTTTATTTAGAGACAATGTCTCACTGAGTTGCTTAGGGCCTCCCTCAGTTGCTGAGGCTGGCTTTGAAGTCCTGATCCTCCTGCCTCAGCCTCCTGCGTGGCTGGGATTACAAGCATGTGCCACCTGTTTTTGTTGGGGGTGGGGCAGATACCAGGAATTGAACCCAGGGGTGCTTAACCACTGAGCCACATTCCCAGCCCCCTTTTTTTAAATATATTTTTTGTTGTTGATGGACCTTTATTTTATTCGTATATTTATATGTGGTGCTGAGAATGGAACCCTGTGCCTCACACATGCCAGGCAAGCGCTCCACCACTGAGCCACGACCCCGCCCCCCCGGCCCCCCAGCCCTTTTTATTTATTATTTTGAGACAAGGCCTCTCTAAATTGCTGAAGCTGGCTTTGAACTTGTGGTCTTCCAGCCCCGGCTTCCCAAGTGGCTGGGATTCTAGGCCTGCACCACCGTGACCGACACAGCTGGTTGTTTAATATGAAGCTCTCACAAAGCCCAAGGCTCAGTGCAGCTAATGAAGTGGGAGTTAATAATGCTGTTTTCACAGTAAGAAAAAAAGCCCAGAGAGAGCAAGGAACTTGGCTCAGGTCACACAGTGTTGACTAGGAGGAAGACCTTGGCTCTGAGGAGGAATCCCTTGGCAAGGGGACAGGGACCAGACACAGAGTTGATGGTGCTGCAGACGCGGTCTACCTCCAGAGCTGGGTGTGGCAGTCAGACAGGGGAAGTCCATCCTGAAGTCTAACTCCATCTTTCCTCCTCTAGTATCTTCACCAGCCTGCAGCATGGCCTCACTCCTGGCAGGCCTGCTGACGGCCCTGGCCCTGACCCAGGTCCCTGCAGCCCTCGCTGATGTCCTGGAAGGGGACAGCTCAGGTGAGCATCCCTGCTTGGGGTTGCTTTCCCTCTGTCCCCTGCGGTAGAGGCTGGTTTCTTTTCAACCCTAACAATTGCCTCCAGCCTTGGGGGGCGTGGGGAGGAGGTCAAATAGGGGGCCTGCAGAGAGGGTGCGGGTAGACCTGGTAGGCAGGGGGGTCTTGGTTGGTGGCAGGGCTGGGAAGCAGCATGAGGGCGAGGCTGAGGGCCTCTGAGTGGAGGACAGAGGGGGAGGCTGGGGCAGGATGAGTGGATCTGGAGGCAGAAAGGAGCGGAATTGGAGTTAACCTTGAAGGGGAGAGGCCGGGTAGTCTGGGAAGCTGAAGGCCTCGGGCGTCCTGGTTGGAGGACCTTGGGGTGCAGCGTGAGGACCCTGGGGTGGCATCGGGGGACCCTAAGGGACGGTCCTAGAGGACCTAGAGTCAGGGCAGCAGGACCCGGTCCAGCCAGCTGGGGTGCTGGGATGGAGGGGGGACTGCAGGTGGCGGAGTGGGGACTGCGCCCGAGGGTCCAGTCCAGCACCGCGTCCCTCCCGCCCACAGAGGACCGCGCCTTCCGCGTGCGCATCGCTGGCACCGCGCCGCTGCGGGGGGTGCTGGGCGGCGACCTCACCATCCCGTGCCACGTCCACTACCTGCGGCCGCCGCCGAGCCGCAGGGCGGCGCCGGGGTCCCCGCGGGTCAAGTGGACCTTCCTGTCCGGGGGCCGCGAGGCCGAGGTGCTGGTGGCGCGGGGGCTGCGCGTCAAGGTGAGCGAGGCCTACCGGTTCCGCGTGGCGCTGCCCGCCTACCCCGCGTCGCTCACCGACGTGTCCCTGGTGCTGAGCGAGCTGCGGCCCAACGACTCGGGCATCTACCGCTGCGAGGTCCAGCAGGGCATCGACGACAGCAGCGACGCCGTGGAGGTCAAGGTCAAAGGTAAGAGTGCGCCGCCCAGAGGATCTGGGAGGGAGGGAGGCAAAGACTCCTGCTCTGGGGAGCCCGCAGTCTGAGTTGGAAAAGGGGCCAGGTGAAGGAAATCTGCCCAGTCTAACTTAAGTCTCTCATGCTGTAGAGTGAGAGCAATTTGGGTTTTACCCCTGGTGCACAAGGAGGCTGGGGGATGGGGGTCAGCGTACTGGGTGATCACCTGGCTCAGGTCCTCTCTGCCCTCAGGGGTCGTCTTCCTCTACCGGGAGGGCTCTGCCCGCTATGCTTTCTCCTTTGCCGTGGCCCAGGAAGCCTGTGCCCGAATTGGAGCCCGCATCGCCACCCCGGAGCAGCTCTACGCCGCCTACCTGGGGGGCTATGAGCAGTGTGACGCTGGCTGGCTGTCGGACCAGACGGTGAGGTGCGCGGGGGCTGTGACCCAGGCCGTGGCCTCCGGTTCTGCAGCAGCTGGAGGCACCAGGCTCCTGGCCTCTGGGGAAGGAGGCTGGTCCGAGGAGGGCGGGAGAGGACCTGCTTCCCTGCAGAGCTGGGCTGGCAGCCCTGCGCCGAGAGGGCCATGGTTGAGCAGGGCGCATGGAGGCTGGCTCCAGGGCAGAGGCACCTGCTCACCCTCTGCCCTTCCGTCCCAGGTACCCCATCCAGACCCCCCGCGAGGCCTGCTATGGAGACATGGACGGCTTCCCGGGGGTCCGGAACTACGGAGTGGTGGACCCAGAGGACCTCTACGACGTCTACTGTTACGCTGAAGACCTGAACGGTGATTGGAACTGAGGGCTCCCCGGGGACAAGTCCCTTCTCCAGCATCGCCCATAGGTCCTCCTGCGCCTGCACAGGGCCTTATTGTCCCTCATGTATTTCCCAAGGCAGGGAGGCAGGCGGGGTAAGGAGACATCAGTGTCCCTCTCTGTAAACTGTCATCATAGACCCCGCGCATGACTGTCTGCAGAAGGAGGAAGTGGGGCCAGGTTCCCCTGAGCCCTAATCTCCGTCCTGAGGATCTTCCAGACTTTGATCCTCTAAGGTGGGGTGGCTGACCACACACCAGGGGACGGAAGCCCCGAGAAGCTTGCTCAGGGTCCCGTGGGCGTCCAGGGTAGAAGTGTCCACTGACCGCCGGTGACCCTGCCTCCTCTTGTCCCCAGGAGAACTCTTCCTCGGTGCCCCTCCAGACAAGCTGACGCTGGAGGAGGCGCGGGCCTACTGCCGGGAGCGGGGCGCCGAGATCGCCACCACGGGCCAGCTCTACGCGGCCTGGGATGGTGGCCTGGACCGCTGCAGCCCGGGCTGGCTGGCCGACGGCAGTGTGCGCTACCCCATCGTCACACCCAGCCAGCGCTGTGGCGGGGGCCTGCCCGGCGTCAAGACCCTCTTCCTCTTCCCCAACCAGACCGGCTTCCCCAACCAGCACAGCCGCTTCAACGTCTACTGCTTCCGAGGTGAGCCCCTGCCCACCGAGTGGGGCGCCCTCAGGGACCAGGGCGAGCCTGGAAGTCCTGCCCCAGCCTCAGCCAAAGCTCTTCTCCTGGGTCTTTGGCCTGGTCCCCAGCTTCTCAGCCAGGACTCCTGGGCTCCCCTGGTGTGGTCTCCCTCCACTACGTGGCCCCAGGGAGTGGCCACCCTTAGCCGTTGCCTTCCCAACACGAGTCCCCGCCTGTCTCCTCCAGTTTCACATTGGCCTCTCCGCGTTAGGCTGCGGCATACTTTCTCGTTTCCTGTCTGCTTATTGGCAGAGCAGAGATGACTGACAGCCTCTGCATCCAATGAAAACCATCTGCTCCTCTTCTTGCTGCTAACCCAAGGCCTCCAGAAGGGTTCTAGAACCGCAGCTTAGAGGAGTCAGATCTTCAGCCACCAGATAGTGATGGACGGAGGATCCCCTCCCCCACAGGAAGCAGCGCCTCAAGGACAGTTGGGCGCAGTTATGAGCCAGAACCTCTCTCCAGGAAGAAGCAGGAGGCGGAGATGGAGGAGGAGGAGCAGGGAGGAAGGGGAGGAAGGCTCCAGTGGGAGCCGGTGGAGCACAGGCCCCAGAGACCAGGTTTTCTGGTCCCGTGGAGCGAGGCTCACTGGGGCAGGTGACGAGGACAGGGACGCACTGGCCTTTTTCCACCTGGCTGGACACAGACCAGCCCTCAGGACTTTTCTTGGCCCTTTGCTTCCTTGGTTTTCTGCTCTCAGTCCCCTTCCCCAGAGGATGAGGTGATCCGTCCCAAACCTCTGGATACTTGAAAACAGCAGGTGCCCCAGAGACATGGCCCTTCCTTTGCCCTCTTGTCTCAATGCTCAGATCCTCGGGTAGTGACTGTCAAATGTTCCTCCTGTACCAGGGGGTTGGAGCCTGTCCCGTTCCATTTCAAATATCTCACCAGGTGTGGTGGGTCATGCCTGTAATCCCAGCAGCTCCAGAGGCTGAGACGGGAGGATCTCAAGTTTAAGGCCAGACTTTGAAATTTAGCAAGGCCCTAAGCAACTTAGTGATACTCTGTCTCAAAATTTAAAAAAAAAAAAAAAAAGAAAGGGCTGGGGATGTGGCTCAGTGGCAAAGCTCCAGAGATTAAATCCTCAGTACAAAAAAAAAAAAAAAATAGGATGACTGGCACCTTAATCCAAGACCAGGGTCTCAAGGTGCTGAGACCCTCCCATCCATTCTTCCACCTCCATCCCCTCACTCAAGGGTTCAGCTCTCACCCGGGTCTTTCCGGCACAGAACTTCCCATCATTGTCTTCTAGTCCCGCTCAATTGTCCTTTATATGGCATTGTTATAATTGTGCATATCTGTTTCTCATCTGTATCTAGAGTGTAAATCCCCTCGAGGGCAGAAAGCTTGCCATTTGACTCTGCACTGTGTCCTCCATGCCCAGGAGAAGGCTTAGCGTGACACCCAGTAGGCACTTGATGAACACTTGGGGAATTGGTGACAATGTTGTGGGTGCTGCCCCTTGGACCCTCCATGGAGAATTTTTGAGAGAACTGAGAAAATCCCGGGGTGTCGGACAGGCTAACCCAGAGCCCTTGCCTGCAGACCGCGACCCTGGGGAGCCCAGGGTCTGTTCAGCCACCCATTGGACTTTTCCTCCTGCCAGACGCTGCCCAGCCCTCTGCCACACCCGAGGTCTCCCACCCAGCCTCTGACCCAGGCTCTGATGGACTAGAGGCCATCGTCACAGTGACAGAGACCCTGGAGGAACTGCAGCTGCCTCCGGAGGCTGTGGAGAGTGAGTCCCGTGGCGCCATCTACTCCATTCCCATCATGGAGGATGGAGGAGGCGGAAGCTCCACTCCAGAGGACCCGGCCGAGGCCCCCAGGACCCTCCTAGGTAACTCAAACGTCCCCTAACCCTGGGGAGATGTTGCCACCTCAGAGAGGCTGAGGGCAGAGGGGCACAGCCCAGGTAGATGCTGGGGTCACAGCTGCCATGAGTTGGTCCTGTCCTTTCTGGGCTTAGTGGTACGTGGCCTCTCCCCTGTCCCTGCCCTGTCCCTCTCCTGAATGTTGCTTTTCTGCTCAACTCCACCCTGGACTCTCTGGGGCTAGAGATGTAAGGGGCTGCCCCTGGGAAAGAGAGTTGTCCCTCTGTTGGTCCCTCCTTGCCTTTCCTACCCAAAACAGAGGATTGACAGACTAGAAGAGGGGGACACAACCGCCCTGTTTTCCTGAGCTCATGACAGCTCGCAGCCCTTCTTAAATATGGCTTCAACAGCCGGGTACTCGGTGCGCACCTGTGATCCCAGCGACTCAGGAGGCTGAGGCAGGAGGATGGCGAGTTCAAAGCCAGCCTCAGCAACTCAGTGAGAGGCCCTAAGCAACTCAATGAGACCCTGTCACTGAATGAAATGGAAAACAGGGCTGGGAGGTGGCCCAGGGGTTAAACGTCCCAGGGTTCAATCCCAGGGACCAAAAACCAAACAAACAAAAATGCCCCAATAGTGGAGCTCAGGTTGAAGTCCCCCTGTGTGGAACACACACCAGCCCTCCCCAGGCCAGGCTCTCCCCCACCCGCTTTCCCCAGCCCCCCCCCCCTTTCTTCCCTACCTGTCCTTCCTCCCACAAGGCTGTGGGGCGCTGTCCCTGGTTCTGAACTCTGTTCTTGGCCCAGAATTTGAAACCCAATCCGTTGTACCGCCCACCGGGTCCTCTGACGAGGAAGACCAGATGTTGGAGGAAGAAGAGAGATACGAGGACGAAGAAGAGGCAGAGGAGGAGGAGGAAGAGGAGGCGGTGGAGGACGAGGACCTATGGGCCTGGCCCAGCGAGTTCAGCAGCCCTGTCCCCACTGAGCCGGAAGCGGAGGACTCGCTGTCCCAGGCCTCCCCGCCAGCAAGGGCAGTCCTGCAGCCCGGAGCATCTCCACCTCCCGAGGGACAGTCAGAAACTCCCAGGCCTCCAAGGGCCCGTGGACCGCCTACCGAGACTCTGCCCACTCCCAGGGAGGGGACCCTGGCGTCCCCACCACCTTCCACTCTGGTTGGGGAGGAAATCGAGGATCCTGAGCTACCTGAGGTCCCTCGAGGAGAGAGCGAAGAGACAGGGAGCTCCGAGGATGCCACCTCCCTGCCTCCAGCCACACAGGCCCCCGAGGCCACCGGGGAGCTGGAAGCCCCCTCTGAAGAGGACTCTGGGAGAACCATCCCCGCAGGGACCTCGGTGCAGGCCCAGCCGGTGCTGCCCACTGATGGCGCCAGCCGAGGCGGAGTGGCCGTGGCCCCCTCATCAGGTAACTCTGCCCAGGGCTCGAGCTTCCTAGTGATTCTCCCTTTCCCCCTCCTGCAGCTCGGGATCACCCGACCCGGGGTCCTTTAATCCCCCTCGTCCCTGACTCTCCTGTCCTGACTCTCCTCGTTCTCTTCCCTGTTGGTCTCCCATCTCGGATACCCCACCTGGTGACTTCCATCCCAGCTCTCTGAGTCCTCACCCTGTGACCCCAGCCCCACTACTGACCACCCGTGACCCTTCTGTCCTTGTGACTCACATCTCACTGACCCGCAGTACCTCCTCATGCCTCTTCAGGATGCTCTGGTCACCCATGGCATTCTTTGGGGTCAGGCCTGCTTCCTCTGCTCCCTCCCGACCCCTTTCCCGTGCTGACCCCTTTAGTCACCTCCCACTGATCTCAGGGAAGCCTGGGAGTCCAGCCCTGCCCTTCGCCCTCTGGGGTCCAGGAGAGCCCCTCCCCCTACAGAGCCTTAAGCGACTACTTCTGTGAAGTATTTTTTTTTTCGACTGTTTCATGGAAAACAAGCCTTGGAAATAAATCTCTATTAAACTGCTTTGTAACCAAACTTCGGCCCCCTGTCTCCCTCTGAAGCTGCCCACCCTTCTTACCCCATGCTTCTGTGTCGGGAGCTTCTCTTTGGCTCCGGGTCGCGGCCTCTCTGTGTCTCCTGGTCTCTTCTTCCGGCTCCAGGCTTTCCTGTCCTCATGGTCTAACCGCCCCTTGCTGCCCCCCTCAGCTCCTCCTCACACCTGTCTACACTCCCCCTCTTGACCGCTGACATCCCAGATTTGACTGTACGCATTGCCCCAGAGAAGCGGTCAGCTGTCCATCTGCAGGGGTACTGAGAGCTGTGGTCCCTCACTCCTGATGGGGAGAGACCCCACAGCCTGGGGCAGTGCGATGAGCATTTCTATTCATTTTTGGTCCACTTGGGTGGCTCCTGTCGAGAGTATTGATCGAGAAACCATAGGGCCAGCTCCTTGGCCTTCAGGTGCCCTGGCCTCTCATCCCCACCCCCACATCTCAGCAGGAGACACTGTCTAACTCCAGCTGCTGCCCGCACCTCCCCTCCACTAACCCCTGCACTAATAACCACCCCTGCCCCCAGGAAGAATGGTTTCCCCTCCCCGAACCCAGAGGATCTCAGAGTCTCCCACCCTGGAGAAGATGCTAGAGGAGGAATGTGGAGGGAGAAGGAGCGGGAAGTTAGGTTCGGGGATCTGGGAGAAGCCCACCTGTCACAGAAGGTTCAGATCCCCAGTGCAGGCTCGTGGAGAAGGCTGGGCCAGAACCGGGCCCCCCTCCTAGAAGGTCCAGGGTGGGCTCAGGACCCCAGCATCAAGCCGGGCTCACCCATTTCAGCTGTGGGCTTTCTGCTCAGCTGGCCCTGGAGTTGGGCCCTCTGCAGGGTAAGGAAAGGGTTTGGTGGGAAAAGACCACGAGGGGGGGGTCTCTTCAGTTTCTTAAGTTACCCCAGCTGGAGGGGGAGCAAGCGGTCCCCAGACCTGCTATTGCAACAAGAGGAAAGGCCAAGCTTTCAGGGGTATACTGTAGCTGGCCTCAGAGAGGGGGAGGCGGAAGGAGAGAAAGCCCCAAGACACGTCCTTTCACCCTAGTCTGTACCCTGGGCTCAGGTCCTGCAGTCACAGCCAGGGCTAGGAGATGTGGCCTGTGGGGCAGGACCAGAGATGGTCCTGTTCCCCTGCTTGGAAGGCTGGACGGGAAGCCTAGGGGAGAGCAGGCGCAGTGGGAGAGCGTGAGGCACAGGAGGTGGCCAGGAAGCCTCTCTGTTGGGTCTGGCACTTAAGGGATGAAATGAAACACCTGTGGGGGAGGGGCGGCGTGACCGGCTGGGCAGCAACTACTGGCAGGAGGGGAGACAGGGAGGGAGAGGCGCTAGAAAAGCTGATTCATTTTTACCCCAAACGGCAAGGTCATCCCAGTATAATTCTTTGAATCAACTCCAGCTTCTCCCCAGTCCCTGCTCCAAACCCCACCAGGCAGTGGACACCGCAGGCCGGTCAGTGTGAAGCACTGTGGGCCTGGGCTTCAATGTGGTTACCTCCTGTCATGGCTGCAAGCACTGGTGGTCTGTGGAACCATCGTCCCCTGGGTCCTGTGGGTCAGAAAGGAGTAGAAACTGACAGTAGCCAGCACCCGGGCTGGACCTACGAGCAGCCACCTTGCACCCCAGGATCTAGAGAGTTAGAGAAGGCAGGTGACTTGGCCAAGTGCAGCCAGATCCCCAAACCAAACCGGAAGCCTTCAGGGCAGCATGTTAGCCTAAGAGGACTGCCTGGAAGAGGGGGAGCCGAAAAGGGGGCCAGATGGGTCAGGCTAGAGACTCTACAGAAGACCAGAAGTGGAGGCTGGTAAGGGGGGAAAGTCTGGGTGAGACAAGAAGGGGGGCAAAGAGGTTGCCTAGTCCCGCCCCTTTCAGTGGGCAGCCTTAGCCCCTCTGGGTTTTGGGATCCTCTGGCCCAAGATGCCTGCGATGGTGCGGGGGGGGGGGGAGGGCAGAGAATGGGCTGGATCTCCACTGGCCACTTCTGGGCTGGAAGGTTCTGCCCAGTGGACATCAGGGAGAATGGTTAGCAGTCACCTGGACCACACCCATATCAGGTGCCAGGGACAGTCCAGGGAGGCCACACCCACTGCTGCTGGTGGTCTCTGCAGTCCCACCCAGTGGCCCACCTAGACTATACAGAAGTCTGCTGGGGCCTGGCACAAAGATAAGGGGCCTAGAGAGAGGAAATGACCCGCCCAGTGTTGCACAACTGACAGCCCAGGATCTTCCTCATAGTGACTCTGGAGCCTTCCTGGCTGCTTCCCCTCGGGCCCTGGTGGACTGGGCCCACATAGGTGGACATGACAGTGGCCCGCACAGGCTGAGTCAGTGATGAGCTCAGGGAAGGGCAGGAGGAAAGGGGAGGAAGAGCCCCAGGATTCAGAGCTGGGCTGTGACCAGAAGCTGGCTCCAGGGACCACGTTCAACTCCCAAGACAGGAAGGTCAAGATTGGGGGACCCCCTGGACCTCCCCCCGAGGGCTCAGACTGCATGGGTGTGCTCCCCTGCTCCCCCACCTCACTTCTTTCCCCCTCTCAGGTGACTGTGTCCCCAGCCCCTGCCACAATGGTGGGACATGCTTGGAGGAGGAGGAGGGGGTCCGCTGCCTGTGTCTGCCTGGCTATGGGGGGGACCTGTGCGATGTTGGTGAGTGTGTTGAGGGAGGCGGGGGGCATACCTGAAGCCTGGACCCTGCCCCAATATGCTAGTGCTGAAGGGCAGAGGGAGGGCATGAGTTTGGGCCATGAGTCCCTGCTTTAGGCCTGGGGACACAACTTTTCTGAGCCCTGTTCTCCATTTGTCGCTCTTGGAGGCACACTGCCACCTGCCCTCCTCCATGGAAGGGAGGACAGCCGAATTCTCTAGGATGGAGCATTGCAGACACTCATGGTCTCTTGGAGAAGACACCACCGATACCCCTGCCTAGGACCCCCTCATTCCCAGCTAGCTTCTTGGCACCGCCCTCCGGTCCCTCGGTCCCGCCCCTTGCGGTCTGCGGCGCAGGGAGAAGGCGCGTCCCTCGCCTGCAGATCTGACCTCGCTGCGTTCCAGGTCCTCCGGCCTAAGATGTCTGTCCCTCTGTGCCCCAGGCCTCCGCTTCTGCAGCCCGGGCTGGGACGCCTTCCAGGGCGCCTGCTACAGGCACTTCTCCACGCGAAGGAGCTGGGAGGAGGCGGAGACCCAGTGCCGGATGTACGGCGCACACCTGGCCAGCATCAGCACGCCCGAGGAGCAGGACTTCATCAACAGTGGGCTGGGGCCGGGCGGGAGGGGACCTTCGCCATCGCCTCGCACACACTCGTGATTGACACACTCATCACTTGGCTGCCCTCATTCAGCCATTGTTCATTCACGGTTTCCTTCTCTCTCCTTCCCGCCCTACGCGTAGGCCGGGGGGCTTCAGGAAGGGGAAGGCTGGGGTTCCACAGGAACTTACACCTGTATCAGCCCCCACCCCGCTCTCTGCCCTCACTCCGGCACTTGTGCCGGGGTTGGAGGGATCAAAAAAGAAAACAACGATAGGCCAGGCTCGGTGGCGCACGCCTGTAATCCTAGCTACTTAGGAGGCTGAGGCAGGAGGATCGCTGATTCGAGGTCAGCCTCAGCAATTTACCGACACCTTGTCCCAAAATGAAAAATTAAAAGAGCTGGTGTTGTTCACAGGTACATGATAGAGTGCCCTGGGGTTCAGTTCCCACGAAAGAGACAAAAAAGAAAATAGCGAGGGCCTGGGGATGCAACTCGGTGGTAGAGAGGTTGCGCAGGACGCGAGTCCCTAGGTTCCGTTCCTTAGCGCCGGGTACAAAACAAAAAGCCAAGCCGGGGGCGGGCGTGGGTTTGGGATTTCTGCAAGGACTCCCCGCAGGCCACCCGGTAACAGGGAATCTGCGCCATCTGCTGGCAGTGCCGCTCACCGCACGCCCCGTCTCCGGCGGCTCTTCCCCAGATCGATACCGGGAGTACCAGTGGATCGGGCTCAATGACAGGACCATTGAAGGCGACTTCCTGTGGTCGGACGGCGTCCCTCTGGTGAGAGGCCTCGGCTGGCCCTCACGCCCTCTGGTTCATTCCTCGAAGCACGCCTGGCCTCCGCCAGCAGTCACCCACCTCCGCCCCTTCCTTGTCTGATGGCCTTTCCCTTCCCAGGCCCCCTCCCTCTTCTCCCGGGCCGCCTCCCCTCCTTAGGTCCCTCTCTCCTCTCCCTGGCTCCCATTCTCCCTCCCCCAAAGCCCCTGATTCCCTCTCCGGGTGTCTCCAACCCCCAGACCCTTAGCCTTCCCTCCCCTGGGGTCCCTCCCAACCCTCCCCAGTCCTCTACCCCTCCCCCACCCCGTGCTCACGGTGCGGTGGCTCTTCACACCTCCGTCCGCCCAGCTCTACGAGAACTGGAACCCTGGACAGCCTGACAGCTACTTCCTGTCTGGAGAAAACTGCGTGGTCATGGTGTGGCACGATGAGGGACAATGGAGTGATGTGCCCTGCAACTATCACCTGTCTTACACCTGCAAGATGGGCCTGGGTGAGGGTGGGCAAGGGGGGGGTCCAAGCCCTCCAGGAGGGGTGGCCCTTCTTTTCGGGGGGGGGGGGGGGCAGGATTGCTTACAGAAGGAGGGTACAAAGCTACCTAGAGGAGGCTGACCATGGGGTGGATAATGAATTACAGAAGTCCACTCGGAATCCCCAGGGGAGCTGGGTGCGGTGGCACATGCCTGTAATCCCAGCGCTGGGGAGGCTGAGGCAGGAGGATCTCGAGTTCAAAGCCAGCCTCAGCAATTTAGCGAGGTGCTGAGCAACTCAGCGAGACCCTGTCTCTCTCTCTCTTTTTTTTATTAATATTTATTTTTTAGTGGACACAACATCTTTGTTTGTATGTGGTGCTGAGGAGCGAACCCGGGCCGCACGCATGTCAGGCGAGCACGCTACCGCTTGAGCCACAACCCCAGCCCGAGACCCTGTCTCTTGATAAAATATTTTTTTGAAAGGGCTGGGGATGTGGCTCAGTGGTTAAGCCCCCTGGGTTCAATCCTGGGTACCAAAAAAAAAAAAAAATCATCCCTGGTGGTTTTTGTAATGCTGTGGCCACTCATTTCCTCTCCCTATCAGGATTCTGGGAACCCTCCTCCACAGAGCAAGTTTCCTAACGCCTAACTGTGCCCCCCCATGCAGTGTCCTGTGGGCCCCCTCCGGAGCTGCCTCTGGCTCAAGTGTTTGGCCGCCCACGGCTGCGCTACGAAGTGGACACGGTGCTGCGCTATCGGTGCCGCGAGGGGCTGGCTCAGCGCAACCTCCCACTGATTCGCTGCCAGGAGAATGGTCGCTGGGAGCCCCCTCAGATCTCCTGCGTGCCCCGCAGGCCTGTGAGTGCCAGGAGGAGTCTGGTGGGGGACATGGCCAACAGAAGCCCTGGGCTCCAATCCCAGCTCTGCGTGGCGGTCAGCTGGCTGTGTAAATTGGAGTGACCCCTCGGTGATCAGTGGTAGAGGGAAGTGGCTGAATGCCCTGGAGGGGTCGTGCCTGAGCTGCTCAACCCTCTGTGCTCCTAAGGGTTGAATGGGGCAAGTATTGGTGAGGTCAGGGCCCAGGAGCAGGAACACCACACCGTGGGTGGGCTGAGGAGGAAGAGGAGCCCAGGTGGAGGGTGAGTGTGTGTGTGTGTGTGTCCCCAGGCCCGGGCTCTGCATGCCGTCAAGATCCCAGAAGGACATCCAGGGAGCCTGCCAGGGCGCTGGAAGGCACTGTGGACCCTCCCTTCCGGCCCTCCTCCCGGTCCCCAAGTGGGAAAGCCTTGAATGCTGCTGTCCCCAGCACTGCCCTCGGGCCTCCAAGGTCCCTCATGCCCTGAGCTCTTCCCGCCACAGGAAGTAAAAACATGAGAGGGTGGAGCTGGAGCCCAGGTGACAGCCTGGAGGGCTTCTGGGAAATACCTGGGGGCCTCCAGCCCAGCCCAGGCCCAGCCCAGGCCCAGTCCAGCCCAGGCCCTCTTCCCCCTGCAAGATGGGCCTGGGCTTCAGGTTTCCCCCTCAGGGCAACGGGTCAGTCCCTAAGTGCCTCAACTGCCCTCTCCCTGCCAGCTACCCTGGCCCCTCCATTTTTCTAAAGGGCACTGTGCCCGCTCATTCCTGATTTTCCAAGGAAATGATTTGCAGGATGGAATACCTGTCAAGCCAGCAGGAAATAAAGACGTTTCATCCCCAAGAAGTGTTGATGCTGCTTTGTGGGGGGCAGGGGAGGCAGGACTCATAAAATAAAGCCATCCTGGATATTCACTTCTAGAGGTTGGAGAGGTCCCCGCCATGTCAAGGGCAGAGCAGTGCCCGGCACAGACCAGATGCCCAGCAAACATTCACGCAATGAAAGAAGCCAAAGGGGTGGGGACAGCAGGAGTGGCTCAGAATGACGATGTTTGGTTCACTCGGGGGAGGAGGACGAGCTGAGGTCCGGAGAGGAAGGCAGCTTCTGGGGCTACTCTGGGGTGGGGGGCGGTCTGAGTGAGGTGAAGTGGAGGTTAAATGGCAGGAAGGCTTGCTCCAGCCGGGAAGACACAGATGCAGGAACTAGGAGACCAAGGTAAGGGCGGCGAAGAGCCCCCAGTCCTCTTGTGGGCAGGACTCTGCGTAATAACCTGTGTGGACTGCAGAGGGCGCTGCGAATGCTCCGAGAGAGCCGTGTGCGCATGCGTGAGTGGACAAAGGCAGGAGATGTGTGAAGAGTCCCAGGAGGCCGCCAGGGGGCGCTGCGGGCTTTCTTTCCGATTCTTCCGGGGCGGGGAAGGCGGGTAGTTGGCGGCGGAGGGTTAGGCTTCCGGCCAGGGCTGGGGACTGTGAGTCAGCTGAGATTGAGATGATGAGGTCATTCTGAGAACTGGAGAATGACTCTGTGTGTGTGTGTGTGTGTCTGTGTGTGTGCAAGCTCTTCCGTGGTCCTCATCACAGAACACAGAATTGTGCCTTTGGTCAAGTGTGTGTCAGGATGTGGTCAGTCTTGATGAGGATGAGTCATTTCTGCAGATCCTGGCACCGAGCCACACTCAGGCACAAATGCACACACATGTGGACACTCATATGACTTCACGCTCCTCGGTGCCCTCTCACACCCCATGCACCAACGTGTGCAATTCTTATTAATTTTCCTAAGTGTCAGTAAGATCTAGCAAAACTGAGAGATGTGGAGATGCCCAGAGACAGCAAGGCCAGACAGACAGACAGGGACAGTTCAGGACAGGTGTGTGCTGGGGGAACTAAGGGCCCCTCCGGACCATTCTCAACTAACTCCTGAGCCTTCCCCACCCTATATTAAACCTCAAACAGTTGGTCTCTGAGATTCCAGCACTGACCTCCTAGACCCAGCTACCCCCACATTCCTTCCTCACAGGGCTCACCTTCTGCCCTTCCCGGCACAACCCCACCCAGCATGCCTGGGGAATAAGGCTGTTTTCTTAAGGAGCTACAAGAAAGAGGGTGAGGCTGGGGCCACAGTAGACCCCTTGCTGTATCTTGTATTAGCTTGTGATTGTCTTTAGGGATGAAAGGTATGTAGCTGGGATAATGAGTGAAGGCCCTGGGGAGTCTTTGAAGGAGGCCAGAAGAGGAAAAGGCAGGGGAGAGGGGGCAGGATGTGTCCTTTTTTTCTTTCTTTTGTGGTTCTAGGGATAAACCCAGGCTCCCTCTACTCCACCACTGAACTTTACTTATTTTGAGACAGGATCTCACCAAGTTACCCAGGCTGGGCTCAAATTTGTGACCCTCTTGCCTTAGCCTCCAGAGTGGATGGGATTATAAGCAAGTCACTGAGCCTGACTGTCCTTAGGGTCTTATGGGAGGTACTCCCTCTGGGAGCATAGAGGCTTTGGGACCTCGTCCCATCTAGGCAGGGTCCCGGTCTTCCCTGACCCTCTGGTCAGGAGAGCTCAGAGATAGATGGAGGGTTGCAGCTAGGATTCTACCCCCCCACCTTCCCCACACCTGCTCTGGCCTGGCCGGAAACGGAAGCCTTGGGCTGGCTTTGTTGGGCTTCCTGGGGAAAGGGGAGCTGGCCTGGGGATGACTCAGCAGAGCTGCCTGTGCAGAATCCCAGCCGGGCCCAGGGAGTGTGTCTCCTGTCCCTGAGGAAAGGTCCTGGCCCCTCACGGAGTGTCAGTTCCATTTCTCTGGGGTGTTGGAGCAAGGGCCACACCTGGTGTTGCCTCTGCACAGCACAGATCTGCCCTTGTCCCCCCCGCCCAAGGCCCTAGATAGTGGTTCCGTTGTAGGGACAGATGAGGCAAGGCACCGAAGACAGCAGGAGACAGTTTCGTTTGGCTGCAGCCAGGTTCAGAGGGCACAGCTTTTGCTGTAATCAATCAATCCCCTGAACCCCGAGTTCAGGGAGTTTCAGAGTTTTATACCCAGTGTGTAAGGGGAGGGGCTCAGAAGCTCACAGTCTGCAGAAGTTCACATAAAAAGCAGCTTTTTCTTCACTGTTCTGGGCAAGTTAACCCTTCAAGGACCACACCTGAGAAGGGGAGAGCTTCTTCTCCCCTTTCTTTCCTCCCCTGCCAGCTGTTACCATGGAGCCCAGTTGTAACTTATCTTAAAAATGCAGACATCTCTGTGAAGCCCAGCTCAAGGCCAGAGGCCTTGTGTGCACATTTCTTCAAAGTACTACACTGGATATGTTTGTGAAAAGCTAGTAAGGGGGTGTCCAGCACCTGGAGTGCTGTATCTTCCCAGCCAGTGGCCAAGTAAAACAGGGCGACACGAAAATAGGAAGTTTATCTACATTGAACTCTTTCTCAGAGACTCTTTGGCTGACAGTCCTAACTCTTTTAATGACAGTCCATTGGCTGATCAGCCATGGTGAAGCCGGCTTTTTGGTGGAGAAAGGGGGTGCCACTTTAGTTCATTTTTACTCCCCTCCCACTGTCTAAGATGGGGCCCACCCTGTTCCTCGGGGATGAGGAGGGTCAGGGTGTCTGAGTGTACGTGGAAAGACTCAGATTGGGTGGAAGTACTGCCCCAGGCCTGAGCCGGGAGAGGGCCCTCCAGAGATCCCCATCCACCGTCCCGCTTCCCCAGGCGGCTCTGACCCACACCCACCTCCCCATTCCTCCCTCACACCGCGGCCCTGACCTCACTGGGGCCTTTGTCCCAGTGCTGAGACCCCTGTCTGTGGGCTTGTCTCCTGCACAGTAAATGAAAGGACCCCATTGTCCTGGCTGCCCGCTGTGACACAGCAACTCCCGAAGACTTCCAGAAATGCTCAGCCGTCAGACCCCGGTGGGCGGGAGGACTTTCCTGGGGTGGGGGTTGCCCTTCGATCCCTGCCCAGGGTGAGGTCCCAGGTGCCTTTTCTCCCAGCAGTGCAGAGTTCCTTCCTTCCCCAGATTGAAGGTTCTTCCTGAGGTCTCACTTCTATTCCGCCTGCTGCAAAGCTGCCTACATGCTTCCGGGAAGAGAGAACTGAAAGATGGGTGGACAGAGCATTAAGAAAAGATTGAGCCAGGCGGGGTGACACAAGCCTGTAATCCCAGCATCTCGGGAGGCTGAGGCAGGAGGATCAAGAGTTCAAAGCCAGCCTCAGCAAAAGCTATGCACTATGCAACTCAGTGAGACCGTGTCTCTCAATAAAGTACAAAATAGGGTTCAATCCCAAATGCAAACAAATAAATAAACGGGAAGAGGAGGAGGAGAAACAAGCCGTGTTGAGAGGGAAGGAGGATGCAACGTAAAACTGTCCCTGCTAGAAGACTCTGGACTCAGTTCGTTGTCCGGTGGGTGGACCTGTGGCTTCTTGTGTTTATAGCCAGTGCATCCTCCTTGCTGTTTAGATGAACTGTGGACAGAGGGAGAGCTGTTGACCACACACACATAGGGGACTGAACTCGGGGCCCTTGACCATTGGGCCACACTCCCTGCCCTGTTTTGTATTTTATTTAGAGACAGGGTCTCACTGAGCTGCTTAGCACCTCACTGTTGCCGAGGCTGGCTCTGAACTCGCAATCCTCCTGTCTCAGCCTCCCAAGCCACTGGGATTACAGGCGTGTGCCACCAAGCCGGGTACTTTGCACTCATATTTAAGGGGGGCCACGCACCGTGCCTTGCCCGTGTTCTATAGATCCTAAGCAGCACCTCGGGACTCCTGTATCATCGGCAAGGGACATCTTGCTGTGCCTCAGTTTCCCCAGCAAAGTGAGCTGAAGTTCACTCTGACATAATTTCCTGGCGAAGGAGGCCACTGGAACCACAGGGGAATCTTGAAGAGCCCAAGGGCTCAGGAGAGGGGAGGGGGAGAGTGAGTGCCAGGTGCCTTGGAGCACACCTATGAGCCCAGCCGCTCAGGAGGCTGAGGCAGGAGGATCGCGAGTTCAAGGCCAGCCTCAGCAATTTAGCGAGGTGCTGAGCAACTCAGTGAAACCCTATTTCTAAATAAAATACAAAATAGAGCTGGGGATGAGGCTCGGTGGTTAAGTGCCCCTGGGTTCCAAATTATGTCAGAGTGAACTTCAGCTCAGTTTGCTGGGGAAACTGAGGCACAGTGAGATGTCCCTTGCCGAGATGCTGCGTAGGGTCTATAGAACATGGACAGGGGACTGCGGGGTGCCCCCTTTTAGAAAAGACAGAAGGTGGGTGAGAACAGGTGGAGAGCTGGATTCCCCAGAGTCCTGTGAGACTGACATCTGGGGGTGTCTGTCTTTAGTGGGGAGGGTGAGTCCTGGAGGTCGCAGAGGGGCCCAGAGCCAAACAAAGTGTCCCAGCCACCCTTCCAGGGGCCCAGGGGCCGACTGTCAGCAGCTGAGCTACAGCTGCTGGGAGGGGGTTCCTCGACAGAGGCCCCTGGCACCTGCCTCCGTCTATTTCTGGAGCCACAGCTGAGTCAGGGGGAGGGGAGTCTGGCTGGAAGAGGAAGAGGCTGGGGAGGAGGAAAAGGCTTCAAGACTTGGGATTTAGGGCCTGGGGTCATCCCTCGGAGCAGATCGTCAAGAAATGGGGTCAGATACAGCAGGACATCTACACTGGAGAACCCGGGGTGGCGGGGCTGGGGAAGGGGTCTGGCCGCAGGAGACAGATGTGCTGCTCCTGAAAGGTTGCAGAAGAGGATGTTGGGTTAGAAAGGAGGTGAGCCAGGCTCAGCGGCACTCCCCTGTAATCCAGTGACGGAGGAGGCTGAGGCAGGAGGATTGCAAGTTCAAGGCCAGCCTCAGCCCCTTAGCAAGGGCCTGTCTCAAAATGAAAAGGGCTAGAACATAGCTTGGTAGTGGAGAGCAGATGTGTCCGGTCCCTAGTACTGCCCAGAGAGGACAGGAGAGACAGGGAAAAGGACAGGGAGAGGGAAAGGCCCTGAGAAAAAAAGGGGATCACCTTTGTCTCTGCTTCCAAAAGCGGATTCTGAGGCCCCTCACCTGAGGGCATTCTGCCTCTCTCTGTCCCCTGCCCTGAGCCACGCAGCCCCTCCCCAGGGTCCTCTGCTCAGGACTCCCTCCTTTCCTTCCTAAGGTAGGTCTGTGGACTTGGCAAGGGGATGCTTGGGGCCTTGATCCCCTCATACTGCCTTCTGGAGAAACTTTCTCTTTTCTGCCTCCCAGGAAGACCCTCCAGTCTAACTTCCATCCAGCCTGTTGCAGGACCCATCCTGGCGCTTGGCCCTGCCCCCGTCAGGTGGGGTGGGGGTCCACCAGGAACCCAGAGGCCTCTTCCCAGGCCTACAGGAGGCTAGGTGAGCCTGCTTTCTGTCCCCTCCCTCTCCTACGGGCAGCCAGAGAGGGCACATTCCAGATGAAATTAAATCACATTCCTCCATCCCTCCCCAGGAGGATGGCATCACTGACAGCAGCTGTGACACCAGAGGGTCAGGCCCACGGCAGCTGGTCCCCCTGGGTGGGGGCCGGGGCTGCAGGGAGTGGAGGGGCCAGGACTTTCCTTTGGAGGCCATGGCTGAGCTGAGATTTGTGTGTGTGGTACTTGACCACGGAGCCGCATCCCCGCCCTTGTTATTCTGAGGTAGGGTCTCTCACTAAGTTGCCGAGGTTGGCCTCAAATTTATGTGGGTCCTGCCTCCTGTGATTCTTTTTTTGGGGGGGTGGAGGTCCTGGGGATTGAACCCAGGGGCGCTTAACCATCGAGCCACACCCTCAGCCCTTTTTTATATTTTATTTAGAGGCAGGGTCTCTCTAAGTTGCTGAGAGCCTCCCTGAGTTGCTGAGGCTGGCTTTGAACTTGCGATCCTCCTGCCTCAGCCTCCCCAGCCACTGGGATTCCAGGCCTGGGCCACTGTGCTGGCTCAACTGTGGTTCTTTGGCCCCAGAGGCCAGAGCCAACGTGGTAGCCATGGCAACAGGAGGGGCAAGGGTTAGACCAAGGGGCGCCCACTCTGTATGGAGCCTCGGGGAGTGATCCGGTTGGACCAGATGGGAGAACCAAGGCCCCACGGGAGCCGTCCTTGTAACCTCTGGGCTGAGCTCCCACAGACAGGCCAGCAGAGGGGCCCTTTAAGAGCCACACTTTGAGCAACCTTGGCCCCATCCCAAAGCCTGGGCTTTGATTTCCTTTGAGACTCTGGCAACAGCCCTCCGTGGCAGCGAGGGGACAGCGCGAGGCTGGGCTGAATGGAGAGCTCAGCCCCTGACCTCACCCTCAGAGGCGCCTCAGCCTGCGCTGCCTTATAAGGAAATGCCCCAAACAAACCGAGGAAGCCACCTCCGGCCCCCCACCCTGTCCCCGCCCCACTCAGAAGCTATATTTACCCAGAGGAGGCCCCAGAATAGCCTCCCACTTGTCCTCCTGCTGTGTGCGTGGGGCGGGGGTGCTGTCCCTCTTCAGTCCCTCCTCAGATCCTCCCTGGGGACTCCACCCCGGCAGTGTGTCCGTTTCCTGGTCATTCACTGTGTTTATGGCGCATCATCCAGTGGGCTCCGGGGCAGCGATCTGGCCTCGGGGTGAAGAGCAGGACAAAGTCCTGGCTTCTGCAAGCTCTCCACAATGACAGGGACTCGACTGTCACAGTCCCGTTTTCCTCCTGTCCTTTTTTGTGTGGGGGGTGGGTGGAGCGGGGACAGACACTGGGAAGTGAACTTCATCCTGAGCTATAGCCCCAGTCCTTTTATTTTTTAAATACAAGGGCCTCGCTCAGTTGCCAGGACTGGCCTTGAACTTGAGATCTTCCTGCTGCACTGCTCCGGCTTCCCAGAGCCTCCCAGGAGACCCTCCGACGGGCTCCTCCAGGCCTTGGCATGCCTCTGCTCTCTACTGCGCGTCCCCGAGGGGCTCTGTCTGGCCTCTCCTCCTCCTACGTGCTCTTTCCTGGGAGCCCCAACTCCTACCTCCAGCTTGACCTGAGCTCCAGATCCATATAGGTCCCCTCGCCCACAGCACCTCGTCTTGGAGGTCGCAACTCCCCGCCAGATTCTCCGTCTCAGCCACGAGGACCCCCTTCTCCCAGGTGCCCAGGATAACACCCTGGGAAGCTCTGCTGCCCTGTGTCCCTCCACCTCCCCCGAGGGTGCACCCAGGAGCAGACCCTACTCCCCATCCGCATCTCCTCTCCATCGCCTGGACCACTGGGTGGCCTCCTTGAAGCACTGCTGCCGGCTCTAACAGATTCTCCTGCAGCAACCAGGCTTTACTTACAATGACAACCTGAGCAGGGCCCATGCCCCCCCCCCTCCGTAATCCCAGCTGTTCAGGAGGCTGAGGCAGGAGGATTTCAAGTTAAAGGCCAGCCTCAGCAAAAGCAAGGTGCTACGCAACTCAGGGAGGGTAGACCCCATCTCTAAATAAAATACAGAATAGGGCTGGGGATGTGGCTCAGTGGTGGAGCACCCCCAGTTCAATCCCCAGGACAGAAAGGAAGGAAGGGAGGAAGGGAGGGAGGGAGAGAGGGAGGGAAGGAGGGAGGGAGGGAGGGAGGGAGGAAAAAAAGCAACATTCCCCAAATGCGAACCTGGCCCTCTGGCCATGCGGCCCCTACTTAGGCTTCCCGTTTCTCTTGGGAGGAAGCCCCTGGCTCTCCTCAGTCCCCTAGGACCGCTCCCTCATGCCCCACCGACCAGCCATGCCCTTTTCTCCCTGGCCCTCAGGGGCCCCATCACTCTCGGGCCCCAGGACTTTACACATGCTGCTCCCACTGACTAGGCCCCTCGCGCCTCCTTCCTTTCCACCCACTGGCCACTTCCTCTCATCCTCCAGGCCCTCGGGGCGGCCTTCCCTGACCGCTCCCCCTCGAAATACCCCAGGCCTGGTCAGGTGAGGTTACCTGCTCTATGGTCCCCAAACCTAGGGGACTTCTCTCTTTTCAAATGTGATTTCCATGCCGGGCACACACCTGGAATCCCACCGGTTCAGAAGCCTGAGGCAGGAGGATTTCGAGTCTGAAGCCAGACTCAGCAAATTAGGGAGGTCTTCAGCAACTCAGAGAGACCCTGTCTCTAAATAAAACGTTTTTTAAAAGGGCTGGGGATGTGGCTCAGTGGTTGAGCACCCCTGGGTTCAATCCCTGGTACCAAAGAAAAAAGAAAAGATTTCCTCATGGAAGACTTTGTTCAATTAGTAGGTGAGGGCCTTCAGAGCGAGGAAGCAGGTTGTTGTTTGTCCCCGGATTCCCAAGGCCTGCACGGTGCTTGGTGCATAGTAGTTGCTCAGTAAGTAGCTGCTGGAAATTACAGTCATGGGCTGGGAATATAGCTTAGTTGGTAGAATGCCTGCCTCACATGCACAGGGCCCTGGGTTCAATCCCCAGCACCATAAATAAACAAGTAAAAACCTTAAAAATGGCAATCACTCCCATGATCACAACCTATGTCCCTGAAACTGTCCAAGCCTCATTTCTCTTGCTGCATTGACACATTCTGACTTCCAACGTGACCTTACAGATCCCCTTTAGAAAAGTCCTTCCTCTGTCTAACTTACATCCCTAACCTCTGTTTGGGATTATTAGCAGCAATGGAAAGTTTGGGTAACTCTGCAGGGGACCCTGGTACTTAAGGAGCGGGGCGGGATGGGCTCCCAGGCACAGGGAAGGGCCGCTTGGCTGGGCCTTTGTCCTCGGCACTCGCCCAAGCAGGGGTGCCCACGGGCCTGGCAAGATCAAGCACAGGGTGCGCCTGTCCCATTAGAGGGGCAGGGATGGGCCTCGTTGCCTCCTGCCAATGTCTGGCTGCCTGGTGGGATCCGATAGGGCCTTGTTAGCAGGGCACAGGAAGGAGCCAGGAGGCCTGGGTTGCCAGGAGGGGGGGGGCAATCCTGGGCCTCCAGGGCAGGAGAGTGGGAAGTGGGCCTGGTGCCCTAGTCGGTCTGCGTGACACAGAGGCAGACCAGCCAGTCTGCCAGGGACCTCCCGCCCGCCCCTCCTGGGCCAGAGGACCAGCTGGGCGCTGACTCCCTGCTCTTTCCCCAGCCCTCAGCCCGAGGAGCGGAACAGCCCACTCCCAGGCTTGGGATCATCTCCAAGTGAGGAACCTTGGTTGGCAGCCTCTGCCACCCGACCCGGGGTATTCAGAGGGGTCGCCGGGTCCTCCTTCCCCCAAGCACTGAGCACAGAGCTGGTCTATTTAGGTATCCTGACTTCAAGGCCTCGGGCTCCGCCTAATCCAGGAACTCCCGGGCCCTCCCTGGCCTGTACCAGGACCCAAAGAACTGGGAAGTGGGGGGCCGGGGGCCAAGCAGAGGCTTGGTTGTGGCTGTCGCCCACCGATAACAAAGCCCAACTATCGCACTCCCTGGCTCTGACCCTGATGGCTTTGGTCGACTCCCCCTCCTCCCCACTTTCCCTTCTCCTGCTTAGCCTGTGAGGAAAGTCCTACTGAAGATCTATGCTGAAGATCTAAAGCTGGCTCCAGTGGCTCAGGCCTGTGATCCCAGCCACTCGGGAGGCTGAGGCAGGAGGATTGTGAGTTCAGAGCCAGCCTCAGCCACTTAGCAAAGCCCTCAGCAATTCAGCAAGACCCGGTCTCAAAGGAGGTGTGGCTCAGTGGTTAAGCACCCCTGGGTTCAACTCCCAGGCCCCGTCCCCTCCAAAAAATCTAAGAGGCTTCCCCAGCCTCTCTCCTGTTCTCCCTGCCCCAGGAGGCCACCAAAGTCATGGAGTCCCCCCTGCACGGCTGAATCTGAGGTGCAGAAAGCCCTGAGCCGAGGCCACACAGCCAGGCTAACGCAGACCAGACGTCCCCCCCCCCTCGCCCCATTCCGACTCAGCCGGTTATCACAGGCCAGACGACTGTTTGGGTTTGGGGACAAGGGAGCTTATTATGCTGGCGGCACTGAGGGGCTGATGGGGAGGACACGCAGGGGTGGGGTGGCCCGAGACCTAATCATTGTAATCAGTGCTGCAGGCAGAGATGACAAGGGCCGGCTTCTGCAGACACTGAGGTCACCCTGAGTGGCCTTCTGCAGGGCTGCTGCCCGCTGCCCCAGTCTGTGGGTCTGTTGGCCTAGCGTCCCCCCGAGGCCTCCCGGGAGGCAGCCGAGCCCCCACGCTGGCTTCTCTTGCTTCCTTCCCCAAATCTCCCCACTATTTCTGCTCTTGTGCCCGCCCTGAGGACCCCCTGAGTGTGGGAAGGAGGAGCACAGACTCTGTAGGTGGAGGCATGATTTTATTCAGGCAGGGGTGAGCCGGGCAGGGTGACAGTACGCCCGGATGAGGGGTCAGGACACGGGCACACTCTTCACGCCCATGAGCCACAGGGCAGACCTCCCAGGAGGGCGAGGTTGCTGCAGCGGGTGGCGCAGGGCTGGGGAGCCCTGGTGGAGGCCACCACTGTCCCCTCCCTTGGGAGATAGCGCTGGAGGTCCCACCGGCAGGGTCTGAAGTGTTTACTCCCCAAGGCTTTGCTTTGGGGACAGGCTCCTGACACACCCCATTTCACCTTAGCCAGCCGGGCATCTCGACCCTCAGAAACCACAGACCTAGGATTGTCCATTAAGGGTGCTGCCTCTCAGCTGGGAGGGGACTTGGGGCCAATCGCCCACCACCAAGTCCCGAGTGCCACACTTCTAGTCTTCCCCCGAGGACCAGGAATCCCCCTCCCCTTCCCTTGGGGCGAACTTCAGGAACTGGCCAGGGCCCAGGTGGACAGGAGCCCCTGCCCGAGGGCTCTTCAGGGCACCCCCCTCCTCTTCCTGTAAGGGGATCTCTCTGTCCCCATCAGGGGCCTCAGGCGTCCCCTGCCCTGTGCCCTGGGACTGCTGCAGCCCATTCATCACCCTTCCATTCCCGTCTTCTGGCTCCTCCTCCAAGCTGTGGTCCTGACCGTTGACCCTGAGGGCGTCCCCTGCCCCGGGGCTCGGGTCTTCCTCCCCTCCGGGAGTCTGTAAAGGCCCTGAGACTGGGTCCTCCCTCTCCAAAGGAGCGGAGTCAGACTCCTCCTCGGAGCCCGAGGGCTCAGCACTGTCCTGGGACTCAGTCTCCGGGGCAGTCACAGAGGCCTTCAAGCCATCATCCCAGGGGACAGTGACACCCACGGTCTCAGGCTCCAGGAGGCCCCCTCTCTGAGAGCTACTCAGAGTCTGGAGGCTGCTAACAGAGGCCTCTGGCCCCCACCGACGAGCCCCCGGCCCCCTCCCCTCCTCTTCCTCCTCCTCTTCCTCTTCTCCCTCCTCCCCACCCTCCTCCTCATCTGCAAACCCATCGGACTCCCCATCCCCATCCCAGACCTCAGGCTTCAGCATCTGGGGCACCTGGCCCAGAGGTTCTGCCAGCTCCCGGGGGTCTCCAGGAAGAAGGGAAGCCTCTGTCACCAGATCCTCAAACTCCTCTGACAGGTCAGAGTCCTGGCCCTGCCCTTCCTCCTCCTCCTCCTCCTCCTCCTCCTCCTCCTCCTCCTCCTCCTCCTCTGAGGGTTGGGCCCCCGGGCCCTTGGAGACCAGGGCAGTGGGATCCCAGCCCTCCTTCCTGGCTTCCCCTAGTGGGGAGGGCCTCTGTTCTCCTGCCATGTCCCATCTGGGGGAGGCAGGGGATTGGAAGTAGAGGCCCAGGGGAGTGGAGTCCGGAAGGGTTTCCCCTAACTCATCCGCCTCGCTCTCTTCTCTGCTTTCCTCTCCCTCCTCCTGGGGGTCTTCAGAGATGTCTCCAGGACCTAACTCCTCCTGCTCACCCTCCACCTTTCTCAGGGCTTCAGCCCCCCCTTCCAGCCCCCAGTCAGCCCCCAGGTTCCCCTTATCCTGGGGCTGAGGCCCAGGGGCATCTTCCAGGACTGGGGTGGGCAACCAGGGTTCAGGGGGCCTGGGGCTGGGGGCCCCCAGCACTGGTGGAACATCCTCCGTTTCCTCTGAGCCCTGGGGCTGAAAGGTCCCACTTCCTGAGGTCTCAACGGGGGACACCTCCTCTGCTCCCCAGGGGACCTCCGACTCTGACCCCTCTGAGTCCTTGGAAGGCTCTAGGGGGTCTCTGCTTGTCCCAGGCAGTTTGGAGAGAGCTGCCCCCAGGACATCTGCCTCCTCTAGGTCCTTTCCAGGTGCTTCTAAGAGTTGAGCTCTCTCTGCCCCCGAACCTTCTTCCCCCAGGGGTGGCCACATCACCTCCTGTCCAGCCTGGTGCCCTGGGTCCTCCAATCCCATCACCTCCTGCTCGGGTCCCAGCTTGGCTCCTACAGCAGCCTCACCTCTGGCTGTCTCTGATCCCAAGGCGACCTCCAGGTCACCCTCTGAGGCCTCACCCTCATCTGCCCTGGGGGACTCTGTCCCCTCTGGCTTTCCTGGGGAAGCTCCCAGGCCTGGGGCTCCCACCTGCTCTGGTGGCCCGGCAGCGTCCTGGAGGTCCTCTGTGTCTCCCTTCCCATGGGCTCCCTCAGCTGGGACACTCTCCTCCCCGGGCCCAGGGCTCCCTGGGCTCCCTGTGTCTCCTGTGACATTGGGCTGTGGCGCTCCTTGCTGCGCCACCTCCTCCTTCCCATCCTGCTCCCTCAGGTCCGGCTCTGCCTCGTCCTCACTTCCCACTCCAAGCCTCCCAGGGGGGGCTTCCTGGCTCAGTGCTTGGTCCCCCACAGCCCTGTCCTCCCACCTCTGCTGATTTGTGGACCAAGGCAGCTCCTGCCCTCCCTCTCCCAGCGACTTCAGTGACTCTTGAGTCTCTCCCTTCTCCAGTCTCTCTTCCTCTTCCCGATCCCTTGGACTTTCCTTCTCTGCCTCTTTTGGGAATCCCGAATTCTCTAGGTCCCACTCACCCAGAGATCTTAGTGGTTCTTGAGTCTCCTTTTCTAGGGGTCTCGGTGTCTCTTGGTTCTCTTCCACAGATGCCAGTGGTTCTTGAATTTCCTTTTCTACAGGTTTCATTGTCTCCTTATTCGTTTCTTCTAAAGACCAGAGTGGCTCCTGAGTTTCTTGACATTTCAATATTTCCAGGTTCTCTTCTTCTGCAAACTCGAATGGTTCTAGATTTTTTGTTTCCAAGGACCCCACTGCCTCTCCACTTTCTTCTTTCGGTGACTTGGATAACTCTTGGTTCTCTTTTTCAAGAGACCTAACTATCTCTTGGTCTTTTCCAAGAGACTTCAGTGCCTCTGGATCCACCTTTTCTAGAGATCTCCATGTCGTCTGTTCTTCTTCCCCTAGAGCTGTCGGTGGCTGTGGAGTCTCTTTCTCTAAGTGTCTCAATGTCTCTTGGTCCTCTTCCTGAGAGGAACACTCCTGATTCTCTTTTTCTGGAGGCATTATACTCCCCTGGTCCTTTTCTAGAGAACTTTGGGGCTGTTGAGTTTCTTTTTCAAGAGGTATCACAACCTTCTGGTCCTCTTCCTCTAGAGACCACAGTGGCTCCTGAATCTCTTTTTCTAGAGGCCTCACAGTCTTCCCATCTTCTTCTTCTAGATACCTCAGTGGCTCCTGGATCTCTTTTTCTAGAGGCCTCACAGTCTTCCCATCTTCTTCTTCTAGATACCTCAGTGGCTCCTGGTTCTCTTTTTCTACAGGCATCACAATCTTCTGATCCTCTTCCTCTAGAGCCTTTGGTGGTTCCTGGTTCTCTTTTCCTGGAGGTCTAAATGTCTCCTGGTTCTCATTTTCAAGAGCCCCCAGGAACTCCTGATTCTCTTTTGGTAGAGATGCCCATGATCCCTGGTCCTCTGGTTCTTCAGATCCCAGAGGCTGTTGGTTCTCCTCTTTGAGAGCTCCCAATGATTCTGATTTTTCCTCTTCTGGAGACTTCACTGATTCTTGATATTCTTTTCCTGCAAATAAAACTGTCTCTAGATTACCTTCAAGAGACATCATTAGTTCTTGGTTCTCCTTTTCTAAGGATTGCAATGTTTGTGAGTCCTCTTTTCCTATAAGTCTGGGTAGTTCAGGAGCCTCCTTTTCTAAAGGTCTCTCCAACTGCATGTCTTTGTCTTCTAAAGATTTCAGTAGCTCTGGATTTTTGTTTTCTAGATCTTTTCGTGTTTCTAAGTTCTCTTCCTCTAAAGACCTCAGAGATTCTTGATCTTCCTTCTCTAGTGCCTCATGACTCTGGTTTTCCAAGGACATTTGTGGCTCTGGAATCTCAATTCCCCCAGTCTTCAGGGTTTCTTTTTCCAAAGGATCCTGATCCTGAATTTCTTTCATGTCCAAGTCTCCTTCTTCTGGCCATGTTTTCTGCTGCAAGTTTCTCACTACGTGGACCTCTATGGCTGCTTCTTTCTCTACTAGCCCCCATATTGGCCCTTCACTTTCTTCCTGGAATCTGCTGGATGCTATAGATCCACTGGCTTCTCCATCTTTAGCCTCTAAACTGGGATGATCAAGGCCAAGGGGTGGGGCCAAAGAGGACTGATTCTCAGGTGACTGGCTTGTACTGGCCTCTGGCTGCTTGCCCCCTGGCTCCTGTGGTCCTGGGCCGATGCTGGCAGGGACAGCCCCCTTGGCTTCAGCCCACACAAGCTCTGGAGCTTGTGGGCTCTCACCCTGCGGCTGGACCAAGGAGACAGGAGCATCTTGGGCTCTGGCCGCGACATTTGTAGCAGGACAGGAAGCCTGAGGTGTGGGTGGGATGGGGGTGCTGGCCAAGGCGGGGGTACGGGCCTGGAGGAACTCCTGGCTCTTTAAAAAGGCTGGTACAGGTGTCTCAAGGGCATTAGGCAAGGGAGATGGGAGGGCAGCTGGGCTAAGAACAGGAAGCAGAGGTCCCAGACGCCGGCCCTCTGGGGTCCCAGGGAAATGCAGCTCTGGCTTGGGGTCTGGAAAGGTAGAGGAGGAAGAACAGTGTCAGTATGTACTGGTCCTCGGGGGAGCCACCAGGCAGCCACCAGTCTGGCAACAGTGCAGGGGACGACAGGCTAGGCTGAGAGTATGTCCAGCGCTTTGGGGGCCAAGGAGTTTAAGGTTTAGAAAAATCTGCCTGGGTAAGAAAAGCCAAGAAGTTAGGGTCTCAGGGGGAACCTGGCCCCTTCTCTTACCGGGGAAGCTGAGGGAAGCTTTGGAACTGCCACCAGGTGTCTGTAGCCGGGAGTTCTCAGCCTCCAGGAGGGTCCTGGGGAGAGGGAGGAGAAGCTGGGTCAGCCTTCGGTCCTCAGGAGGCAGGCGGCTGGCCTTCCGAGAGGCTCGGGGCTGAGCTTTGAGCTGAGGGCTCCGGCCACTGCAGGCTCTCCCTTAGCTTTAACCACTGTCACACAAAAGCCACACACAGGGTGAAACCACAGTCGCAGACATCACACACTTGGTCACACAGAGTCACACACATATTTGGGGCACTCTGGGGACCTCAAAGATGCACAAGTAGATTCCCACACAGTCAGAGGCAGGGCCACCAGAACATCACTGGTGGCTTAACCGTCTCCCCCTCCCTCCTCCTCCCTCGGGCTCCCCCTCCCACCCAGCCCATGACCTCATCCCCGGGGTGGGGGGCCAATTCTCATGCTAATTCCTGCCTTTGTCCACACGGCCATCTGGAGGGTCTGAGAAGGGGGGCTTCTCAGGGGAAGTGGGAATTCTCAGTCTGTTCCCATGGGATGGGCTCTCTCCTCCTCCCCTGGGGGTCCCCCAGAGCTGGCGACAGACAAAAGCAAATGAATTCAGCTCCTTCTCTGCAAATCCTTTTCATGCCTCAAAAACCAGCGGTTGCATTCCTCCAGGAGCCCAGACCCTTCCCCTCAGTGGTATGGGGGTCAAGGCCCTCTTCTTGGGATCTCTAAGGGCTCTGGATCCCAAGCCCCTTCAGGAATGGAGGACATTCTGCCCAGGCCTCTGCCTCAGTGCGGCATTGGGCTGACTGGGGAAGGGAGGACCAATCAATCATATAAATTATTATTATTACTTTTTTGTACCAGGGATTGAACCCAGGGACACTAAACCACTGAGCCACGCCCCAAGCCCCCTTTTTATATTTTGTTTAGAGACAGGGCCTCACTGAGTTGCTTAGGGCCTGGCTAAGTTGCTGAGGCTGGCTTTGAACTCCTGATCCTCCAGCCTCAGCCTCCAGAGCCACTGAGATTACAGGCGTGGGCCACGCGCTGGCTCAAACAAGTTATTCTGAGCATTCGCTCTCTCCTCTTCTCCACGGATCCACTGTGGTCTCACCTCTGTTCTTCCCGAGGCAGCATGGGCTCTCTATGCTCTGTGGACGTGGGGTCCCTCTCTTCCCCACCCTTCCTATTCTGGGCCCTGGCTCCCTTCCCTTCCTGGGCCCATCTCAGAGACACTTGCCCTTTCTGCCAGTGGACTCTTGGGGAGGTGAGCTCTATCCTAAAAGCTCATCCAGCCCTGAACTCCCACACTGTGGATGTCACTGGATCCTCAGGCAGCAGAGAGCTTGCAGAAGAGATGTGGGCTCTGCCCCAGGCAGAGTAGCCTTGCTCAGCCTCTCTGGGCAACAGAGGGGCGATGCCCTTGGGCTACAGACAGTCAGACCCCTGATCTTCAGGCTAAAAGGTTCCTCAGACAGATGTCACCCAGTTCAGCTCTTACCTATAGTCAAGGCTGTGATCCTGGTCAGGTGACAAGTCACTATGACAACCCACACAGGCAAAAGAGTCCTTTCTTTTTTCTTTTGGTACCAAGATTGAACCCAGGGGTGCTTAACCACTGAGCCACATCCCCAGCCCTGTTTTGTATTTTATTAGTGACAGGGTCCCACTGAGTTACTTAGGGCCTCACTTAGTTGCTGAGGCTGGCTTTGAACTTGCGATCCTCCTGCCTCAGCCTCCCTAGGATTACAGGCACACACCACTTTGTTGGGCTGCAAGGTCTCCTCTCTGAGGCTGCCTGAGGACATTTCCCCCTGGTGCGACCACACACACACACACACACACACACATACACACACACACACACACAAACACTCTCAGATGATGGGTTTCAGCCCCTTGGGGGAAGGGCCAGGATGCAGATGGCCCACAAGTGTCCAGCCCCTCTGCTGAGGCTGTCCCACTTGGCCCTTCACCTCTCCTTCTAGGACTTCCTGGGCACAGGAAACTTCTCTGGTCCTGAGCCCAAGGGAGCGCAGGGGGCTCAGATGGGAGATGTCCTGGTGTGGAGATGACCAGTTCAGGGTCACAAAACCCAGTAAGAGCAGAGCGGCCACCACCTACCCCTGGGCCCTTCCAGCCACAGAGTGACTGCCCTGGATGGGTGTGTATGTCTGTGTGCCTGGGCGGGGTGGGGACAATCCTTACCTGTATGTGGCCACCTCCAGGCTGAGGGACATCTTGAGGTGTGCCAGCTGCTGTCGACCCTCCAGGACCTGGGCGATCTGGCTCTGCAGACCCTGCTTCTCCTGCTCCAGGGCCTCCACAGCCAGCTGCAGAGCAAGGGGGGGGGCAGTCAGTGGGGCGGCCGGGTCCCCCCTGCTAACTACCCAGATCTCCTACTCCCTGATTCCTCCTAGAGCAGAGCCTCCCCCCTTTCTCCCACCCCTCCTGCCAGGGAATCCCCACTGGGCCCCCCAAACAAGCCCAGGGCCCCTCTCAGCCTCTGCCATGCCTGGCTCCTCAGGAGGATGCTGATTAACTGGGAGCACATGTTGTTGAGAATTCAGCTCCCACAGGAAGGGGGAGGTGAGGGGGGAGAGGAGATGGGTTACAGAGGAGGAAAGGGGGGAAAGTGGAAGCAGAAGGAAAAACGATTAATCAAGAGCCTGGAGCCTGCAGCCTGGGAGCCCAACAGCCCGGTCCCATCACGTCTGGCTCCTCACCCCAGGCCCCGCCCCTCCACTTCCTACACGTTCTGGAATCTTTCAGAGGAGGAGTGGGGAGGTGGCCGTGGTCAGACCTCGGTCTGGCCCAGACAAGAGGCTGTTTTCTCAGCTGTTGGTCCCATCTGTGCTGTTCCAGGGGAAGCAGCTGTCCCAGGCCTCTGGAATGTGCTCCAAGGAGCTGAGAAGCCATGACATGGGAGAGGGTCTGGGGCCCTGGCTCCTCCTGCCAGGTAGAGGCTCTGAGAGGCCAGGCTAGAGACCTGGAGCTGGGGGATAAAGCGCCCAGCATCTTCTGAGTGACAAGCCTAGGGAGGGCTGCGGGGCGTCCTGGGCCTGCCTGCCTGCCTTTCAGAGGCATGCGCTCTGGAGGCCTCTACATCCCCATCCTTCCCACCCACCCCAGACGGGCTGTGAAGGTCGAGGGCCCCGGCACCCGATGCGGGTTTTCTGAGTGGTGTCTCCTGCCTGCATCGAAGGCCACCCCTGCCTGTTGCCTTCCCCAGAAGGGACCAGGCCACAACCTCACCTGGAACTTTTCAGTGGCCCGCAGCCGCTCCTGCCAGCGGCCCTCCAGCCTCTGTTCCAGCGCCTCCCTGCGCTCCTGGAGGCCACTGCGCTCGGTCTGGAGCTGCTGCAGCTCCAGGCGACCCTCCCGAGCGCCCTGCACGGCTCTGCCCAGCCGCTCGCGGGCCTGGCCCAGGGACGTCTCCATGTGCGCCACGCGCTCTTGGTAGCCGCGCACTGCCCCGCGCCACGCGTCGCCCAGCCGCCGGGCCAGCTCCTCCACCTCCGGGGCCGGCGCTGGGGGACCGCGGGGCCGAGCGGGGACCCGGGGGGCACAGGCAGCCTGAGCGTTCAGGCTGGCGCGTTCCTCGTCGTGCGCGGCGCGCAGGGCGTCCAGCTCGCGCTCCAGCTCCGCCGCCTGTGCGCTCAGCCAGCCCCGGGCGCACTGCTCGGCCTCGACCGCTCGCCGGCTGCGGGCTGCCTCCTCGGAGGCCCGCTCCCGTGCCAGCCGCAGCTGCTGGCATCGGCTCGCCACGCCTTCCAGCTCTTCGGCCAGGTTGTCGCGCTCCACCTCGGCCGCGTGCTTCTCCCGCCAGCGCTGGTCCACGAGGGCCCGCAGGGCCGCCAGCTCGTCGTCGGCTCGGGCCCGCCAAGATGTGTCCCCGGACTGTGCCCGGAGACCCCCGAGCTCTGCGCTGAGCAGCTCGTTCTGCTCCTCCAGCGCCTTGACCCGGGCCAGGTAGGCCTCCAGGCGTCGGTTGAGCTCCCACATCTGGAAAGATTCCTCCCCCAGGCAGCCCTCCATCCTGCTCGTCGGAACCACTCTTAGGACGTGGGGCACCAGGGAGAAGGGAGCGGCTCTCGGAGCTTTTAGGAAGAAAGAGACTTGAGGGGACAATGACAAGGCGGGGCGGGGCGGGGCGGGAGCAGCGAGAGCGACTGGGAGTCCGGGAGAGGGAGCGAGGCTATTCATACTCCCGCCAGCCGGGCGGGAAAGGGGCGGGACCCGGACTTAACCCTTTAGGGCTCAGCCCAAGATCGCCCCTGCTCCTGGGTGTCCCGGGGGGCTGGGGAGTGGAGCCATGCCCTGGGAACCCCATCCGGTGGCTTTCTTCGGGAGGAGGCTGTGCGCAAAGGTCAGAACCCCCTTCATGGCACACGATGCACAGAATTGAGGCTGCGGCAGGGGCGCCGTCTGTCACCCAGCACACCCATCACTTAGGCCCCCAAGACTCAGTTTCCCATGATCACGGGCTGCGGAAAAGACGGAGGGGGCCGTGTGTGTTTTGTAAATGGCACCTTCTGCAGGAGGCCACAGCTGGAGAGCACCGTCGGGAAAAGAGAATCAGTGTTGGATACCGGAGGAGCGCGCCCGTGGGGTGCGCACACCAGGACCCTGGCCTCGCTCTAACGAGACCAAGGAAAGGGACGTCCTAGGCTCCAGACCACTGACCCGTTTCACTTCCATCCTTCCTGCAACTCTCGTAGACAACCGCTGACATTCATCGACAAGGTTAGGGAGTTCTGCAGCTCTCAGGGGACGGCGCCTGTCGAGTGTCACAACTTGGGGACAGAGGGCGCCCCCTGGTGGTTTAAAAAGTCGGATCCAGAAGAGAAGCCGAGGGAGAAACCGCCTGTTTTTCCTCTGGGTGAGCAGCCCGGGCTGATCGGGCCTTGGGGATGCTCCGAACCCTGTTCTAACATTTTGGTTCCATTATCTGACTTGGTCTTTGAAGCATCCTTTTGAAGATCCTACAGTTCAGGAAGCAGAGAACTCACTAAGAATTGCCGGGAAGGCCTTCTGGAGGCGGAGGGCAGTCCCTGAGTTGGGTGGTGAGGGACTCAAAGGATTGGGGGTATTTATTTTGCTTTAGTGGCTATTGAACCCCGGGGCTTCCTACCACTGAGCCTCATTCCCAGCCCTTTTTGGTTTTTGAGACAGGGTCTTGCTAAGTAACCCAAGCTGACCTCAAATTTGTGATTCTCCTGCCTCCCGTGTTGCTGGGATTACAGGCTGTGCGGCTGCTCCAAGCCTGGGGTATGAAAGCGCTGGAGGAGGAATCTCGGGGATCATGGGACACAGGGGGATCTTTGGAGGAGGAATTTCTGCTCGTGTTGATGCTGTTTAGTTCTACCAGTTTTCATTGAGCATCTACTATGTGTCAGCACCGAAGAGATTGCAGAACTCTGCAGCAGCCCTGGAAACACACAGCGGGGCGATATGAGGAGGGGAGTTTGTTTCTGTGTCACATCCAAAGAGCAGTGGCTGTGACTTTTGCACTTTCTAGCTGAATAGCTCTGGACAGGTCATACAACTTCTCTAAGTGAGCCTGGTTACCTATTTGGTAAAAGAGATTAGAACCGCTTCACCCCCATAAGTTTGTTCTGTGAATCAAATGAGACCAGGTCTGGGGAGCTCTTTGTACCTACCCAAAGGGGACGGTTCTGCTTTGATGAAGATGAAAGCCATTCGCAGCAGCCTAGGAGTCTGGGGCAGGAGGATTGTAAGTTGGAGCCCAGTGAGACCCTGCCTCAAAATACAAATTAAAAAGGGCTGGGGATGTAGCTCAGAGGTAGAGCACTCCTGGGTTCCACTCCAGTACCGCAAAGCAAAGTTCCTTTCTTTTTTGTTTCTTTCTCTGTACCCACCTTTTGCCTCCTAATGCAGGGCTGGGGCCAGGGCCGGGGCCAGGAAATCACTTGGTTCTCGTCCTTGACTTTGCCCTCCTTTATCTCTTCTCCCTTCCTCTCCACTCCCCAGCTGGATGGACGGGGCTGGACATGTGTGGCAAAGGAATAAGGTCAGCTTAAGTCTTTTTTTTGATACCAGGGATTGAACCCAGGGGTGCTCAACCACTGAGCCACATCCCCAGCCTTTTTTAATATTTATTTTTTAGTTTTAAGTGGTCACAATATCTTTATTTTTTTATTTTTACGTGGTGCTGAAGATCAAACCCAGTGCCTCATGCACGCTAGGTGAGCGCTCTACCACTGAGCCCCAGCCTCAGCCCCACCCCATTTTTAATATTATTTAGAGACAGGGTCTCACTAAATTGCTCAGGGCCTCACTCAGTTGCTGAGGCTGGCTTTGTACTTGAGATCCTCCTGCCTCAGCCTCTGGAGCTGCTGGGATCACAGGTGTGCGCCCCCTCACCCAGCTAGTCACTATCTTTTCACAAGAAGAGAAGATATGGGTAGAAGTGAGGGAACAGGGTGGAGATCAGGGGCTAGGGACAGCCCCAACTTCCAGAGGCCCTGTACTTGTAATCCTGGGGAGTGGGAGAGGCTGAGCCCTCTTCTGACTTCCACAGAGAGGCTGAGCCCTCCCACCCTTCGCTCCTCCAGGTGCCCAGGTGGGCTTGGAGAGGGTGCCAAGACACAGAAATGTCCTTCTCCTCCATTTTCCCCTTTCCCAACTGGAGGGATGAGGGGACTGGTTTTCCTGTCTACACAGGAAGAATGTCCTCCCCTTCTCCCTCCTGGGGGCAGAGGTGGAGGGACACCATATTGGGTGGGAGAAGCATTGAACAAAGAGACCTGTCTCACTGTGGGATCTTGGACTAATCAATTCATACCTCTGAGTCCTATTCCTTCAAATAATATTTATTGGGCACCTATTAGCTTGCAGGTACCCTGTAAGCACCCAATAAACGTTGGAAAGTCATCAAAGATGACTAATGTGGCGCCCCATCTCTAAGGAGCTGTAAAGTATTGTCCAAGTAGAGAGGCAACCAAGGAGGCTCAGCCATGGTTAAGGGAAGATCCTGGCCTTTGTCCTTAAGGAAGGAGACCGGGAAGGGTTTGAACCTGAATCGCAGGATAACCTGGTCAGAATGGCATCATAGAAAGATCTCTGGGAGAGAGTGGTGGCGCATGTCTGTAATCCCAGCGGCTCAGGAGGCTGAGGCAAGAGGATTGAAAGTTTGAGGCCAGCCTCAGCAACTTAGTGAGGCTGTAAGGAACCTAGTGAAACCCTGTCTCAAAATCAAAATAAAAAGGGCTGGGGGTGTGGCTCAGTGTGGAGTAGGTTGCTGAGAGGCTAAAGAAAGTGCCCAGAGACAGCATGGGACACAAATGATATATTGGGGGAAGATTCCTAGAGATCAGTGACTGCCCCAAGAGGAGTTCAGTGGTGACAGGCTGACGGCATCTCCATCCCTCTAGGTGCTTCACCAAGCAGCGCCTCTGTCCTGCGCAGTGTCTTGTTGAGTGATGGCAAGCTGGACAAGTGACATGAATCCCTTCCCCAGTGGGATTTCCTGTGTCTGGCTGCAAAGACATCATCAGCATAAGCTCGCTTAGTTTTTTTAATGTGACAGCATTCTCAGGCAGAGCTGTGCCGGGGTTCAAGCAGGAAAGTCTTTTTGCAGATAACATTAACTGGCTTAAGAGAAGCAGAGAGCTTCAGGATAAGATGTACCTGGACCTCACAGATCTTTATTCTATTTATTTATATGTGGTGCTGAGGCTCGAACCCAGTGCCTCACGCATGCGAGGCAAGTGCTCTGCCACTGAGCCACAACCCCAGCCCTTGTGTCTGGACTTTTGCTGAGCGTGGTGGTGGCACACGCCTGTAATCCCAGTGACTTGGGAGGCTGGGGCAGGAGGATCTTGAGTTTAAAGCCAGCCTTAGAAATTTAGTGAAACCCTAAGCAAGTCACTGAGACCCCGTCTCAAAACATTAAAATGGTTGGGGATGAGGCTCGGTGGTAAAGCCCGTGCCTGGCCTGCCTGAGTCCTTGGGTTCAATTCCCAGCACCTAAATAAGTAAATAAATTTCATTAATCAGGGAGTTTTTAAAAGGGATGAGGGCTGGGGATGTGGCTTGGAGGTTAAGTGCTCCTGGGTTCCATCCCTGGTACCAAAAGAAAAAAAAAGAGAGAGAGAGAGAATACATATTGGACTTTCCAGCCCGAGGTTGGGGTCATTGTTCCCTTAACTTGGTGGGTTTTGGGTACCAGAAAAGGGGCATTTAGGAATATGGCCTTTTCCTGTCCCCCTCTTCTTTAGGGACAGTACACTGGGAAAAGAGGGTAGGAACGTGAGCATGGTTCCGGATGCGGGAGGGGACAGTGGCTGAGGAAGACGCGCAGCCCTACCAGATGTGTGGGGCTGGGGCTCAGGCTGGGTTTGGAGTCCCAAGGATGAAGCACAGTTAGAGTGGATAAAATTAGAGTCAGGCGCAGTGGCGCTCGCCTGTAATCCCTGCGGCTCGGGAGGCTGAGGAAGGAGGATCTCAAGTTCAAAGCCAGCCTCCCCTACTTAGTGAAGCACTAAGCAACTCAGCGAGAACCTCTCTTTAAGTAAAATATCTAAAAGGGGCTGGGGAGGTGGCTCTGTGGATCAGCGCCCCTGGGGGGTTCAATCCCCAGTACCAAAAAATAAAAAAATAAAAATAAAAAGATTCGAGTGGATAAGGGCGACCTTGGACATGCACAAGGTGACACAGACAGAGCTTCTGGCCTGTGGTTTTGATAGGCAACCTGGAGAGAAGCAATCTGCCCCCATTCCTCGCCCAGCTCCGTTCCATCCTGCAGAGGTTGGCCATAGGGCATGGCCACCAGAGGTCGCTATTACCCCCCCAAAAAAAGGTTACAGCTGGGCGTGGTGTCACCTCTGTAACCCAAAGGCTGAGACAAGAGAGTTTGCGATTTAGGTAGACCTTGTCTCAAAATAAAAAACAAAGCTGAGCATGGTGCTGCCCGCCTGTAATCCCAGTGACTTGGGAGGCCGAGGCAAGAGGATCACAAGTTCAAGGCCAGCCTCAGCAACTAAGGGAGGCTCTAAGCAATTTAGTGAGGCTCTGTCTTAATCAATCAACCCATAGGGTTGGAATGTGGCTTGGTGGTTAAGTGCTCTTGGGTTCAATCCTGGTACACAAAAAAGAAAGGTTAAAAAATAAAAAGGCCTGGGGACGTGACTCAGTGGCAGAGCATCCCTGGGTTTGACCCACAGTACAACAAAAGGCTCAGACTTTTTTTTTCACGTGTCCAGGAGGCTGAACCAGCCCTGAGAGGTCAGGGCCACAGGGACAGGTTTCAGCCCAGACGAGGAGGAGCCCGCACAATACTTGTTTCTGGGTTGGCTGAGCTGCCGCCAGAGGGAGCGAGGACCTGTTCCTGGAGAGCTCAGGTCAGGACAGGATCTGGAGGTTCCTTTTAGAATCCAGAAAAACCCAAGGACTCTAGAAAGGAGCAGTGACCCCGGGGTCCCGCCCGCCCTCCTTCTCTTGGAGGTACTGGAGATTGAAACTGGGGCGCTCTGCCACGAGCTACATTTCCAGCCCTTCTTATTATGTTATTTTGAGACAGGGTTTTACTAAATCACCCAGGCTGGCCTCGAACTTGTGATCCTCCTGCCTCAGCCTCCCAAGAGCTGGGATTTCAGGTTTGAGTCACCATGCCCAACCTACAGTCCTCCTTTTACCTTTCCTGGCCTGAGGGTTCTGTAAGCCAAAGCAAAGGCCTGGGGTTAACTCTAAGGAAGGATTGCGCTGCTTCGTGAGATGTAACAGAAAAGAGGGAGATCATGAGGAGGAAGAGGGAGTTGGCTTGACCACCAGCCACTCCCCTGGCCAAGTCGGACAGGGGACTCAGGCCGGGGCGCAGGAAGCAGACCAGGCTGCAGGAGGGAATGCTGTCCACATCTCCATCCAAGGGCATTCTGAAGTCCTGTCCAGCCCTGGACCCTGAGAGGGCCAGGCCCCCTCCAGGCCCTCTGCTAGGTGTCATGTCTCAAAGGGCCGCGAGATGGCGCCAGAACACAGAGGCGCTCCTTCCTACCGTATTTACGGGACTGGGCGCGCTGCCTTCCTGCTGGGACGCGCAGGCTCCGGGGGACCGACTGGGAAAGAAGAGGAGGCGGACGCGGAGGGTGGTAAGGGTGAGTGAATGGCCGGAGAGGAGGGGGTCGGAGGGGCCGTTGGTCTATCCAGGGCAGCTGAGGGAAAGGGAGGTATATTTATCCCCTGAGCCATTGCATTAAAAATAACTGGGGGCCCGAGTAACCCAAGCTCCTTAGCCTTCCAGGCCCCGGTGGGGGCCATCGCTGGGGACGAGGAGGGCAGAGTGATGAGGAATCAGAGGACAGAGCAAGAAAGGTCCATGTCCTGCCCTGCCCCCAGCTGCGGCTGCTGCAGGCCGGGGACTGGGCAGGCTGGTGCCCATGGGCTGGCTGCAGGCGGGCAGGGAGGGAGGGAGGAGGGGAGAGGAGGACCAGGCAGGAACAATGCTGGCTTCCCGCCAGGAATTGTACGTTGGGTGGGGGACTAGGGAGAGAGTGGGAAAAGGGAAAGAATGAGGGAGGAGAAGATAGTGAAAGAGGCAGAAAAGTTTCTGTACCTAAGGGCCAGCACTACCCCCTGCCCCACACTTCCCAGTCCCTGAGCC
Source organism: Marmota flaviventris (assembly GCF_047511675.1). Taxonomy (NCBI): domain Eukaryota; kingdom Metazoa; phylum Chordata; class Mammalia; order Rodentia; family Sciuridae; genus Marmota; species Marmota flaviventris. The sequence goes on along the minus strand of NC_092507.1, from coordinate 117,928,877 downwards.
CCTGGAGGAAAAGAGCCTGTCTTCTGGGTTTTATCCCCATGAGGAGCTGAAGCTACAGCAGGAGACACTTAAGTCAGGTTTTAGGAAGGACTTCCCAGAGGAATAGAAGCAAATTTTGGAAAGGAGTGAGCCAAAGAGGGCTGCGGAGGTAGACTCTCTCCTTTGGTGAGTCCTGGGCCTTGGCTGGGTGGTAACATGTTCTTGCCTGAAACAGGGTGTTGGACACGATGACCTCATATTTTTGCCTCTGTGTTTCTACAGATCCTCGGCTGATTTCTGAGTTAGAGGATTTGGTGACAGAAGGACAATTGCAGGAAAATTTCCCTGAAAGATTTAGCCTCTATTCCTAGCTGTGAGGACTGGGCTGGCCCAGAGTCAGGTAAACATTAGCTGCAGAGGGGGTCTGTGTGTGGCAGAGCCTGGGAGTGCAAGAGAGGGCTGTGGGGGTCCTGGTCCCATGGAGCTTGTCCTGGAGGGTCCCTCCTGGCTCTGCAAGGAAGGGTAAGGGGCTTGGAGCTTAGTAGGAGCTCAGGAAACATTTCCTCAATACACCACCCACCCAGGAGGACAGAGCCCAGAGGGGGGACACTGGCCTTGCTCACCATGGGCTCTGGCTCCCAGCTGGCGCTCAGTACGTTTTTATTATTATTATTATTATTATTATTGGACTGAACCCAAGGTGCTTTACCACTGAGCAATATCCCCAGCTCCACTTTTTTTGATATTTATTTTTTAGTTGTAGGTGGACACAATGTCTTTATTTCACATTTATGTGGTGCTGAGGGTCAAACCCAGGGCCTCGTGCATGCTGGGTGAGCCCTCTACCACCGAGCCACATCACCAGCCCCTCTCCAGCCCCTTTCTATACTTTATTTAAACAGGGTCTCAGTCATGCGAGGTGCCGCACACACACCTGTAATCCCAGCTGCTCAGGGGGCTGAGGCAGGAGGATCTCAAGTCCAAAGCCAGCCTCAGCAACAGAGAGGTGCCAAGCAACTCAGTGAGGCCCTGTCTCTAAATAAAATACAAAGTAGGGCTAAGGATGTGGTTCGGTGGTTGAGTGCCCCTGAGTTCTATCCCCAGTACCCCACCCCCCAAAAAATAGGGTCTCGCTAAGTTGCTGAGCTGGGCTTTGAACTCACGATCCTCCTGCCTCAGCCTCCCGAGCTGCTGGGATTACAGGCGTGCACCACCACACCCAGCTTCAGTAAATGTTTGTAAAGGGGAATAAATGCATCCAATGTGCCAAAGACCGGGTACCCCAAGTGGACATCAAAACCTGTAATGTACCCGTGTCCATGTGTGACCCAATAAGGGGGAGCCTGGCTTCTCTTGGGGATCTCCTTTTTTTTTTTTTTTTTTTTGTGGTCCTGGGGATTGAAGCCAGGGGTGCTCTACCACTGAGCTGCATCTCCAGCCCTTTTTATTTTTTTATTTTAAGACATGGCCTCTCTAAGTTGCTGAGGCTGGCCTCAAACTTACAATCCTCCTCCAGAGTCACTGAGCCACTGCGCCCAGCTCTTGGGGCTTCTTATGTCATCAGGCATGTTCCCAGGTGGCTGAGATGGTTTGGGGGGACTGAGTTGGACCTCTCAGGAATATCCTGGGTCTTTCCTGCCCCAGGATGAGCCAGGGAGGGGTGGCACTTGCTCCCCAAGAGCTATAGACTGAGTCCAGACTGGAGAGCCTTTAGGATCCTCCATCTGGGCCTGCAGGGTCCGGCCACCCATCCGGGCCTCACTGGGCAGGGGCTTGTCCACTCCAGGCTGAGCTGAGGGTCAGACGATGGGAAAGACTGACATTTCTTTCTACACCCCACCTCAAGGACTCTCCCCTAGCTGGACGGAAAGAGGCTGTGCAGGGGCCTGTCCCTCCTATGTGACCAAGGATGTCCCTAACACCTGGGTGACCCCTGTCCCAAGCTGCCCATGGCTCTCTGTGGTCCTCTTTTAATTTGGTTTCCTCTCACACAAAGGAGGGGCCTTGGGTGACAGGGGGCTCTCTGCCCAGGACTGTGCAGCTGTCAGACTGCAACTAGTCTGAGTCACCAGCTGAGTCTCAGCGGTGGACACACCCACTCACCTGAGAGGTGGGCGTGGGGGCCGGTCAGACTGTTCCAGAGGCCACCCCTGTCCACCTCCCCAGTCCCCCTGTGAGTCCCCAGGTCCCTGGGGAGGTTGGGAGAGGTCGGCTGTCCCCGTGTCAGGGCTGCCACGGGAACACGGAGCCCTGGCCTGAGGTTTCAGGGTGCAGGGCAAGGACAGAGGTCAGGCAGGCATTCGATGATGGAGGTGACCTTTGAAAGTCCCTTCCCTGGAAAGAACGTGGGGCTGCCACTTCAATGGTTGGGAAAGAGCAAGAATGTCACCAGGAATGAGTGATCACTCAGAAGGAGACTGGGGGCCGGGGTTAAGTGGGGTCAGCCTTATCTCACTGGACGCCCTTTGGTACCGGTGGCTGGGCAAGGCCCAGGGGTGGGGGCAGTTGAGGAGAGCGGTGGGGAGCAGGGGTGGGGACAGAGGTGACTCAGACCAACGCTGATGGGAAACGGGGGAGGGGTGGGAGAAGAGCTGGGGCTTCTGGGTCACCCAGGGAGGGACCCCCGGGAGGGAGGGACCCCAGGAGGGAGGGACCCCCAAGAGGGAGGGACCCCCAGGAGGGAGGGACCCCAGGAGGGAGGGACCCCCAGGAGGCTATTCAGAGGAGCACTTTCCTGTGAGGGTGGGGGATGGGTTGGAGGGCAGGCAGTTAGCAATAGGAAGCACTTCCAAGGAGCTGAGCTAGAGAAGAGGGGACGGGGCTCCTAAGGTCCAACCTTCTAGAAAGTTCCACAGGACTCACCCTGAAGCAGGAGAGACCACAGCTAGACGGCAGGGCCCAGGAAGGGGTGCTGGGCAGTGAGAGGCACTGGCAGGAGGTGAGGCGGTCTGCGTGGGCTGAGGGCAGAGCGCTGTCCCTGCCTGGGAAGCGCCCAGCCCAGAGATCCTTATCCAGGGCAGGGACAGAACTGGTTTCCCAACTGGCAGCGCCAAGGGGGACAGGACAAGAGGAAGCCCCAGGGTCAGGAGGACAGTGTCCGGCCCAAGACCTGCCCAGGGGACCCCGGGGCAGTTACTAGAACATTCTCAACCCCCTCTGCAGGGGCCTCCCTCAGCCTTGCACGGGCCCCTTTTCTGCCCAGGACTGATGGACGGACTTTCCTCTCTGTCCACTTGGAGGACCCCCCAGCCCAGGTCCCCCAGTGTCCCTCCGCCCATCTCGCCCAGGTAGAGTGGCCCAGCCAGGAGAAACACCTGGTTGGACTCAGCTCCTCCCTCCCCATCCCCCCCAACACGGAGGGCTCCCGAGGTCACCACGGGGAGGGGCAGGGGACCAACCAGGGGCAGGGGACCCTCGAGGGCTCTCCAAAGCCAGCTCCCTTTCATCCCCGCCACAAAGGCCGGCACCCCAGGCCCATCCATCTTGTTCCCGCCACAGTGCTCAGGCCGCTCTTTGTGAGGGACCTGGGGTCAGGGGCCTGGCGGGCGCGTCCCCCTCTCCCCCAACCCCGCCTCTGGGGCCTCCCCTGGGCACCTCCTCCCTGCCCAGCTTTCTCTTTCTCTCTTGCTTTTTTTTAATATTTTTTTTTCAGTTTTCGGTGGACACAACATCTTCATTTTATTTGTGTGTGGTGCTGAGGATCGAACCCAGCGCCCCGCGCACGCCAGGCGAGGGCGCTGCTGCTTGAGCCACCTCCCCAGCCTGTCTCTCTAGTTTTTGAATTCTCTCTGTCTCTCTGTCTTTTGGTTCTGGGGATTGACCCCAGGGGTGCTTAACCCCGAGCTGAATCCCAGCCCTTTGGATGTTCCACTTTGAGACAGGGCCTCGCTAAGTCACTGAGGCTGGCCTCCGGCTTGGAATCCTCCTGCTTCAGCCTCCCGGTGCTGGCGTGGTCCCCACACCTAGGGTTCTCAGTGTTTCTTGTTGTGTCTCCGTGTTTCTCATCCTCTCTTGTCCCTCAGTCTCTATCTTCTGTCCCTTGCAGGCTCCTAAGATGGTTTTCTGGGCCACATCATAGGCATGGAGCTGCTCTCTGTGCCAGGGACTTCGGGGACCTCAGTGTCCTGCTGCCCTAGGCCTCGGTCCTCTCTGCTCTCAGCTACGTCAGGAATCTCTGGGTTTCAACATCAGTGGGCCTCCCCACTCCCGCCTCTGCCACCCCAAGCTACTTATTCCAGTTTCTTCGAGGGGTGGGAGAAGAGGCTTTGTCTCTGCCTCAGTTTCCCCAAGATGCCACCGTAGATTCCCGCAGCCTAACAGTATCCCTGCTGTGTGCATCAGACTCCCAGCCTTGGGGGAGAGTCCACCAGGTGGCCTTCCCTCATCTCTGCCTCCACTTTCCTGGGCCTCCCCAGCGGCAGACCTTAGAAGACTTCGCCAGTGGCCAGGCCCAAGACTCTTCAGCATCTCCTGTGATTGGGCTCTGGGAACTTTGTGCTTCAAAGAAGAGAAGGGGACAGGCATGGTGGCACACGCCTGCGATCCCAGTGGCTTGGGAGGCTGAGGCAGGAGGATCGCCGGTTCAAAGCCAGCTGCAGCAACTCAGTGAGACCCTGTCTCTAAATAAAATATAAAAAAGGGCTGGGGATGTGGCTCAGGGGTTAAGCACCCCTGGTTCAATCCCTGGTAACAAACAAACAAAGAGAACAGGAGGGGCTGCTCCCGAGATCTTGCAGTTCTGTGGGTGCAGGTAGGAGATGGGGTTCTAGAATCTTCTCCCGGATGCTGTGCAGAGTAAGGACGACGACTTAGTCCCGGGCTCCCAGGACTTAGGTAACGGAAGAGGAGCCCAGGAGGGCCTTGCAGGCGGGCGGGGAAGCTGGAGGGACTTTCTCAAGGTGGAGTCAGGCGGGCCAGCAGGGCAAGGTGCCCCTCCCTGATCTAATCTCCAGGCCGGGCTTGAAGCTCCCGTCATCCCAGGCTGCCTGCGGGAGAGTACAGAGGACAGAGCCCAGCAGAGGCAGGGACCGCCTGGGAGAAAGAAAGAGGCTCTTGGCCTTTCTCAGCAAGTGTCCCTCTGCCTGCTTAACAACTCGGTTCCAGAAAGAGACAAAGTCGGCGGAGAAGGAAGAGTTGGTGCTTTGGACAAACGCCAGAGGGACTGGGCCTGGGACCTGGGCTGCAGGGAACTGGGGTGGGGGGCACCGTAAGGTGGGAAGGGCAGGCTGGGGTCCATGGGACCCGGGTGGGTCAGGTGGGAGTCAGGGATGGCTAAGGTGGGGGGAGGTCATGCGCACAGGAATGGGGAGGGCTCATGCCGAGGAGTCGGGTTCTAGACCAAACAGAAAAACTGGCACGCAGAAGACCCTCTCAGCAACCAAAGCCGGAAGCCCCGAGGCCATTGGGGGGGACACTGGGATGAACCCAGGGGTGCTCTACCCCTGAGCTGTACACCAAGCCTCCCCCCCTTTTTTTGAGACAGGGTCTTGCTGAGGCTGGGTTCAGTTTGCGATCCTCCTGCCTCAGCCTCCCCAGTGACTGGGATTACAGGCACATGCCTGGCACTTGGCACCATCCACTTTTTAAAAAATCCTTTGATGGCTTCTCACTGCACTTGGAGTTAAATCAGAAACACTTGTGGGGTGCAGTGTCTCACACCTGTAATCCCAGTGGCTCAGGAGGCTGAGGTTTGCAGGTTCAAAGCCAGCCACAGCCACCCAGCAAGGCCCTAGGTAACTCAGCAAGACCCTGTCTCTAAACAGAACATAAGAAAGGCTGGGATGTGGCTCAGTGGCTAGACGACCCTGGGTTCAATCCCTGGTACCAATCAATCAATCAATAAAACACAGCATGGCCTTCAGGTACTGCATGGTCCAGCTCCGCCCACCACTCCAGCCTCCCAGAACTCCTGCCAAGGGACACTGGTTGGACCCTAAGTGCTCCTCTGCCTTGGGCCTGTACCCTGTGGCTCCTCTGCTCTTCATTCCCTGAGTCCCTCCAGTACCTTCTCTGCTGACGTCTCTGCTCACCCCCAGTCTAAATGACAGCTGCTGGGTTCTTCTCTCTCCCCACCGCCTTCGTGTTCTTCAGGACACTGACCACATGTTCAATTATGCATTTATCTGGCCACTTACTATTACAATCTCCATCTCTCCTACTAAAGGCCCATTTTCCCCGACGACGAGCCCCATGAGGCCAGAGAGCCTGTCTTTTTATTCAAGTCCCAGCTCCCAGGACCTAGCAGGGTACCTGGCTTTTAGGGGGCTCTCAGGAAACAAACGGGATGAATAAATGAGACAGCCCCACATCCCCCCAAGCCTCTTCACGAGCGCTGGGTGCTGTGTCCCCACTCTGGCCCTCCATCCTCTACAGCGTGACCTTCCAGGGGCAGAAGCAGGCGGCCCTAGCCCCAGGGCACCCTGGTGTTGCAGGAGAGGAGACTCTTCGCTGACACAGAGGCCACGAAGCATGCCCACTGTGGCACTGGCCAAGGAGAGGCCACTCAGGGCCATTGTGCCGGGAGCTAAGCTCTGGAGACACTGAGTGCCGACGGGTCCAGGAGGCAGAGAACTTTTTTGAAGGAATGAATGCAGGAGGTGGAGGCCACGTCTCAAAGGCCTCTTTACCAGGCTGGACTTTATTCTGGACCTAAAGAGGTGGACTTCATTATTTATTTACTTGGGGGTGCTGGGGATGGAACCCAGGGGCACTTAACCACTGAGCCACATCCCTATCCCTTTTTATTTTGGGACAGGGTCCTGTTAAATTGCTTAGAGCCTCGTAAGTTGCTGAGGCTGCCCTCAAACTGGTGAATCTCCTGCCTCAGCCCCTGAGTCGCTGGGATCACAGGTATGTGAACCCATGCCTACCACGCCTGGTCTTTTTTTTTTTTTTTTTTTTGATGTTGCCCAGGCTGGCCCCAAACTCATGGGCTCAAGTGAACCTCCTGCCTCAGCCTCCAGAGTAGCTGGGACTACAAAGCTTTTTCTACCATGCCCAGCTAAATTGCCATGGGGAGACCAGGGGTTGAACCCAAGGCCGCTCCACCACTGAGCTTCATCCCCAGTCCATTTTTCTATTTCATTTGGAGACAGGGTCTTGCTAAGTTTCCCGGGCTGGCCTCACACTGGTGATCCTCCTGCTTCAGCCTCCCTGGTAGCGGGGACTGCAAGTTGGGCCACCGCACCTGGCTTACATGCAGATTTTAAGGCAGGGAGGGACAGTGGCAGAAATGGGCTTGTCTTGAGGAGGGCCGAGTGGCAGGGTGACAACCTCTTGCCCAGAGACCTAGCAGGAGCAGGGCCAGCTTGTGGGTGTGGATGAGCTTATCTGGAACCGAGTGGGGGACCAAGGCCAGGCCCATGGCTTGAGACCGGAAGAGGAAAGGGACAACTGGGGAGACGGACCGGTGTCACCACCGTGGAAAACATGAGAAGTTGGGCCCCAACCTGAGCGACTGAAACATGAATCCGGGGGAGGAGTCCGGGTCACTCACTGACCCCTGCTGCATGAGCCAGAGACAATTGTTTTTTTCAAGCTTTTTAATAAAATTAACAAATAAATATTCTAAACCCTACTGGCTACAGGAACAAAGAGTGGACGCCAGAGGGCCAGGCCTTGTCACTTAGACCCTCAGGTCCCCTCATAGGAAAATAAACTGCTGGGGACTGGGTGGGGGCTGGGACTGCAGATCTGGGGAGGGGCGGTGAGGCCGGAAGGGGTGACCTGGGCTCTCGCAATCCCTCCCTCTTTGTTGGCATAAGGGAGGGGTCAAGGGGTCCAAGAAAGCAAGACCCTGCAAGAGGCATCCCAGCCACCTCAGAGGTGACCTGGGTGAGGGAGAGCTAGCCTAGGAGAGCATGGGGGGAAGGCAGTGCCCGGGGGGCCGGGAAGCAGGGGTGGCTTGGGGGAGGGCGGGTCTGGGCCGCTCACTCTCGAACGTAGACCCTGGTACACACCACGTCATCCGCTGTCATGGTCTGAAAGAACAGGAGAGATTTTTAGCCTGGGAGAAGCTTGTGGCTTTGCAAGGGGAGGACGAGGGGAGGGTACGCTGCTCGCCCTGGGGTCTGGAGTTGCTTCCCCCCACCCCCCACCCAGGACCAGAAAGAGGGAGCTGGTCCCAGAAGGCTCTGCATCATTTGAGGGAGAAGGCAGTGCAGCAGGGTCTCATCCTCCTCCCCACCCAGGGAGAGCCCCCGGAGACTGCCAGGGCCCCTCAATGCACATCTTGTGCTCTGCACAAAAGGGACACCATTTCTTTTTCTTTTCTTTCTTTTTCTGTACCAGAGGTTGAACCCAGGGCTGCTTACCCACTGAGCCTCACCTCCAGCCCTTTTCTATATTTTATTTAGAGACAGGGTCTTGCTGAGTTGCTTAGCACCTCACTAAGTTGCTGAGGCTGGCTGTGAACTTGCCATCCTCCTGCCTCAGCCTCCAGAGCTGCTGGGATTACAGAGGGGTGCCACTGAGCCCCGTAAGGAGCCCCATTTCTAAGGCACGCTGTGTACGACAGGGGCAGCTTAGACCCATCCGAGCAGCCCCATCTGGAGGGCAGGGGACCAACCGTGTGTGTCCTTTCTTTCTAGAGCTTCCCAGGGAATCTCGAAAGGTGGCACTGGGTTTTCTTAGTCGGGAGGCGGGGACTTACCAGAATCAGCTCCCCGTCATTGGTCAGTTCTCTGGTCCACGAGGTCTTGGGGCCCTCTCCCTTCAGAAGTCTCTGCTCACAGACCATTTTGTTCTCGGTCTCCCATTTTACCAGGCTCTGCAAGGAACAGGTGACCAAGTGACTCGGACTGTGGCAGGAGCCATGCAGTGAGAGGAACAAGGAACGGCACCCCCTGCCGCCCCCATTCCCTAGGATCTCCTCCGTGGGGAGCAGAGGAGGAATCCGGGAAATCTGGGGCAGTGCCACGTGGAGGGACAGGGCAAGAGATGCCACAGGCTGGAGGACCCTTCCTGGCACTCACCTTACAGGGTCTCCCATCCACAGTCTGCTCCTCAAACTCCTCCCCGATCTTGAAGTTGATCTCCGTGGTGCGCACGGTGGTTGAGGTTTTGATGTAGAAAGTGTCTCCGTCCTGTTTGATCTCCACTGCTGGCTTGGATGCTGCGGCCACCGCGATCTTCCTCAGCATCACATTCACCCCTGCAGGAGAGGGAAGGGGACAACTGTCACACACACACCCAGACAGCTGGAGCAGTGACCTGGGGCTTGACCTGGGGAGGCAGCTTACAGGAGATGCTGGGGGTGAAAGATGATAGGTTTAGGGAGGAAGGGCAGGGAAGGGTGCCCTGTTCTAGCTGTGGCCACACCTGGTTGAGTCAGCAGGCCTGACTGGGGCTTCCCAGCTCTGTGCCCCAGAATCTTCAGGGACAGCTTGTCTGGGCTCCCACCCGGCAAGCCTCCTGCTGCAGGCCGCTCACCTCATCTGTCCTCTCACTGACCCTGGCTGGAGACCTCCTGTAGGGTGGCTCCTCAGTCACTGGGTGTGCCCTGCCCCTACCCCCACCAGGTCCAAGCGCAGGGCAGACCCAGGAACTAGGGACAACCTCCCTTTTTGCCCTAACTACCCACCCTAGCTGGAGCTAGGTAGGTCTTTTTTTTGTCCAATTTCTGCCCTCCCCCTGCAAAACCAAAAAAAAAAAAAAAAAAAAAAAAAAATTAAGAGCAGGGATTCTCAGCAGAGGGCGAGATGGAGGAGCTCTCTCTCTACAGAACAGCCTGCTACCAGCCTGGGGAGTCAGAGGCTCTGAAGTAAGATCTATTTGGCTGTGATTTTTCTCCTGGCACAGTCCCCCTCTTAGGCTAGGTAACCCTTGGTTTAACCTCTCTGAACTTTAGATTCCTTAATTGGAAATTGGAAATTATCCTCCTTGCAAGTTCTCAAGTAGAATTTGATGCATATGGAGCCAGGCGTGGTGGTGCACGCCTGTAATCCCAGCAGCTTGGGAGGCTGAGGCAGGAGGATCTCAAGTTCAAAGGCAGCCTCAGCAACTTAGTGAGGCCCTAAGCAACTTAGGGAGAACCTGTTTCAAAATAAGACACAAAAAGGGCTGGGATGTGGCTCAGTGGTTAAGTGCCCCTTGGTTCAATCCCTGGTACCAAAAGAAAAAAAAAAAAAAGCATGTTTAGGATCTAGTATACATAGTGTCAGGCACACTTGTAAGTTTTCAGGAAATGAAGATGGGTGCATTGGCACATGCTTGTGATTCCAGCTACTCAGGAAGATGAGGCAGAAGGATTGCAAGTTCACGGCCAACCTGGGCAACTCAGCCAGACCCTGTTTCTCAAAATAAAAGATAAAAAGGATTGGGGATAATAGCTCAGTGGTAGAGTATCGCTGAGTACCAAACAAATAAAAATAAAATAAAAAAGGGCAGGGGATATAGCTCAGTGGTAGGGTGGCCCTGGGTTCAATCCCCAGCACCAAATACCAAAAAAAAAAAAAAAAAAATCTTCTTCAGGAAGTGATAACTATTGTTACTGTTTGTATTATTTTTTTCTGATAAAAGAAAGGCTCCCCTCCCCCGCCAAGAAAGTCAGATCTTGGGCTCAAAGTTCCCTGCATTAGCCTCCCTGTTCCTTGGCCTTTCTGGAAGGTCCCCATGCCGCCTGGCCCTCAGGAGAGCTCCCTTCTCCCCTGAGAAATGAAAAAAGGGACCTCCATACTGATGTGTCACCTGCCCCTTGATCCCCCATGCCACCCTGGGATCAGGCCTTCTCGCTCAGCCTCTGTGGACTCTTTGGGCCCCCATATGCTTTCTCTCTTCTCTGCTCCCCAGTTATGAAGAGCAGTGGGGAGACAGGAGAGAGCACCCTTCAACAAGAAGCCAAGCTGCGGGAGCACCTCTGCAAGGACAGGCCCAGGTCCAAGCCTTACACCCCACGCCCACTGCACACGGCCGGGTGGACTCCTCCATCTTTTAAGGATGCAATAGGAAGGGTCCACTCCCGCCCTCCTCCAGATCTGGGTCCTTTTCTCCAGCATCAAAGCAGATTCATCCTATTCCAAACAGAAGGAGAGGAAGGGAGGAAGCGCCTCAGGATCCCCAGAGCCCCACTTTTGGTACATTTCCAGGTCCAGTTGACTTTGTAGAGGAGACACACCCCACCCCATCTTCTTAGACAAAGAAGTTACTTTGCTATCTGTTGCTACCTAGGAAGTCCACCTGCGATCTCACTGCTATCTTTACTGCTGAGTAACAGAATCAGCTGTGCAGGCCTTGGCCATCATACTGGATGGTCTGGACAAACATTCCCCAAATACCTGAGCATCCCTCACCAGGAAATGGACAAGGGGATGGGAAGGGACATGGGGGCCTGCAGGGGCAGGGCTGGGTTCAGAGGAAGCAGCCCTCCAGCCAGCCCCTGGTGGCCATGGTGCTGGGCCTGGCCCAGTCGACCTTGGCTGACTCAGGACAGTGTTTTTCTAAGGGGTCTGTTTTCAATCTGCCCCCTGTGGAGGTCTGAGGAGGGCACGTGGCTCTGAGAGACCCTGTGGGGAGAACAAACAGACTGAAGAGACAGCGGGACTGGGCTCTGGATCTCATTCTCCAGATGGGGTCTCCACCTCCAGCCACTGGGGAGAGAGGGCCAGAATCCAGAGCAGCCAGGGGAGGGAGGGGCATCTGTGTTTCCAAAGGGAGAACTCCTATGCTCCGGTCTTCAATCTTATCAAGGGCAGAGCAAGAAGACTGATAGGAATATAAGAAGTATTGAGGTGAAGCTGGGCAAGGCGGTGCACGCCTGTAATCCCAGCAATTTAGGAGGCCGAGGCAGGAGGATTGAAAGTTCAAGGCTGGTCTGTGCAACTTATCAGACCCTCTCTCAAATAAATAAATAAATAAATGTGTGTGTGTGTGTGTGTGTGTGTGTAGATAGATTTATACACACATACATTTAATAATTAAAACCAGGCTGAGATGAAACTCTGTGGGTTTAATTCCTAACACTGAAAAAAAAAAATTGCAGTTAGATAGCAGTCAAAAGTAAGAGCAAGGAAAGATGGAAATCCCTGCTCTCCTCACAGCAATCCTGAGGTCCAGACTCGTTCCCACAGCCTGCGGCTCTTCAGGGAGTGCCGTCTCCCCCACCTCAGCCCAACCAGGGTCTCTACTGGGTCCAGCAGTGGAAGGCACTCCTACCCTCGGGCTCCAGAGCTCCTGGCTCTCTTCCCACTTGCAGGGTCCCTTAATTAAACTCCAGCTCTTCCCGGATATAGCTCCCAGGAATCAAGCCCCGACTCTGTCCCCTTCCCCAGACTCTCTGGCCCAGTCCCACCCGGGACGATAGGCAGAAGGTGGCCTGGAAAATTGGCAGGCCCCTCTGGGTGCACTGGGCTTTCCCCACCTGTGACCACCACAGCCGGCTGGGCTGCAGTCCGGGAGGCGGGAACCGGATTTTTGGAAATGGGAGATTGGGGTTTCACACGAAGCCATTTGTTGAAATCCAAGAAAGTGATAATTATCCAGAGCGATTTTAGGACTCTGGACTGCTTGCTGTAGGAAAATATTTGTCTCACAGATGGGGGCGGGGTGGGGTGTTGAGGACAGCGGAAAGCGCAAAAGGGGGAGGGGGAGGGGGCGCTGGGGCAGCGGATCACCAGGTGGCCGGGCCGGCACGGAGGGTAGAGAACCTGTCCCGAGGATTGGGTTACTGGCGGGGCCTTGGGGAAGGAGGCTGGAAGGTCTCCAAGGACCCAGCCTCCCTCCCAGAGCCAGGTGTCCCGGTCAATGAATGGGTCAAGGAGCCGGCTTGGCGAACCCCCTCCCGCGACCAACCTCGTGTTTCTGGTTTCTCCTTGATTCACAGGTTGAGTCACCGCTGGAGCTGGCACGGGTGGGCGCCCCGCCGGAGAAAGCAGGATTTAGGTGGCCGGGCCCAGTGCCCCGGGGCCCAGGCGACCCGATGCCCCTTTCTCCGGAGGCAGGCGCCCAGGCGCTCGCGCCCTGACTCGGTTCCTTTTCTTTCCCGTCCCTACCTCTCCACCTCCGAGGACTCCAGCGACCCCCTGGCCTCTCCCGAGTGCTCGGAGACCTCCTTACCCAGCGCTTTGAGCAAATCCTCGAAGTTTTCCGATCGGATGATCTTCCAGTTGCCGGAGAAGTTGGGCATGGTGGTGGTGGTGCGGGCGGGGGTTCCCTCGAGAAGAGCCCTGGACGCTGAGTCGCTTTTAATCGAAATAGACGTCGCCGCCGCCTTCGCCGGAAGGTGAGACTCAATCACCGAGACCGTCCGAGGGCAACCCCAAAGCTGGCCTGGGCTCCCGCGCGGGCAGCTTTTATACCCCGCGCGAGGCCCGCCCCTGCCCAGGAATTAGGTGGCCCCGCCCCCGCTCCGCCCTCCCGCCCACCTGGGGGGCCCTGAGCCCCAGCTGCCAACCTCGCGTCTCGTTCCACCCTCCCACCCAGTCTCCTTCTAGCCCGGTGGGTGAGTTTTCTGGAGGCTGAGCTAGCCTCCTCCGCCAGCAGGAGGATGGCGCGGGGAATGGAAGGCGAGCGTTTGCATCGCGATCTCGGGCGGAGGAGGGGTCGCCAGATGCTCGGATCTCGCGTGCTGCAGAGCAACCGAAGGGTCACGTCTCGCCTCTTTCTCACCGGTCCCCAGCTTGACTCAGACCTGGACTCTCCCTCTTCCGTACTGATCCCCATGCCTGACACACGACGACCCCACTAGAATGAGCCCCAGTTTTTAAGCTAGAAATGGGGAAGGAAACGGGCAACCGAACTTGGCCTCCAGTGGAGCCCGAACTGATTCATTCGGGATAGTTTCCAGCTCCAGAGGCCTGGGGAGCCCTGGAGGTCGGTACAGCCCGGGGTTCCGGGGTCAGGCATCTGAGCGAGGCAACGGCGCCCCCTGCTGGAACGACGCGACCAGGCCCGGAGGGGGTTGCAAGGTCTCCCCACCCCGAGATTCGGCTTTGGTTTGGGGTAGTGCCTGGGGACCCTCGAAGTGGGCGAAAGGAGGTTCACTGCTCTTAATGCACTGGACGGACATCCAGGGGTTAAGCGGGAGCCGGGGGAGCGAGGCTGGGGAGGGCAGAGGTCACCACCAATCACTTGACACGAGCTCTTTATTAAGGCGCTTTCTCTGCGGTTGCGCTCCCCCTGCCCGAGAGGGGCCAGGGAGGGGGAGCCCAGACAGAGGTGCAGAGTCGCGCTACCACCTAGGTTGGAGAAAAAGCCTGGGTGCCCAGGGAGGGGGCGGAGTAGGGTCTCAGGTGTCACCGTTCTGAGCTGTAAATCTGGCGGAAGGAGCGTCGGCCCCTTGGCGAACGACTTTGAAGTGGGAGATCAAAGGTGGGGGTGTGGGGCACAGCTTTCCGCGGAGACCCGAAGGGTAGTGACGAGACCCCTGGAGAGCGCCGCAGGACAGAGAAACCGAGCTGCGGAGAGACGGACAGCCTCAGAGATGGGCGCGGAGACCCGGGGCCGGAAACCGCAGAGGAGCTGAGCAGGACCGGTGCAGAGCCTGGAGCGGGAAGAACGTCCCCTCCTCCAGCGCCCAAGGGCCCTGCAGCGCTCCTGCCCAGCTGCTTGCACCCCACTGCCCCCACACCCCATTTTCCAGGGCTCGCTCTTCAGCTCTTTCTAAGGCGGGACGAAAACCCCCACAAACGGTCCCAGCCCTATGTCCCTGCCTGGCCCCTCCTTGCCAGCGTGGCCAAGGGTGGAGCAGGAAGGCTGGCAGATCTCGCAGCCCTCACCCTTAGGACGCAGGAACAGTCCAGGGACCAGGGGGCTGTGCGGGGCTGGGGAGGAGATGGGAGGAATGGAACCAGAGGAGAGGCCTTTCGGTGTTCTGGGGATCGGGCTTCTGCGACAGAGGGAAATCTCACTAATGGGTGTGTTGAACTAAGCAGCAGAGGGATGGAGGTTGTGGTGCCAAAAGGACTTCTAGCTGCCCCCCCCCCCCCCCCCCCCCCCCGCGCAGTAGCGGATCACCCGGCAGATAGGGAGAAGCCTGTCTCTTCCTCTTAGGCCTGGTTTTAGAGGTCCAGGTTTTGTGTGGGAGAGCTGATTCCGAGGTGAGGTGGGTGTCTGGGCTTCTGGAAAGACAGACAAAACAGAGGTGGTGGAAGGAAGGGGGCCCCTGGGGAGGGCTTAGGGCCTGGGTTTGCAGGCACAACCGAGTTCCTCCCCCACCCTCCGGGTTCAGCGTCGCTGTAGGTAAAGGGAGGGAGGGGGATTAGGTTCTGACAGTGAAATCCGGCTCCTAGCCAAAGGGATGAGGACAGAGTGGAGGAGGGAACATGTCGAAAACAGACTCCTGCTGCCCCTCCTTTCCCCTCACTCCTCCCGTCTCCTCTCCGTCTCTCCCAAGGTCATTATGTCCACTCGGGTCCACTCTAGCCCCTGAAGCCCCCAGCTGGGAGAGTCTAGTCTCCTAGTGGGCATCCCTCCTGCAGAAGAGCCAGGGCAGCGACCCCCACCCCCTAGCCTTGTGACTAAGCATGTTGAAAGCTCATCCCTGGGCTGGGGGGGCGGGTAGTTCAGTGGTAGAGCCCTTGCCCAGCATGTTGGGGCCCCAGGTTCATCTCCACTGTAGCAAAACAAAGAAACATAAAACCTCACCCAAGGATGCCTAACCCTAGGAGGTATGTCCTCTGGTCCCTTAAGGCTCGCACAGGGGAGCACAGGCGGGATGGCTTGGCTGGGGAGGTTGGAATCAGAGAAAGGGCTCCCTGGGGTGGGGGCAGGGAGGCCTGGGCCCACTCCCCTCCCCTCCCTTCACTTCCCCTCTCCCCCACAACCAGCCAACTGGCCAGGATTTCCAAAGAGACAGAAGTGAGACAAAGAGAAGTCGGGCTGGGAGGGGAATTCTTTCCAGATGTGAGTGTTTGCGGTTTGGCAGCTCCCGGCCTGAGCTCCAGCGCCAGCACCCCAACCCTGCTGAGGGAGGAGGGTAGAAGGTCCAGCGCAGGGTGCTAACGAGTTGGAGCTGGAGGTCTCAGCCTCTAGCAGCCCTATCACCCCAGGGGAACAGGGGGCACAGGAAGGTGTTTAGGGGAGATGCTGGGGAAGGGGATTGGGGGACAGACGGGGAGGAGTGGGAGATGAAAGGGGTGGGGGCCGGCCGGGGAGAGGGAACTAACAGAGATGGATGGGAGAGCCTAGGGGCAAGGGGCAGGGGCTTGGAACCTGGCAGTGGGGAGGACCGGGCCAGCATCAGCCAGTCACAAACAACTGGCTTTAATTTCCCGCTGGGATCAATAAGGAGAAGGAATTTCCCAGTGTCCTGGCCTTTTAATTACGACCAAATCTGCTGCAGACCTGCCCCAGGCGACTCTTCCCCCCTTCCAGGGGCCTTGGTCGTGCCCCTCTTGGGGCTCCCCCAGGAATGTGGAGACTCTAGTGGGGGGAAGGGTTCAAAGTTGATGAGAAAAGCCGGGTAGGGGTAGCCAGGCGGGATGGGAGTGGAGAGGCAAGGAGACAGACACTTGGGAGGGTTAGCAAGGGCCACTGGGGAGCTTTGTTCCGTTGTAAAGTGCCTGGGAGGAGAGTTTTGCCCTGGCCAGCCAGAGTGGCGATGGGCAGGGTGAGGGGTGTGTGGGTGGGGTAGACGTGTACAAGATTGAGGGGTACAGAGCTTCTAAGAGGAGACACCCCCACCCCGCTCATCACTCCCTTGAGTCTGGGTGTGGGGAGAGGGACCACCCAGTTCAGCACTGGGAAGGGAAGGGTTGACTGCAGATGGCAAGAGTGGGCGAGTCCTGAAGCCCCCACCCACACCCCCAACCAGGACCGGGGAGATTCTCTGGCCAAAGTCAGCACTTGCAGAGAGCCTCACCCCAGCAGTGTTACTGCATCTGCTGGGTCAGAGGGTTTGCTGGCTGAGACTCAGGTAGAAATTAAACCCAGGTGGGGCTGGACACCTGGGGCTTGCCACTCAGCCAAGTGGGCTGCCAAGAAATCAGGACTTTACAGAAGACAGGGAGGCCCGCGAGCCACTGGGACGAGATGGTTGCTGTCTCCTGGCCCCTGAGCCCTGAGGCTTCCGTGCTGCAGAGCACAGACTGCCGCATTCTGCTGCCCAGTCTGCTCTTGTCCTTTGTACAGAGGGGATTGAATCCGGGGCCCTCTGTCACTGAGCTACATCCCCAGCCCTTTTTATTTTTTTTATTTTGAGACAGGGTCTCACTAAGTTGCCGAGGCTGGCCTCAAACTTGCAATCCTCCTGCCTCATCCTCCCCGGGTCACTGGAATTATAGGCGTGGGTCACCATGCCCTGTGCCACCTTCTTACCTGTCTCTCTGGGTTCAGGAACCCAGCTCTTTTCAAATTTTGATTTGCATCCCACCTCCACCCCGCGGAAATTGCCATTGAAGCAGATTGGATGGGAGTTAGACCAAAAAAGTCTCTAGTGACAGGAAGTGGAAGGGTCAGAAGACAGGGTCAGAGACCTAGAAGGCAACTCATTTCCTAGAAACATTTGAGTACAGGAGATCCTGCGGACTAGGGAGGGTAAGGGCAGAGAATCCTGAGGGACCCAGAAAGAGAAAGTCAACTCAAAGACAGGGGATGACGGTGACCTCCAGGGCCAGCCTGGAGCCTGGCAAAGGGAAGCAAGTGTGGCCCAGGAGGGTCGGCATGGCCGACTGTGCTAAGGAGGGGCTGCAGGCAGGCGGAGAGGGTCCGCGCAGCCAGCACCCAGGCGGAGCCTCTGTTGCTCTTGGCTCGGTGACTCTTTCCCAGCCCCAGCTGCCAACGCTCTCCTCAGGGCTGGGCTGGGCTGGCTGAGCCGAGGGAGAAGGTGGGGACGCACTGCACTGGCTAAGGACATGTCCGGACTGAGACTCAGTCCCCTGGATGAAGACTGTGACCTGCAGTTAAACTCTGCTTGGCTTTAAGATCCAGTTTCTAGGGCCAGACCCCTGTGCCACTCCCAACCTCTGCCCCTTAACCCCTGGCAGCCCAGGGGCAGGAGGGACAAGTTGGGAGCCATGACAGGTTTGGCAGACCGGATGCCGGAGTTTGCATGGCACCTGGGAAAGCGGCCACCGTGGAAAAGATGCGCAGACTGCAACCGGCTGCCATCCCTGCCCAAGACGCTGCCATCCCCTGAGGATGGGAAATGGAGGGAGACTGGGGATCTGACTCTCCATCCCGTGCAGCGCTGAGATGATCTGGAGTTTTTGGAGGAAGAAGGGGTGGGGGAGGGGGCCGCAGGCTGGTGGGCACAGGGCCAGATATCCAGATCCTGGAATTGAAGAGGAAAGAGAAGCAGGAGGGGAGCAGGGCCAGTCCCTCCAGGAGGAGGACTAAGAGGGGCCAGGCTCTGGGCTTTGAAATTCTGGACGGGGCACAGAAAAAGGACATCGGACTCACTGTCCCTGGGGACAGGGTAGAAGGGCTGACAGGTCAGCCCCTGGAAGGAGCTCAGCCGGCTTGGGCAGAGCTCTTCTTCAGGGCTCCTTGGGGTTCCTATTTCTTGTTTCTCTCAAACCCCCAAAAGCAGCCGTTGTCTGCAGACAATGGAACCCAGTAGCTTATTCCCCAACCAGACCGGCTGGTGGCTCTGGAAGGAGAATGGGTTCCCAGGATTGATAATAAGGACAGTTTCCCTAACCCCAGGCCCTGCCTGTTGCAGAGCAGACCTAGGCTTAGGTCCTAGGCCTTTATCTTAGAGCCAGAGGGCAAGACTCCCCAGAAGCAGTCTGCAGTATAAAAAGCTTGGATGAGGGAGGGCCCCCAGGGGCCCTGATTCCCATCCCCTGCCCAGACCCTGCCATCTTCAACGGGCAGGGATGAGAAGGGCTACAGGAGTTCAGAGTCTGGCCCCTCAGCCAGGGTGGGCCCTTGTCCTTCCCATGACCCCCACCCCACCCCTCCTCCTAGCAGAGCTAGAGATGGACGGCAGGCAGGGGAGGCCCCAGACTGACCTAGACCTAATGGCTTTCTCTGGGCAGCTCAAACAAAATGGGAAAAAGATGTGTGAGGTGGGAAGCTCCGATTTCCTTTCCCTGCAGGCGCCAGCTCTGGAAAATGTCAGCTGTCAAAGAAAAGACGGAATAATCCCCTGCCTCCCCCTACCCAGGTCTCCTGCCCCATCCCATCCACCAGGGCCCCGCCTGCCCAGGTTCCCAGAGGACTCGAGCGGAGGCCTGTGGGTTTCAGTTAGCCAGGCTGTAGGTGCTCACCCTGATGAAACCCCCTCCACCACTGCGACTCCCCACCATCCTGGGGCAAGCAGTGTATTCTGAGCTTTGGAACTTGGGATGGGCAGGGACTTGCTCCTGGGCGATCAAGGAAGCCAGCAATACCTGCCTTTCACAGCTACAGGCCTCACCGCCATGGTCTCACACCTCCCAAATCCCAGAGCTCAGGGACTAGCACCACGTTTCCAGATGATCCAGAATATTTGTTAGTCAGTTTCCCCTAGAGCCAGCACTAACTGGCCTATGGTCAGAGCCATGCTGGGGACAGGACACTCAGTGGGAGCAACTTTCTGGTTGCTTTTGGGCACTTGTTGACCCCGTGGGTTAAGTCTCCTCGTATACTGCTGGACCCTCCAGGTGCTAGGTTCCTAGGAGCCCCAGGGAGCTGGGTGGAGGAAGCCCCTGCCTTGGAGAGAGAGAGAGAGAGAGAGAGAGAGAGAGAGAGAGAGAGAGAGAGAGAGTGTACATGAACATGCACCTAGTCCAAGAGCAAGCCCTTTCCCCAGTCCACCCTCCCCCACTTCAGAAAACTTTCCCAAGAAATACCCACTCTGCCAGCCCAGGCTGTGCCTCGAGCTGCCAGGCTGGATTGTCTGCCTCAGCCTCCTGTGGTCCTGGGTGTGGGCTCCCTTCCCTCCCAGTTCCCAGGGCACAGGCAGTCATTGCCTCCTTCCTCCTTCGGTTATGATTTGGATCCTTCTCATGGAATCTTTCCAAAGAAGCGACCAAGCAGGATTCCACAGCGTAGAAGGGAGTGAAGGGCCTGGCTTTTGAGGAGCTGCTGTGGCCTGGGGTGCCGGAGGATGTACGTTGCTAAAGCTGCAGGTGCTCTGACAGGTCAGGGCAAGGTTGGTCATAGGCACTGGCCTGGGAGAGTGGCACTTACTCAGTGTCCTCCGCTGTGCACAAGCTTTCCATGTGCTGTCCTGGTCTGTTGGATTCCAAAACATTGTTCTTAAACATTTCAGAATGGAATTTGGTTGAGCTGAAAGAGGATTAAGGTGTGCTTGTCTTTCTATGCCAGATTCTTAAAAATACTTTCTTTCTCTCCCGCTCCCCTACCTCTCTCAAAATCCTGGGCATTATCTTTTTGTGTGTGTGTGGTGCTAGGGCTTGAACTCAGAGCCTCCTGCATACTCTGCAAGTGCCCAGCCACTGAGCTTCAGCCCCCGTATACACCCCTTCAAAGAAAGCATAGAGTTGGTGGCAACCCTAATAAGATTGGAAGGCATAAAGAAAAATAAAGAAGACGGGCACATGGCACATGCCTATAATCCCAGCAACTTGGGAGGCTGAGGCAGGAGGATCACAAGTTCAAAGCCAGCCTCAACAATGGTGAGGCACTAAGCAACTAAGCAACTCAGTGAGACCCTGTCTCCCAATAAAATATAAAATAGGTCTGGGGTGTGGCTCAGTGTCAAGTGCCCCTGAGTTCAATCCCTGGTATCAAAAAAAAAAAAAGAGAGAGAAAGACAGACAACACCAGGAAGTCCCTGCAGCTAAGTGATGAGAGAGCAAAAGGACAATACCACAAACACCAGTGCAGCTGCCATGTACAGTGGCCCACGCCTGTAATCCCGCAACTCATGAGTCTGAGGCAGGAGGATCGCAAGTTCAAGGCCAGCCCAGGTAACTTAGCAAGGCCCTGTCTCTGAAAGGACCAGGATAGCTACTCAATGAAAGAGAACATGCTAGCTCTTTGTCCATAAAATAAAATTCTAAAAATCCTCAGAAAGAAAAAGGACTGGGGATGTAGCTCAATGGTAGAGTGCCCCTGGGTTCAACCCACAATACCACACCCCCCTCCCCAAAACAAACTTGTTAAATTGCAAAATCACACTTGGAGCCCAGTATCAATGCAACACACTCTGCTGTTAAGTTGTGTGCTGTGTGGTGGACTTTTTTTTTTTTTTTTGGTACCACGTACGAGGGATTGAACCCAGGGACAAACTACTAAGCTGAGCCACATCCTCAGCCCTTTTTTCCCATTTAGACAGGGTCTCACTGAGTTGCTTAGGGCCTCACTAAGTTGCTAAGTCTGGCTATGAACTCATGATCCTCCTGCCTCAGCCTCCTGAGCCACTGGGATTACAGGAGTGTGCCACCGGGCCCAGCTGGTGGACTTGAACTACAGTATAAGGTAAATTAAAAATGCTTTGTGGACTACAAGAGGATATTGTACTACGCACTATAGATGGAGGCATTCATATATAACCTGGCACATCACATTCACACAATTGTCTCTGAATTTGAACTTAGACTAATGTGCCTTGAGGCAAGATCATAATTACAGTACTGTTGATCTTTCCCATTGTCAGCTCTAATCATCTGTTAAACTTGGAATCAAATGAGTCCTCCTTGGAGCCTCTGCCGATAGATCAGAGGTTCTTCAGGTAGAGGATTCAGTAGGGCCATCCCAAAATACTTGTCCCCTTTACCCTTTCAAGAACCATTTTGCCAAATGGAGTTTAGCAAATGTTTGGTAGGATGTGACTCTCACCCTCTCTTTTCCTACCTCATTTGCAACAAAGGCTCTTTGAACCTTATATGGGCCAGGAGTGGTGGCACACACCAGTCATCCCAGCTACTTAGAAAGCTGAGGCTGGAGGTTTGCAAGTTGAAGGCAGCCTTGGCAACTTTGCAAGACCCTGTGCCAAAATAAAAAACAAAAAGTGCTGGGGATGTAGGTCAGTGGTAAAACACTGCTGGGTTCAATCCCAGTATTGCAAAAAAACAAAAAGAAAACCTCCTTATGTCATGTAAAGTAAGCATACTGAGAGCTTGGATTTGTTCTGCATATTCTGTCAGAAGTGACAGCATAAGGCAGACAGGACTTGTTGAGATTCAGACAGCAATCCACAATGGGGCTTAGATGAAGTCAGGACCCTGGGCAGAGCGACAGAAAAGGAAAGGAACTAAAATATAGTCGGTCCCAGGCACCCTCTCGAGGTAACCTGGACTCTGATCAGAAAGTTTGCTGAGGGTGACCAATTAAATTCTGCGAGGCCCTCCATCTTCCAGGTTCTTGGTGAGCACAAGCAGAACTGAACTCTTTCCAACAGGGTACTCAAGAGAAACCAGGTGCCTTTCTACACACTGGGTGGGTGGTGGGTGGGGCAGAAAAGTCATGATACAAAGCCAGTTTTGTTTTAGCTGATAAAAATTCTGAAGACTGATGCTAAAGACTTTCCCAGTTTGCTGATCACATGTGCTTCTAGGTTTTGCTGTGACCTTCCTGGATCATTCCCACTTAGAGCTGTGTAAGGGGGCGGGGGGCTGGCACCTCTCCATGAAGCTAGGACATTACAGGTCAGGCCTCACAGGAACCACCTTGCTCCTGTGCGAGTGAACCCTATAGTGCAGCACACAAGGACCAGGCTGTCTTGGGGCTGGTTTGGCTGCAGCAATTTCCCTTCCGCTGGCAGTCCTGGCTGCCTCTGGCCCCTGGCATCAGACCAGCTTCTCAAGAGAGCACAAGTCCTGGTTGTCCATTTGGAGTCTTGCATTCTCTCAAGTCAAAATGCAGATAGTAATCCCGGACACAAGGTCAGACCCGTGACTCACCTTCCCAAGATGAGGGTGTGTACCACCAGGAAGAGCTGGCAGCAGGACCAGGCTGGCGTCACCAAGCATCCTTCCTCCCCCACTCTGTCCCTCCCTCATGCCCACTGAATCATTCTCTGCCTTCCTGTCCTGGTCATGCATCGTCCATGTCAGGATATTTTCATGGTTCAGGTGTCATTTTGGGTGTGCTGGTTGATGTGTGGTTGGGACCAGGACAAGGCATCATGTGTGTGACTTGGGTTATATACCAAGGCTTGGTCAATGCTTCTCCATGACTTCCAGCAGAGAGAAGCCTCAGTTAGTGTCACCCACAAGGACCCCAGGGCCCTCACAGAACTATACAATGCCACAGTCCCTATGACAATGCTATTTAATGTGAAGTCAAAAACAAACTACAAACCCCGCCAGGTGGGGACATAGCCCAGTGGTAGAGTGTTTGTCCAGTGCACGTGAGGCTGGGTCAATTGCCAGCACCACAAAAGGAGTCGGGGGGAGAAATGACCACACAACTGTTTTCCATTATAAAAATTTATCAAAGAGATCATCTGAGTTTTAGACGCTTGGTTTAGCAAAGGTAAAAGACTAAAAACAGAAAACAAAAACATTAAAACCAGGTTAACTCATTTTCAACCTTCTAAGAACCTAAATTAAATAAATCCTCTACTATTCTAGGTAAGAAACTGCTTTTCTAAATCAGGAAAGTTGATTTCTAAGCTACACTCTTACCTCACTGTCTTCTAGCCTTAAGAACAAAACCTCACTAATAGTGGCTCTTCTCAAAGTTGGTAGGTGGCACCCTAGCAGGCTGGACGTAGACTCTGCAGCAAAAGCAGGGTCTGGGATCCACAATGTGACCAACCATTCTGTATCCAATCAGGACACTTTTGAAAGTGAAAGGACGCCGTTCATTACTTGAGAATAAAAAATGCTGGGCATGGGAGCACAGGCCTCCAGTCCCAGCGACTCAGGAAGCCGAGGTAAGGAGGATTGCTGGGGCCCAGGAATTTGAGGTTAACCTCGACGACCCCCCAACCCCAACCTGTCTCTAAAAAACAAGAGACTTATGGCCACCCTAGTGATAAGGCAATGTGGGAAACTACATTTCCCAGTATGCCCTGCCCTGGAAACCAAAAAGCCTGACTGGCACAAAGCACCCTGGGACCCGTGGTTAGCACCATATAAGCAATCCAGGGCTGGAATCTGACGTGAAGGTCTCCTGCTTCCATGGGACACTTAACCAGATACAGGACACAGAGCTGAGGTGAGATTTCAGTGGATATTAGGTCTGGGGAGGAGAGCGTCTCCCCAGCAAGTCCAGCTTCCACAGGTGTGAAGCGAGCGGAGGCAGGCATGGACCTGCTGCCCTGGTTCTCCTGGGTGCGGCCTGTCTCCCCACAGCTGCTAGTTTTTCGGGACATCCTGGGCCAGGTGTTGTTCCCACTCAACTTCAACCAGCTTGTACAGCTCCATGGTGGCCTGGGCGTCTTCCACAGAGGAATGGCCCTTCCCGACCTGAACAGGAGGAAGAGAAGAGCATGAGGCCACACAAACCCTGTTCTTCCTGGTGATCCTGCCCCCTGGCGGTGGCTCCATGCTGTTTTTCCTCCAGCAGGCTGGCTGCAAAGACACAACTCTGGGTCCCTACTCTATCTAATCTCAGGGCTTGAACTCCCAGGAAATTCTTTTCCCCACCTTTTGTGGTGCTGGGGATTGAACCGAGCGCCTTGTGCATACGAGGCAACCGCTCTACCAACTGAGCCATGTACCCGTCTTCCTAGGAGGTTCTTGCTACCGTCACCTCAGTCACTTCTATGGCAGCGTGTGCACCTGTATCAGTCTAAGTTCTACAGAGAAGGACACGACCACCTGAAAGACGGGCCTTCTGAGACTCCCCCACTTCTCAGTCCCCCACCTACTCTCCGTATGACCCGCCCACAGCTGCCTCCTGGGAGACCCCTCCTCAAATGCTAAGCACATGCAGCATGTGACAGTCCTTACATGGCTTCATGTTCTTTATCTTTGATTTTCTTGGTCCTGGGGACTGAGCCCAGGGGTGCGCTACCACTCAGCCCACCTCCAGAACTTTTTATTTTTTTTGAGACGGGATCTCATTAAACTGCCAAGGCTGGCCTCGAACTTCCTCCTGCCTTAGCCTCCCAAGCAGATGGGGCCACACACGTATGCTCCTTATTCTTTTAGACCACCGCCTGCTTCTTCTGTTTAGGGTTCTGTAGCCCCTTTGGACTTTCTTTTCCTTTTCCAAAGCACTACCTGGAACATTCTGTGAAGGAGGAATTATTATCCACAGGAATTACTATATCTGATGCACAGATAGAGAAACCACTAGGCCCCTGACCCCAAAAAGCTCTCCCCACAAGAGAAGCCATTTGGAACCCTACAGCCTGAGCACTTGTGGGGTCAGAGCCTGCAGAGAGGCAGCGATGAGTGCCTGCAGTGCACCCAAGGTGTGTGTGAAGGGGTGGTGCTGAAGGAGAGGTTACCTGTATGTCCCGGTGTAACAGCTGCTTGGTGAGGCGCTTCAGAGACATGGTGGCATTCTCTGGGCAGTTGGCCTTCCGGTTGAGGAGGGGGATTTGGGAGGTGTCTCGGGTGAGGGACTTGGGGTGAAAGTACTGCAGGGCTTTGAAGTCATTGTGGATGGCATGCCCTACCACTATCTTCCCCAAGAGTATCTTCAAGATCTGGAAGAGGAATGAAGGAGTGGGTGGGAAGAAACAAGACACAGCTGGAATCCTGCAGCCAGCAAGTCCAGCATGGCCACTGGCTCCTCTTTTTTTATTTTGCGGGGGGGGGGCGGGGGGGGGGGCGGGGAATGATACCAGTGATTGAATTCAGGGGCACTCGACCACTGAGCCACACCCCAGCCCAATTTTGTATTTTATCAGAGACAGGGTCTCACTGAGTTGCTTAGCACCTCGCTTCTGCTGAGGCTGGCTTTGAACTCGTGATCCTCCCGTCTCAGCCTCGGAGGTGCTGGGATTACAGGAGAGTGCCACCATGCCCAGCAGTTCCTGTCCCCCCGCCCCCAATGTGACACTGGGGATTGAACCAGGGGCATTTTACCACCGAGTTACATCCCCAGCCCCTCTTCTTTATTTTGAAATAGGGTCTTGCTAAGTTGCCCAGGTTGGCTCAAACTTGGGATCCTCCTGCCTCAGCTTTCCCAAACTGCTAAGAAAACAGGCATGCGCCACTGTGCCCAGCTCCCTCTGGTTTCTTTTCACCAACAGCCCACCTCCCCATCCTTGAAATACTCTCTCCACATTTTCCTTCTTCTGAAATACACATGGATGAGACCCACAAAGTCAAAGATGGGCTCCAGGGAGACTAGAGAAGCCCTCAGATTACAGGCAAATAAGTGAGTATGGTTGCTTTGGGGAGAAGGGTCTGGTTTTCATCACTCTCGCAGGAGTGATGAAACTGCCGAGGCTTAAGAACTGCCGAGCACAGGGAGGCACCCCTATAACCCCAACAACTTGGGAAGCTGAAGCAGGAGGATCACAAACTCAAGATCAGCCTAGGCAAGACTCTGTCTCAAAATATAAGAAAATAACAAAGAATGGGGATGTATCTAAGTGGTAAAGTATCCCTGGCTTCAATTCCTAACACCCAAACAGACAAAACCACTATAAACTAAAACTAGTCTTGGAATCAAGTAACTTCTCACCATTTCATGGTCTTAGAGCATGAAGATATACTACCAAGGAGGACAATCAATGAATGCCTGTGGGCTCTGAAGGCCATTCCCCAAATGGCATTCCAAACAGACTGGGAACAAAAGCAATAGTCCTGCAGGGCCTTCTAAAAAGACCCCAATCAAAAAGGCCACACTCAGTGAGCATACCTTAGTTAATCCCAGCCTGGTCACGGGATAGTGCTTTATGATGAAAACCACAGGCAGCCCAATTAACTGAGCATTTAGTTGCTCATGGCAGCTTCCTGTCTACAACCACCTTTTTTCATGTCCTTCAACATAAGCTCTCATTAAAGGTGAGACAAATCTAAGACCCACCTTCTGTTTCTCCCAAGCCTTTACTCAACTGTGCCCCTGTGAAGAGGATGTCCTTTAATTCTTTCTCCCATGTCTTGTCTAATAACCAGCCGTCTGACCTCTGATGAACCTCCTCCAAGGACTCCTCTGGCATTTAAGGAATTATTGTAGCAGAGCAGGAACCTAAAACTGCAAAATGGACTCAGGGTGCCCTCTGGTGGACTCCTAAGCAGATTCAGCTTTCACCCTCCTCTTCCTTCACCGGCCCCAGCTCAATCTCCTTTTTTGTTTCCTATTGGCTCTCAAAATTTACCACAGGGAGCTGGGGCTGTGGCTCAGTAGTAGAGCGCTTGTCTGGCATGTGTAAAGCACTGGGTTCAATTCTCAGCACCGTAAATATAGGCCCATCAAAAAAAGATTGACCCCAGAGCCAGATGAGTGGGTTGGCTGAATGCATGAGAACTCCTGTGCACGGGCCTGTGTTTCTTATGCCTTTCACCACAGGCCGCCTGCCTCAGTTGTGCACCTGATGCCCTAGCTCTAACAGCTGTCTGCTCTCCCCTACCAGCACTTTATATAGTGTCCCAGGATATTTTTTTTTAAAGGAATAAACTTGACTCATTTTTATTAGAGAAATGCTGAACACAAGTTATATTTTTTAAATGTTTCTAGTTGTAGGTGAACATACAGTGTCTTTATTTTTACGTGGTGCTGAGGATCAAATCCAGTGCCTCACACATGCAAGGCAAGTGCTTTACCATTGAGCCACAACCCCAGCCCACAGGCTATTTTTTTTTCTTTTTGCGTTACTGGGGATGGAACCCAAGGCTTCCTTATGCTAGACAAGCAATCTACCACTGTTGCCCAGGGTGGCCTCAAACTTGGGATCCTCAGCCTCCAGAATAACTGAAATTACAGGCATGTGCCACTGCACCCAGCTCCCAGGCCGCTTTTTTGCCTTGGGAAGCCCTCTCCACCGGGCTTCTCTCAATCCTAGATTCCAATTCCATAAGGCATTCCCCAATAGCACCTTCTCTGGACCCTCATGCCTGCTACTCTGCTCAGTTTCATTACTAGCTATTGGGATGGGGGCATAGCTCAGTTGGTAGAGTTCCTGTCTCTCGAGCACAAGGACCTTGGTCACCAAAAATTAAAAAAAAAAAAAAAAAGCACTTCATTACTGGCTGTTACTTCTCTATGCATACTTCAGTCCATCCCACTTGATACCTAAAATAGGTCATTGTTAGTGAAATCTGTTGTATATTCCTTTCAACCCTTCTTACTCCCCAAACAAGCACTTTTTGTGAGGGGGGGGCGGTGGGTACTAGAGATTGAACTCAGGGGTACTTGACCACTGAGCCACATGCCCAGTCCTATTTTGTATTTTATTGGTCTCACTGAGTTGCTTAGCGCTTTGCTAAGCTGCTGAGGCTGGCTTTGAACTTGAGATCCTCCTGCCTCAGCCTCCCAAGTCGCTGGGATTAGGGCGTGCACCACTGTGCCCAGG
The DNA here is from genome assembly GCF_047511675.1 of Marmota flaviventris. Taxonomy (NCBI): domain Eukaryota; kingdom Metazoa; phylum Chordata; class Mammalia; order Rodentia; family Sciuridae; genus Marmota; species Marmota flaviventris. The sequence goes on along the minus strand of NC_092507.1, from coordinate 117,900,652 downwards.
AAAAATGAGCCTTCTAAACCATCTGACACTTTTCTCTCTCCCTCCACAGTCCTTTAGTGTTTGATGAAGATTTCGGACAGCTGGGCGCAGTGGCACACACCTGTAATCCTAGATACTTGGGGAGAATGAGCCAGGAGGACCACAAGTTCAAGGCCAGCCTGGGCAATTCAGCAAGGACTTGTCTCAAAACACAAAAAGGGGTGGGGATATAGTTCAGTGGTACAGTACCTACCGGGTTCACAGCCCAGTACCAGGGGAAAAAATGTCTCAGACTCTCCCCACGCACCTCACTGTCATCATCAAGACCCATGCCTCTCACCTGGCTCCGCGCGGTCTTGAAGGGTGTAGCATTAACCATGTGCTTCTTGCTGATACCGCTCCATTTGGTCCGGTAGTCCACAATGTGGCAGGGTGGAAGGATGTACTCATCATAAAGCACATCTCCATCATAGTTGACAATGCTACATCGAGCCAAGGAACTAACATGCCCTTTGGGTCCTGTGCCCACCATCTCACAGTCAATTGCCACCATCTTTCCTGGAAACTTCTGGGATATTCCAGAGCATTTACTCTCTGAGTGAGCTCTGGTGGAATTCTGTGTGGCATTGTTCTGAGGAGGGTTCTTCTTCTGGGGGGTCTTCTTTTGGGAGCAAGTTGGGTGGCTCTGAATCTTTGGAAGGGCACTCTGGAATTCCCCCAGCAAATCTACTTTAGCTGCAACAGAATTAGCCTTCTTTGAAGGAGCAGGGGTCAGCCAAGACACTCCAGCTTTCTTGTCCAGAGACAATCCTGACCCACTGCTGGATGCAGCTGTGTTCTTTTTTGAAAGGGGAGGGATCTTGCAAGTACCATCTACTCTCACATTTTCCCCTTTCTTTGGAGGTTCTGAGTGTAATTTAGGCACCCTGCTAGTAGTCTGCTTCTTTTTATTGAGAATGCCCCTCTGTTCCAAGAGCCGCCGCCTCTTAACAAACTTTTGATGCTTGGCATTTCCTTCCAATGCCTTTTTGGGTGGAGATCTCCCAAAATCCAGATTCAGGAGTATAGCAGACATGAGGGCAGTGGATGGTGGGACAGCAGTTAGGAAGAGTGGCTCATGGATAGGAAGAGGATGAGGGGCTCTTTTTCTAATGAATCACATTGTCCAACATGAGAAGGTCTGCAGAAAACCCTGGGGAAGAAAGCGATCCTGGTACCTGCACCCATAGGCCTAGAGGAAGAAATGAGATAAGACCAATCTCTGTGGGATTTAAGAGAGGGAAGGCATCAAAACAACTCATCAGAGGGGAAATGAAACTGTATCATGAAATGATGGAAGGAGTACTGGTGTGAGCCAGGAAGTCCCACGATTCACAACTGTGCGGTCTTAGGAGTGTCATTCACCTTTTAAGGTCTCAGTCTCATTGTAAAATGAAAGGGCTGGGCTCAGCTGTGGAGTGCAGTGCTTAGCAGGACGGAGGCCCCGGGTTCCATCACCAGCACCAAAGAAAAAGAAGGACCCAAAGGGCCCGTCGAGTTCGAAGCCTGAGGTTCGGGAAGCCAGAACAGGCAAGCGCTGTAATCCGACCAGAAAGACAATGTCTAAGATGCTCAGGTGAGGAGTGTGACACCGGAGTACGGCACAGGTGGCATCTGAGTCGTGAGCCCACGAATAGAGACACAAATCCAGGCACCCCTCTCTCGGATCTGCTTGGGAGGAAGTAACCTCCACGCGCATCTTACCCAAGTCCTCCCAGGCAGAGACCTTTGACACCACACAACAGCGGTGCCGAGTGGCAGGGAATTAACAATCGAGGTCGCCCACCTCAGCAAGCACATTCCGACGGTTCTCCCGGTGGGGACCGTTCCCACAAGCCCATATACCTACCTCCAAGATGGGCCCCTCTAGGAACGGAGGCGTCCCGAGCCTGAGGCGGAAGTCGGCGCGTGCCGACGAGCCCCGGGACGGCAGGCGCGCGGGTTGGAACGTGTCGGGGGCCGGCGCGCGCGCGCCCGCAGCGCCCCCGCTTCCGGTAGCGAAGCCAATGATTCCGAGTGTGTGAGGAGCGGCAGCGGCGGCGGCGGCGGCGGGGGCGGGGGCGGGATTCGCTCCCCGGCCCCTCTAGCTCCGTGGAGGTACAACTCGAAGGTAAGGAGAAGCCGCTACTAGTCCGAACTGCAGCGCGCCGGGAACTCCAGGCCCTACTTCCGGGAGGGGAGGGCCTTGCACGGGAAAGGGCGGGACTTAAGTTTCGCCCGCCCACTTGATGAACGTAGGGCGGCTGCGCGGCTCTGTGGCGTCACGGCGCCGACATCCCGCCCCAAGTGCCTCGCAGCCAGACACCGCGCAGTCGGACGTCTTGACTTGTGACGTCGGGCGGTCGGGGGCTGAGCCTCATATTTGTAACTCCAGTATGGTATCCCAGAGAAGCTGCGTCGGACACCGGGCTCCAAACTCTTCCCGTTCTGCCTGCGGATGAGCCCGGCCCGGGTCCTGGGCCAGCGCGGTTCTGACCCTGGGTCCACTTTCCCTCGCATTCTCTCCCGCTGCGTCACCGGCTGCATCCCGGGATGCCGGGTGTCTCCGCCCGGGGCCTCTCTCCGGAGGAGAGGAGGCAGCTAGCCGTGAACCTCACCCGTGTCCTGGCACTCTACCGTTCCATCCTGGATGCCTACATCATCGTGAGGCCACAGGGCTGTGGGCGGGGTGCTGCTGGTCGTGTGGTTGGCTAGGTGCCCACGACAGGGAGAGAATTTGGAGAGTTCTATGAGTTTGTTTTTGTACAAGAAAAGCTTAAAACTGGGGTGATTTGGGACTGGGGTTGTAGCCTAGTGATAGAGCGCTTTCCTAGCACGTGTGAGGCACTGGGTTCGACCTCAGCACCACATAAAAAATTTAAAAAATAAAAATAAAGGCATTGTGTCCATTTACAAATAATAATAATTTCAAAAAACCTGGGGCTACCCCCCCTTTTCTAATACTTAGGTTGTTTTTCTAAGTTTCTCAAAATCCAAGGTAATAAAATACATGGACATTTATTTGAGCTGGGCTGGAGGTGCGTTGAACTCTCCTAGAAATACAGGAAGTGTTCCAAGAACTCATGTGTTCATTCATTCATTCATTCAAACCTTGAATAAATTCCTTGTTTTGTGGATAGTTCAACTTGGGCATCAGACAGACTAGGACTAGAATCTTACCTCCTCTACTGTGTTAACCTTAGGCTCTTCTCCCCCCCACCCCTCCTCCTCTTTCTCCTCCTTTTACTCCTACCCCCAGTTTAATCTGCAAAGTGGATCTCTATCTGAAGGATCATTGTAAAGAACAAAGGAGATAATGTGTAAACAGCACATCCATTGAGTTGTGAAGACCCCAAACCAGAAACCATCCTTGATTCAGCTCTTAATTGATCCACAATCTAATACTTCAAGTTCTCTACTTTCAGAATAGATTCTAAATTAATTGTTTTGTTCCATATCCATTGCTGTCATCCCGAAAGCCACCATCTCTCTCCGAAACTACTTCCTAATGTCTCTCTGTATTTACTTCTGCTCCTCCATAACCAGCTCTTCACTGAAGGAGCCTTTCAAATGTAAGTTGTATCATGATATTTCTTGCTATCTAGGTCCTTTGATGAAATAAATTTATTATCTACAGACAGGTATATAGCTGGGTGTGGTGGTGCACACCAGTAATCCCAGCAGATTTGGAGCCTCAGCAATTTAGCAAGGTTCTGAGCAACTTGGCGAGACCCTGTCTCCAAATAAAATATAAAAAGGGCTGGGGAAGTGGCTCAGTGGTTAAGCACCCCTGGGTTTCAATACCTGGTACCAAAAAACCCACTGTATATGATCTGGCTGTTGCCTCTTCAATCCTCATCAGATTTCATTCTCTTACCTTCACTCTGCTGTACTTCAAATTGGCCTGATTTCTGTTCCACAAATGTGGCAAGCATCTGGGCCTTTACAGTTGCAATTATTGATCTGTCTGGAATGCTTTCCTCCATAGAAAAGCAATAGAGCAGACTGGTTAAGATCAAGGACTCGAGTAAAACTGGTTTCAAGTCCCAGTTCTGCTACTTACTAGTTTTTTGACTTGGGCAAATTATTTAATTGCTGTATCAGTTTCCACATCTGTAAAATGGGGGTTAACATCTACCTTAAGCCCCAGAGGTGGCCCACACCTGTAATACTCATGAGAGGCTGAGACAAGAGGGTTGCAAATTCAAGGCCTATCTCAGCAACTCAGTGAGGCCTTAAAGCAACTTAGTGAGACCCTGTCTCAAGATAAAATTGGGGAGGGCTTTGGATGTAGCTCCTTGATAAAGCACCATTGGGTTCAATCCTCAGTACCAAAAGAAAAAAACAAAAAACTGAGTCATGTGTTTTTTCCCTTTTAAATTTTTTTTTTTTTGCGGGGGGAGGGGGTGGGTACCCCAGAGTGCTTTGACAGTAAGCTACATCCCCAGTCCTTTTTACTTTTGAGACAGGGTCCTTCGAAGTTGTTGAGGTTCTCACAAAGTTGCTGAGGCTGGCTGGCCTTGAACTTGGGATCCTCCTGCCTCAGCCTCCTATTGCTAGGATTACAGGTGTGTGCTACTGTGCCCAGGTAAACCACCTGGGAGTTGAGGGCACTGGAGCAGGCTTGACAAAAGAGCTGATTCTAAAGAGTAGGAGGTATTTGCTGGTTGCAGCCAGTGGCCATATGGGCCAGCAGTGCTGGAAGGAGACAGTAAATTCTGCAAAAATCTTATCTCTGCTTTATTTTTGTATTTTCTGAGCTTAGATTAGAAACTTGGTACATGACCCAAACAAAGCCCAGAATTAATTAGTTAATTATTGTGGTACTAAGGATTGAACCTAAGTGTACTCTACCTTTCTTTATTTATTTTTATTTTTTTGTGGTGCTGGGGATTGAACCCAGTGCCTGTGCATTCGAGGCAAGCACTCTACCAGCTAAGCTATATCCTCAGCCCTACCATTTTTAAAAAATGAAATAAGTTATTTATTTTTTCCATTTTTAAATGGTGCATTATATTTGAACATAATAGTAAGATTTGTGGTTAAAATAGTCTACCATTGAGCTACATTCCCAGCCCTTTATTTAATTTTGAGGCAGGGTCTCACTAAGCTGCTGAGGCTGGCCCCAAACTTGTGATTCTCCTGCCTCAGCCACCCAAGTTGCTGGTATTGTAGGTGTGGGCCACTACCCCCACTTAGCCCTAGAATTTGTGGTGAATAAATCAATGAGCAAAAATACACAAATGTTCAGCACATACAACAACAGGTTATCGCCAGGGAGAGGAGAGTGGGAATGATAGAAGATAGTATCCTGCTGATTGCTTTTTTCCTTTTCCTATAGGAATTTTTCACAGATAACTTGTGGGGCACACTCCCTTGCTCATGGCAGGAAGCGCTGGATGGACTGAACCCACCACAGCTGGCCACACTGCTACTGGGGATGCCTGGGGAAGGGGAGGTGGTCAGGTATGGCCAAAGGGGTCCTGTGCTGGGGAGCCCAAGGCACTTGGTCCTGCAACAAGCTATTGCTCAGAGTCTCATGAGCTTTTCCTGGGTCCTTGGGTTATAAACTGGTGCCCTGGGAATGTGATAGGGTGATTCACTGGTGGCCTGGGCTGGAATATCTCAGGTACAGGTCGGTGTGGCCACTCACCCTGCTGGCCCTGAAGTCCACAGCCTATGCCCTGGCCTTTACCCGGACGCCTGGCTTTCAAACCCCCTCAGAGTTCCTGGAGAACCCCAGCCAGAGCTCCCGACTGACAGCCCCCTTCCGGAAACACGTCAGGCCCAAGAAGCAGCATGAGATTCGGAGACTGGGAGAGGTGAGGAGATGGCTGGAATGTAGATGGTATCTGGGAACCCAGGCACTCCTTAAGTCCATGGGTTATAAGTGTGTGCCCCTTTCCTCCCATGGAAGCCCTAGAAGTTCTCTCTCTGAGCAGTTATACTGTAATCATATCTCCTTCGTTTTGCTGGATTGATTGACAAGCTATATCTCAATCACTCTTATTCCCATTTTTGCATCTTCAGTCTGGTTTTCGCTTCACAAGGCTCTTATTCTGTGGGGGAGATTGAGTCACTGACCTAAAGGGAAAGCAAAATGGCCTCAACCTGGAAGGGGCACCACCCTCATCTTTGACTGGTTTCCATCTCTTGTATCTTCCATGGCGCCCTCTATCCACCTTACATTTCCGTCTTTGACTCCTGTACCCTCATACCCAAACACTCTTCCCTGGTGTTTGCTCTGGGAGTCAAGAGCCGATGGCCAGGAGACCTTTGTTCCCTCCTCTTTCAGTTGGTAAAGAAGCTGAGTGATCTCACAGGATGCACCCAGGTTGTGGACGTGGGCTCAGGCCAGGTGAGACAAACCCCTGGTTCACTGTCTTTTTGAATCATGAGGACATCTAGAAGGCAGGTAATCAGACCTCAGGCCCAGAGAGGCAGGCGCTGAGAAATGGTGCACCAGGCGGGGCAGAATTTAAGCCTTCTGTGGGGCCTGAAATCCCAGTGTCCAGACCACTGAGGATAACAGTGGATAGGGCACTGAATGGGGCTGCCTTTGTCCTCCTCATGCCTTCAGGGCCACCTCTCCCGCTTCATGTCTCTGGGGCTGGGACTAAAGGTGAAGAGCATTGAAGGGAATCCGAGACTGGTGGAGAGAGCCCAGCGCCTGGACCAGGAACTCCTTCAGGCTCTAGAAAAAGAGGAGAAGAAGAACCCACAGGTAGGGTAGCCCTTACTGAAGCCTGGGCTGCAGGAGCAGGTCTGCTTGGCTAGAACTGGGCATGGAGATTGAATCCCCACTTTTAAGTTTCTTGGCTTGAGATGGTTATGTCCCTGTTTCTGCTCTTTTTCCTTTCCCCAAAGCCTCCCCACATCTCAAAGGCACTTTTTAGTTACAAAGTGCTTTCCCTACTGAGTGCAGTAGCACATGCCTATAACCTCAGCAACTTGGGAGGCTGAGGCAGGAGGATTGAAGTTTGGGGCCAGCTTCAGCAACTTAGCAAGGCTCTAAGCAACTTCAAGACATTGTCTCAAAAAGTAAAAAATAAAAAGGCTAAGGATATAGGTCAGGAGTAAAGCACCCTTAGTTTTGATCCCCAATACCAACAAAATAAAACGTGCTGGGGATATAACTCAATGGTGAAGAGTCCCTGGAATCATTCCCTAGTACCCAAAATGACAAAATGCTTTTCACACCAATATGTTCTTCTCATAACAGCCAGACGTGGCCAGTCGAGCATTATTACTGGTTGTGGTGCTGGGGGTCAAACCCAGGGCCTTGTTCATGCCAAGCAAGCACTTTACCATTGAGCTACATCCCCAGTCCTGTCAGATACTAGACTTGTTATTAGTTAAGAGCCAGGTATGGTGGCAATTCAGGAACTCGAGGCAGGAGGATCACAGGTTCAAGGCCAGCCTGAGCAACTTAAACCCTGTCTCAAAATAAAAATAAATAAAAAGGGCCGGGAATGTAGTTCAGAGTGTGCATGGGGGGCCCTTGGTTCAGTCTCCAGTACTGCAGAACAAAACCCTGGGGAGGCTGAAGGTGTAGCTCAGTAGTTGAGTGTGGCCCGCCGTGCACAAGACTCGGGTTTGATCTCTCACAGCCAAATAATAATAATAGGAAAAAAGAAAAACTGAGTTTGACAGATGAAAATATTTACAAAATTAATGGTGATAAACACAAGAGTTTATCTTGTCTCTGGATTCATGGTCCAGCCCTCCCCTGTGGCCCAGCTTCTTTCCCACGTTCCTTCTGAGGAAGTGACAGTGGGCAGGTCTTCCAGTGGCCTGAGGTGGTCTGGGAACAAGAAACTTTCCACCTGTCTTTGTCTTGTCTTGCCTCCACAGGTGGCCCAAACAGGCCCTCGCCACTCCCCTTACCACGTGGTCCAATGGGTGGACCCCACAGCCCTGTGTGGGGAGCTTCTGCTTCCGCTGGACAGCTCACAGTGTGGCAGTGCCCGCCTGCTGCTGACGGGCCTCCACGCCTGCGGGGATCTGAGTGTGGCCTTGCTGAGGCACTTCTGCTGCTGCCCGGAGGTGGTGGCCCTGGCCTCTGTAGGCTGCTGCTACATGAAGCTTAGTGACCCTGGAGGCTACCCACTGAGTCAGTGGGTGGCTGGGCTGCCTGGCTATGAACTGCCCTACAGGCTCCGGGAGGGGGCCTGCCATGCCCTGGAGGAGTATGCCAAGCGGCTACAGAAAGCTGGCCCTGGCCTCCGAACCCACTGCTACCGAGCAGCACTGGAGATGGTCATCCGACGTGCCCGGCCTGAGCTCCGTCGGCCTGGGGTGCAGGGGATCCCCAGGGTCCACGAGCTCAAGATCGAAGAGTGAGGTTGCAGTGGGGGGTGGGGGATCACTACCTCAAGACCCGATTCCAACCCATCCCCACTTGTTAGCACATCCAAAGAAAAGCTTTTGCCCAGAGAGGTGATGTTCAGTTTTCTGACTGGGGCGACTTCTTCAAATTTCTTTGAAAGAAGATGTTCATTTGCTGGGAGCAGTGGCACACTCCTGTAATAATCCCAGCTACTCAGGAGGGTCAGGCAGGAGGACCACAAATTCAAGACTAACCTGGGTAATTTTAGCAAACTGTCTTAAAATGAAAAGTCAAAAGGAAGGGATATATGGTTTAGTGGTAGAGCACCCCTGGGTTCAATCCCCATTACCACCCAAAAGAAAGGGGAAAAAAATTATGTTTATTTATTTGTTTGTTTGTTACTAGGGATTGAACCCAGGAGTGTTCAACCACTGACCCAGCCCTTCTTATTTTTTATTTAGAGACAGGGCCTCACAAAGTTGCTTATGGCCTCAGTAAATTGCTGAGGCTTGTTTTGAACTTGAGATCCTCCTGCCTCAGCCTCCAAGGTGCTGGGATTATAGGTGTGTGCCACCATGTATGGTTCATAAAATTTGTTTTTTGCAGCACTGGGAATTGAACCTAGGGCTTTACTAGGCAAACTCCACCACCAACTAGATGCCAGCCAAATGAAAAGTTGTATTTTCCGTTTTTTTGTTTTTTTTTTTTTTTTTTTTGTGGTACTGGAAATAGAACCCAGGAGTGCTTTACCACTGAGCAGCACTTTTATTTTTTTTTTAATTTCAGGATAGCATCTCACTAAGTTGTCAAGGCTGGTTTTGAACTTGTCATCCTTCTACCTCAGCCTTCTGAATGCCTGAATTACAGGTGTGCACAGCTGGGCCCAGCTTTTATAGTTTTTTAAATGCTTAAAATATGGCTAATTTGGACAAAACTGGCTGAAAATAAGTTTTTGTATCAATTGATATTGGCAGAATTCACAGCGAGAGAAACATTTAAAAACGTATGTTAAGGCTGGGATGTAGCTCAGTGGTAGAGCACCTGCCTAGTATGCATGAGGCCCTGGGTTCAATCCCTAGTACCATAAAAAGAGAAAGAAAGAAAAAAAACACCCAGCATATTAGGTCAGGCACTATGGTGAATGCCTCTAGTTCCAGCCACTCAAGAGGCGAGACAGGAAGATCTCTTGAGTCCCTGAGTTTGGAGCCAGCCTGAGCAATATAGCAAGACCTCACCTCTATTTGTTTATTGTGGTGCTAGGGATTGAACTCAGGCCTTGAACTTTCGAGGCAAGCACTCTACCAACTGAGCTATGTCCCTAGCCCAAGACCTCACCTCTTAAAAGTAAAATAAATGAGGCTGGATACGGTACTCATTTAAGAGGCTGAGACGGGAGGAGTGCATGTTCAAGGCCGGCTTGGGCAAGTTAGCATGACCATGTCTCAAAAAATAAAAAGCACTAGGGATGTAGTTCAGTGGTAAAGTACCCCTGGATTCAGCCTTCCCCAGTACTGCCAAAATAATAATAATAATAAAATTTTAAAATGCATATTAGGGTAGCAAAGTTCAAGTGGGAGGTAGAGGTTTCTAAAACCAAACTGAGTGCTGATTGGGGCTGATTCCACAGATACGTGCAGCGTGGGCTACAGCGAGTGGGACTGGATCCCCATCTGCCGCTGAACCTGGCGACCCTCCGGGCCCACCAGGCCCAGGAGAACCGTGTGGTGGCCTTCTTCAGCCTGGCACTTCTTCTGGCCCCGCTGGTAGAGACGCTGATTCTGCTGGACCGGCTGCTCTACCTTCAGGAGCAGGGTGAGGAGCTGGAGTTCTGGGGTTGGTCCTTCAAGTCCCAGGCCCCACATCTGCTGGGCCTGGGTCATCGCTGGTGGGCTGGGGTATAGGGTTTGTTAAAGGATGCACATTCCGGCCTGGGGATACCCCTCAGTTGATAGAGTGCTTACTGTGCATGCACAAGGCCTGGGTTCTCTCACACACACACAAACGATTTAAAAAAAAAAATCCTACCAAGTGAGCCTCTGGTGGTGCCTTCCTGGAACAGATTTTAAGCAAGCACTCCATCAGTGAGAACTTAAGAACAGGGTCTCTTTTGTCCCCTTGGGGAAAAGGGGGTAGATGTTTCAAGACACTTCTGATTAGCCCTTTCTTCTAGGCTTCCATGCTGAGCTCCTGCCCATTTTCAGCCCAGAGCTGTCTCCTAGAAACCTGGTTCTGGTGGCCACCAAGATGCCCCTGGGCCAGGCTTTCTCTGCCCTGGAGACTGAAGACAGCTGACAAACCCTGAGGCAGACCCCTTCTGAAACACCATGGGTGCACAGCAGCCTGCGTCCTCCCTGGGATCCCAGCTGTCTACCAACTTCGTTTCATACTCTCTCTCCATCCATGTTATGTAATATTGTGTGAAGTTTTATTGTTAATTTATTAAAAACTGGGCTGGGGGTGTGGCTCAGTGGCAGAGCACTTGCCTAGCATGTGGGAGGCCCTGGGAATGATCCCTGGCATTGAAACAAATCAATAAAGAAAAACATTTAAAAACAATGACTTGACTTTCATTCCTTTTTTTGGGGTGGGGGTGGGGGGTGATACTGGGGATTGAACCAGGGGCACTTTGCCACTGAGCTAAATTCCCAGCCCTTCTTTTTGAGACAGGATCTCACTGAATTGCTCAAGCTGACCTAAAAATTGCCACCATCCTGCTGCAACCTCCAAAGTCACTAGAATTAACAGGTATGCTCCACGGTGCTCAGCTCTTCTAATTTTATAAAGAACAGAACAGACACGTGCCCTCCTTAGCAAGAGGCCTGGGTAGCAGCTTCTGCTGCTCGGAGGTCTCCTTTGAGGAAACCTTTCTCTTCCCTTGGTTACCACTCCTGAGTATGCAGCCCTGTCCTGGGAGGGCTTCCTTCAGGCTGGCTACCTTTCACCCGGGTTCCATGTCAACAGGAAGACAAAGGCTCCCTCCTGCAGGCCCTGGATATGGCTTATGGGCTGGGTGCCACTCCAGCACGGAGAGCAGCTGCACACAGGAAGACTAACGGCACTTTATTGGTGTCTGAAAATAGTGCTTTGGCCTTCAAGGCTAAGATAAAGAGCCGGAGAAGCTGTCTTCCCCAGACTCAATACCAATAGACTTTCTTGTGTTTCCGGGTCTCCTGGATCCCCATTGCCTCCATCACTTCTTCCTCTAGTGTCTTCAGACGAGGCACATAAGTTCTTTCCATAGCATCTTCCACTGATGTGTCTTTGGGGCCATCTGTTGAGTCAAAGGAAAGGAGACGGGAGGTGGGAGGGTTGCCAACTCTAAACATCCTTTCCTCTCATTCCCACTGTCCCCATCCTCTCCCTGACCCCCATGCAGCCTCACCAATCCATGTTTCAGGGACAATGCCATCAGCTCTGGGAAATTCAGGTTTGGGGATAATTCTTCCTGATCTTGTGGAGACTCGTACTCGCTCTCCTGCCTCCGTAAATCTCCACTCAATCTCAGTGGGTTTCCTGGTGGAGAAAAAAAAATGAGCACGACCTAGGAGCCAGGCTCCCAGCCACACCCCAACCCAAACGTGAAGTCAATGTTGAAAACACAGACTGCCACCCTGTGTCTCTACTTCTCCTGGGACTACCCACAGGGAATTATGGCTAGATGATGGACCCCTCAACATCTAGAGCACCTAACCGACCATTCCCACTGGATAAATGGGCTGCCCATCCCTAGCTGTGGTCAACACCTTCATGGACTTGAGGGTGAGGAGTCCTCTAACCGGAGCCCACGTGCTTGCCTGTCTACAGGATCCACAAGTTTGACCTGGGAGTGCAGCAAAGGGGCTTCACTAGGGATCATGGTTCCCGGAGAATCCTTTGTCCTGCCAATGTAGCGGAAATGCTGTCCAAGAGAGAGGAGGCTGTGTCAGGAAGCAAGGGGGCGGGGGCTTGCCCACAGCTGCTCAGCACATTTGGCCCCAACTAAAAAGTAAAAGGTTCAGTTTCACAACCATTCCCTCTGCCAGTCTCACCTTGGGCTGCTCTTAATGCAGAGGGACAGATGGGACAGACCTCCTGAGCGTCCCCCTCCTCTTTACTCACCGTGTTCAGCCCCTCCAGGACTACCCAATTCCGCTGCCGGATGACTTGAACCACCTTGCCCTGCTTCCCCGCATCCTTGCCTTCCAGGATCTGCACCTGTGGGAAGACAGAGGCTCAGGGAGGGGGACCTTTGCCCAGGACTCCCCATCACTCTCCGCCTGAGGCTCTCACCATGTCCCCACAGAACAGATGCCAGTCTTCATCAGAGATGGGTTCCACAACCACGGGGCGCCGCCTGGTCCCTGGGGGGTTCTTCCTCTTGTCTGCCAGGGAACCTGGGCGGCTCATCCCATAGCGGTAGTGAGGGGGCAGAGTGACCTTGGATGCCAAGGCCAGCAATACAGAGAGACGCATAGCTAGGAGCTTTGAGAATTCTCCTCGCCAGTGAAGACTCAGAAACTCTGCTTGTTAGCTCTGGGATAGAGATAAAAGAGGACAAAGAAGCAAAGGGACATTTTTAAAGCACTAACTCAACTGCTGGGTGGATCTCATCTCATTGAATTCTCACAAGCTGAGACTATGATCTTCGCTTTTCAAATAAGAACAGAGAGATTAAATAACTTGCCAGTGGCCACAAAGCTAAAGTGTGGGAAATCATTATTCAAACCCACATTTGACTTTGAATTAAAAAAAAAAAAAAAATTTAACTGAGACCAAAGACCCTTGTATCTAGCTCACTTCAAAATCCAGCAGATCCAAGTAGAGCTTGGCACACAGTAGGTACACAAGGGAATTATTAGTCAAATATATAAAACACAGGATAGGAAGAAAATAAGTAATGGAACAAATTACTGGCATAGGGCCCAAAGGCCGGCAGTTATAAAGCAATGAACAAAGAGGTAGCAGAGAAAAACAGGAGCTAAAATGTCCCTATCTCACTTCCCAGGTCTATTCTCAGACAGGAAATAACTACTCCTCTCCAAGGCAGCTTCTTTTCTAAGGGAAAGGATCCACAGTGGGGTTCCTACTATACCCTCTGATGTACCATGCAAGCTAGTGGGGTCTAACCCTTAGGTTGTTAGGTCCCGAATTTCTCAATTAAGTATGTGTTACAAGCCTCCCAAGTTTGTGCAGTGAACTAAATTAATGGGCTAATAAAAGAAATGGCAAAAATAATAGTAGCTAGCCAGGCATGGTTGTATGTGCTATAATCCCAGTAACTCCAGGAACGGAGGGTGGAGGATCCTAAGTTCAAGGACAGACTCAGCAATTTAGTAAGCTCTAAGCAACTTAGCAAAACCCATCTCAAAAAAAGTAAAAAGAGCTGAGCTTGTGGCTCAGTGGTAAAGCATCCCCTGAGTTCAATCCCCAACACCTAAACAAAAAAATAAAAATAAAAAAGGACTGGGGATGGAGCTCAGTGGTAGAGTGTTTGCTTAGCTTACACAAGACCCTAGGTTCAATCCCCATACTGCATAAACAAATAAATAAAGCTATCTTTAGTTTACTGAACACTAGGTACCATGCTAGGTGCTTCGCTGAATCCTATCACTTAAATTCAAGGATAAGTGATAAAGAAAGTCTGTTAATCTTCTTTTGTGGAGAAGGATGAACCTACCTTCCAAATACTATTAAAATGCATTCTAATGGCATGAAGAACCCTGGACGATGGAGTCAGACCACTTGACTCCTTACTGTCATCTGGGTTCTACACTGTGCTCTGTTCTTTTGCTGTGTGACCCTAGACAACTTACCTTCTGAGTGTCAGTTTCACCATCCATAAAACTTTTCAGGGCTCTTGATGTCATTTATGTTATTTTTAATATTTTAACAAAGCAAGGTGTAGGATCATGTGACTAGTATTATCCCTTTGGGGTAAATTAATCATATATATCATGCATATATGTATACATGTCATGTAATATATATTCTGGTGTGGGCATTAATGTTTATGGGAAGGAAATAAACTAAAGTCCTGGTTGTGGGGAAGAACTATATAAGAGGGCTGTCAATTTCCATTTTGTTCCTTTCTATAACATTTGCATTTTCTAAAAATTCAACTGGCTTAAATTAATAGTGAAAAAAAAATTTTTTTTTATTTATATATCTCAGTATGAGGGCTGGGGACATAGCTCAGTGGTAGAGTGCTTGCCTAGCATATGTGGGGCCCTGGATTCAATCCCCAGGACTGCAGAAAAATAAAAAGGTACATTTCAGTAAGAAAATCTTTGAAAAGGTCCAATATTATTATAAATTAATAGTGGATGAATGTAAGGGCCCAAGTATTCCTATTCAGACTCAATAAATGGTGACACACCAGTACTGTGTGACAAGCCTAATGTTGGGAATTTCAATATTCCTCATACTTGGTCTTCACATTGCCCAGAGAAAGACTGTCAGGTTCAAGTATGATAGGTCCCTTCTATAGACTAGGAAACCAAGGACCTGAGAGCCGGACGGTTTGCCCTAGTTCATACAGCTTAACGGGAGCAGGGCCAATCATAAGACCCAAGTCACTTGCATGGAGAGCTGCACCGAGTTCCTTAACTCATTCTGTTCCATATTCCAGACGTGGAACGTGAATAAACACTAAAATGTGGCCGGGCTCGGTGGCACACTGAGATTCAAAACCAGCCTCAGCAAGGGAGAGACACTGAGCAACTCAGTGAGACCCTGTGTCTAAATAAAATGCAAAATTGGGCTGGGGATGCGGCTCAGTGGTGGTGTGCCCCTGAGTTCAATCCCCAGTACCCCCCCCCCCAGAAAAAAAGAAAAAAAAAAACCTTAAATATGCCATATAATATAATCATATAATATGTAATAACATCAGGAAGAATATAATTATGCACAATTATATTAGCATAATATCATATAAGCTCTAGACTGCAATTTCCTACCTATTTTAATACACCTGTGTCAATTTTGTTGAAATATTTGCAGAGCTGGAAACGTGCAACTTATGGATGAAGCCCAGTCAGTCATTCTAGTTCTGCGGCTCCGGGAGATGCCAGGAGCCAGCCCAGCCCAGAGCGGCTAGCACGCCCCTCAGAACTTTCCCTTCGGTTCCTTCCACAGTCTGGAGAGGCTGGTGCACCTTCCGCAGCAGAGCGTCCACTGCGTGCTCTGGATGCCCAGTGCACGCTCGTGGGGCTGACCGTTTGGTCGCCTCTCAGGTCACGGCTCTCCCGCCCCCCAGCCTCATCCACGGTGCGGACCCGGACCCTAGAAATCATCAGGCCCCAGCCCTCTTCAGCACCCACCCGTTCCGAGCTTTCAGTGGCAAGAAACCCCGCGGGAGCGGGACTACGCCACAACCAGGAAAAAGGAAAGCCCTTCCCGCACCTGCCTCCGGATGAGCCCAGGTATTGCAACCCTCTGGGCTAAACGGCGGTCACTTCCCTTTGCATTGCACTGCTGAGCCTCCGCGGGTCACCTCTGCACATGGGAGCTCAGCCCCGCTCTTCCCCGCCTCTCGGGCTTTTGGGAAATGGAGTCCCAGGGCAGAACGGAAGCCCATCTCGGCTCCGCACAGGCTGGGAGCTGTAGTCCGTCGCGGCCAAGTAAGGCGGAACCGGATGGGCAGCTCAGAGAGCGTCAGAGCACCAGGGAGCATGCCGGGAGTTGAAGGCGGCGAGGGAGGGGACGCGCCTGCGCGTGCTCTGTGTGGAGCCGCTGGGAATTGTAGTTTCTCCAGAGGATGGCTCCATTTTCTAGCTGGTTGTGGCTTCTTGTTCAAAGGATAACTTCATTCCGCCCCCCCCCCCCCCCCCCCCCGCAAGCGAGACCAGTCATTTCTGTCCACACCCTTCTCTGCTGAAGCGGGTTAGGGCAGATCCAAAAAGTGTCAGACTTTTTGGAGGAAGGAATGAGACAGGGGCCCTTCCACTGCTAGTACGTGACCTGGACACAAAATGTCAGATAGGGTAGGAAACTCAAAAGAGTCCACATAATTTGGGAAGAACTGGGAGGATTCCAGCTGTCAATCTCCTCTCCTATCCTCATATGACCAGTTAAGGGTAGCAGGCATCCCTAACGAAATTAAGAATCCAGACCAGCTGTTTAACTGGACTTGACCCTTGTCAGGTGAAATGTTTTCTTTCTTTGGAATTGGTGATCAGCAACAGGGCCTGGGCAGCTATCCATTCTTTGTTTTTGTTTTTTTTTTAAATATTTTTTTCTTTGTAGATGGACACAACACCTTTATTTTATTTATTTTTATGTGGTGCCAGGGATTGAACCCAGTGCCTCATGCATGCTAGGCCAGTGCTCTGCCACTGAGCCACAACCCTAGCCCCAAGCTATCCATTCTAATCTGTCCTTCGGTGTTAGGAACTTGCAGTGGACAAACTAGTCAGTGACAATAGCCCAAGGAGAATGATCTTTGTTCTTGGATGTGCAGAACTGAGAAAGCATCTCCTGACTAGCTGATTAGGATGAAATGTGAGTCATTTGGCCACAAACCTCCCCCTAAGGGAAGGCACCCACCAGTCGGATCACCCATCTCCTCTGTAAACTGCCCCAAACCAGCCTCCCAGCCAGATGGACTTTGCACAAGAGTCTTCCATTTTCTTGGCCAGATGGCTTCTCAAATACTTGCATTCCTTGCCTTAACCCCTTGTTTTTCAACTGGTCTGTCATGTGGCAAGTAGCCCAAGACCAGTAACCCTAGCATTAGCAGAGGGAGAGGTTATCTTCACCTATCTTTGGCCTGCCCTTGGGGTCAAAGTTATTTCTACAACCAGCTCAAAGCGTCCACTTCCATGACCATATTGGCTGTGGCTGATACTGCCGCCTTATTGTTTTTACATATAATATACTGTGTTTTATTATAGGACAGTCTTCAGGTGCAATACTGAAATTTTTTTTTTTTTTTTTTTTTTGGTACTGGAGATTGAACTGTGGGGTGCTGTACCACGGAGCTACACCCCTAGCCCCTTGTTTTTTTTTTTTTTTTTATGAACTTTTAAAATTTTTTTTACTTGTTGATAGATCTTTATTTACATGTGGTGCTGAGAATCAAATCCAGTGCCTCACACATGCCAGGCAAGTGAGCTACCACTGAGCCCCAGCCCCATCTTCTTTTATGTTTTTGAGACATGGTCTCACTAAATTGTTGAGGATGGCCTTGAATTTGGCATCCTCCTGACTCTGGCTTCTCAAGTCACTGAGATTACGGTGTGCACCACACCCACCTTTTAGAATTCTTGGTTCCTAATGGCTGGGTAATGTAGGAGGCTGACACCCCCTAAAAGTGATGTGAAAATCACGTGCATTCCCTTCCCCACTCCCCTTCTTCAGTTAACCAATACACCCCCAAAGAAATCAGTCCGTATTCCAATGTAGTAATCAACGGGTTTTATTTTCCTAAAACTGAAATCGTCTACGGTTCTCAGAGCTAAACTTCCAAAGCTACCGTCAGCAATTTTTCATGAGAGCCCAAGGGAGGGGGCAGAGAGAAGAGACAAGAGACAGAGAGGCAGAGACCACTCGTGTAAGAGGCTGGGAAGGGCACTCCCCTGTCCTCTCAGTGGGTTACAAATCGGATCTGGTGGCAACACTGAGGGGACCAAGTCGGGGTGTGTGGATGGGAGAGGACACCAGAAGAAACACCGAAGCCCCAGCAACAAAAAGAAAGTCGTCAAGCCCAAACAGAAGGGGATCCACCCGTGCACCTCAGAAATGGGGGCAGTGGTGGGGAAGAAAGGGCCAGAAGGGGTAGCACACAAAGGGTTGGGGGGATTAATTTTTTTTTTGTAATTTTCTTTTATTAAAAACATCTCCTAAAAAATGTGTCTTTTCCTTTATGTCTGGGTGACATATGTGACTGAAGGCTGGCCTTGAGCACTGTGGGGAGAGGGAACAGCAAGGGGTCTTCCCAGGGCATCCCATCTCTGACCCCCGAGATCTAAAGGGGAACAGACACTCAGTACTCCCACCTAAACGGGTGAAGTCAGCCCTTCAGAGCGCATGTTCTTGGCCCAAACAACTTGGAAGCCCCAAAGTCTTCTGACAATCAGCTACAACCCCCAGAACTCCTGGGGTCAGCAAAAGAATGGGTGTTGTCAATTATCAAGAATTTCCGGGACCTCTCCCCTACGAGATGTCCCACTTTCCCTCAATCCAGGCAGCTGGGAAAATGGGTGTGGGAACAGGGGACAGGAGCTCAAGAGATGTCCACCTTCATGGGATTGCCCCTTCCAGGCCCGGGGTGGGGGGGGCCACCTCGCTGCTCACACTCCTCCTCTTCCACTCCCACCCCTGATCTTAACCCAGAGGTCCAAAATGCCTAGGGGATAGGACAGGAGTGTCGGGTGGAAACAGGGGCCCAGGCCCCAGTAGAAGCTCTGGGAAACAGCTCCAAGCAGGAAGGGACACAATGGCCTCATTTCATCCTAGGGAGCAGAAGACATGGCCCTGCCTCAAGATAGTGGGGGTACCTGGAGGTGAGGGCCAGGTCAATCTCTAGGCTGGACTTAAAGTGGGGACAGTGAATGGAGAAGGAGAATGGGTTGGGTGGGAAAAGGGTTCCCAGTTTGCAGGCCATGGCCAGTTTCCCCAGTAGCACCCAGACAGCAGCAGGAACGGGGCAGGGGCTCCTCTTGAAACATTGGTGGCTACAGGCTGCGGGGGAGGGTTGGAGGGGAGAAGGGTTAATGGTGTGGCCTCTGCCTGGCCTCGCCCCAGCCAGTGCGGGTCTCCTGGGAGAACCCAGCCCGCCTGCCTCGCGGGTGGGAGGCTGACCACTGCAGGCCCTTCTCCTTCTCTGCAGGTGGCCGGGCCCTCCCAGTCCAGGGGCCAAAGGGCTCACTCACCTCTCATGATCTCTGGCGCCCGGGGCCTCTGCATCTACCTTGGCAGTTTCCTCCTCCTCCTCTTCCTCCTCCTCCTCCTCCTCCTCCTCCTCCTCTGGAGGCCCCCGGCCAGAGCCAGGCTCAGAGGGGGTGCTATTCTTCTCCACCTCCCCAGGGAGGGGCCTCTCGCTCTCCAAGGCAGCTGCCTCCTTTTCCTCCCCTTCGGGTTCTTCGGCCTCCTTGGGACGTTTAGGGGAGTCCTAGGCAGGATGGGCAGAGAGGAGGGCTGACGCTGGAGAGAAGCCACCAGCTACGCACCTGTGTCCCCTCCTCTCCTCCTCAGGGGCTCCTTCCTGGGCTGCCACCCACAGTCCCGTATCCCATCTTCTCAGCTCGGGGCTGGATGTCCCTCTCAGCCTGGGGACTCCTGAGGCAGGGTCCTGATGCTGTGGGGGCGCCCCATGAGCACGCTCCAGGGATCCTGGGGCCCAGTTACCTCCAGCAGGTCCCCTGCTCTCCTCTTCAGCGCCCCCTTCTCGTTCTTCTCCTTGGTCGGCTCGTCGATGACCAGCTTGCCCTCCTCGTCACTACTGCCCTCCGCGTTGCCCTTCTTGTCGCCATCGCCCTCTGCGGCCTCGGGTTCGGGCTCCGGCTCTTCCGAGCAGCTCTTTTTCTGGGAGGACTGCGGCAGAGACAGCAGAGGCTGCTGAGTGGCACCAGCAGCGGCCAGGCCGGGCCCCTTCCCCAGGCCACCCCCTCAGCCACTCACTCCTTCCTTCTCCCACCTCACCCCCACCCCCACCCAGGTGCCCAGTCTCACAAGTGATTTGAGACCCACCTCTGTCGGATTAGCCCCGGGGTAAACCCACTGGCCGGGCAGGCAGGGCTCTGTGCAGGAGGGGGGAGGGCTGGAGCAGGAGGCAAAACCTCGGGTCAACTTCTCCCATAGGGAGCTGGGACCCTTTCCCCGCCAACCCCCGCCCCCCACCCTCCCGCCTTGTCCTGCCCGGCTCACGAGCACCTCCTCCTGGAAGCCTTCGTGGAAAGAGTAAGGCCATGTCCTGTCCTCACGCTGGGCCTAACCAAAGGCCTGTCCCCACTTACCGCTTCATCCTGTTCTTGACACACCCACCCCCCACTAGGTTGCTGTCAGACAGTGATCCTGATCACCAGTACGACACCCCAAGACCCGTCCCCTGAGGAAGCCCCACCCACCACCCCATGAGCTCCTACACCAAGTCCTGGTGTTCTGAGGCCGAGCACCACCTGTGGCTGGCTCCCGGAGCCCGCAGCCACACCTCTTTCCAGGGCTCTTTGGGGCAGATAGCAGCTCACCTGGTAGCCAGAAGCCTTGACAGTAGGGTTGTTCTCGATCTCCCACAGCCCCTCGCTGAACCCTTTCCTCTTGTTGGGCTTGCCAAACTTCTCCTTGGACTCCTCGTAAGGGAAGAGGTCTTTGGGGCCCAGGAATGCCCTGGTAAGAGATGGGAGACTGTGCTCTGGAGCCCCTCGCTGCCCCTGAGCTGCAACAGCCCGGTGCAGAGGGGGCACTGTCGCCACCTCTCTCTCTCCCCAAAGTGCCCCCCCCCCCGTGGTATCTCCCCCCACACCCAGCTGACCCCTCACTCACGTCTCGTGGGTCCCGAAAAAAAAGACTTGGTATTTGTTGGCGGTTGATTTCACTGCGGCCTCAGGCATCTCATCAATCTGGGGTGAGATGAGGGAGGTGAGTGTGACCTGGAGTCCCCAGGTCTTAAGTCTGAGCTGGCAGGGGAACTGACCTCTCAGGCCTGGTCACTGGTGTCAGGCCAGACAGAGTGGGAACCCCGACGATCACCAAGGAGCTTTGTGAACCGTTTTTAGAAATGGAACTTGGTTCAAATCAAGCCAGACATGAAAGTCTAACGGAAACCCAGGGTTCCTCCTTCGCCTCCAAAACCAGACAGCACCTGTTGCCCAACATGTCCAGGTCTCTACCTTAAAGCTCCACAGCTCTGCCACCCATCCTGGTCCAGTCATTGACATCTCTTGTGCCTGGACTAAAACCACAGCCTCGACCTCCTCTCTCAGATTCCTTTTTCGCCCTGCTACAATCTTCAAAATGCTGACCCACACATCTCATCCCCTTTCAGTAGGGTCTCGTACGACTAGGGTCACCTGTTCCACCTCTTCTTCACAACTGCAGGTCTGATCTCAGCTGTGCCACCCATAGTTGTTGACCTTGGGCAACTTACTGAACCTTTCTGTCTCAGTTTCTTCAACCATCAATGGAGATGGTCACACATATTTAAGCCACAGGACTGTGGGGTTTCAATGACCACAGCCTGGCATGACAGGCCAGATGAGTGTTTGTGACCAACCCCTCAAGATGCTGCCCCTCCTGTTCTGTGGACACAGTCCTTTCAGCACTAGCTCCTGATCTGCCTTCCAACCTCAGTCCCACCATCACTTCCTCCAAAATGCTTCCCCATCCCGACCCAGTCAGCTCCCAGGATCTCTCCCTAGCACCTCTCCTTCACAGATCCAGATTTACACTGACTCACATTACCCGATTATCTACGTGGACTATACCGACCCACCCCCAAGGTCAGAGGCCATGCCTGCTTTTACCCCCAGCACATAGTTAGGTGCACCAAAATTCCTGAATGAATCTGTACAGATAAAAACAGACTGCTCTGGCTGGAGTGCAGGGGCGAGGTGAGAGCTTCCATTCCCAGCTCTAGCAGCAGTCCCAAAGTCTTCTGGGGAACACTTTGAACCACCAAAGTAGTCAAACCCTTTATTTTACAGATGAGGAAACTGAGCCGGAAAAGAAATGATCTACCCCAAATAAGAGGGAAAGTTAATGAGGCCTGGATATCACACCTGTACCTCCTAACTTTATCCCCTGCTGCTCTACCTGTCCTGGCCCTAGAGGGGCACTACGGGAGGTGCAGAGGTCTGAGGCCAGGGAAATGGGAGAGGCAGTGTCCTAACCAGCCTCTCCCAGAGCAGGGCCTGGAAGCTCCAGCCAAGCTGAGCTGGGGGCTGTGTGGGGACTACAACTCCCAGCAACACTTGCAACAGCCCCAGCAGCCTGGCTTCCCGCCGGACAGAGGCCAGGTGGCCATGTTGACTGGGGCCCCAGGCGCAGACAGGAGGGAGACAGACAGGCGAAGGCAGTGATTAGCACACAGAGACGGGGACAGAAGGCCTGGCGGGGGATCTGGGGAGACGAGGCGGCTGGGAGTGAGCGAGACACACCCAAGAGTGGGGATGGGGCCCTCGCTCGAATCTGAGGGGCGTCTTGCCCCAGACTGGGCAGTCTTCAGGCTCCTGGCACCTCCCCCCTTGCCCCGTGGCCTCTGGGGACAGAGGTCCAGCCCCTCCCCCCAGGAAGGCCCAGCACAAACTGGGCCCTCCCTATGACCAGGAGACGCTGGGGTGTGAGAGCAGGGGGTGGAAAGGCACGCAGTTCCCCCCACAAACACGATCCCCATCGCCATGACAACCCAACCCCGCCCCCGGGGCCACTCAGCAACCAGGAATGTGACCGCCCCTCCCCCCAGGCCCTCTATCCGGATTGGGGAGGAGGGGACACTAACACACACCCCACCCCCAAGCCTGGAGTCTGGCACCTGGGTCCTGGCGGTGCCTGAAACCACAGTTAGGGCTGGAGGTCCGGGTGGGGGGACTTGCCCTCAAGAAGCCAGACCTGTAGTGGGGGCGGGGGCGGGATAGGACACCTGGCTCCGGTTACCAGCAGGCTCCCCACCCTCCACTCAGAGGGGGGAGCAAAAAACAAAATGAGGGCCTCCAGGGCTTCAAGATCCCAGGAGACAGGGATAGGCCAATAATAGCAAAGGCCGGTGGGTCCCCGGGCCTCTCGGTGGGTCCCCGGGCCTCTCGGGAGGATCAGTGCGACGCCGGCGGGGTGGGGGTCTAAGGCTGGGAGTGCAGCGGGGAACTTTGATCGCTGCTGCGTCGTGTCCACACCTGTGCCAGGGACCGGCGCTCACGGTAAATGTGCTCAAAAGAGAAACTGAGGGGCTGGGGCTGTAGCTCGGTGGTAGAGCTTCGCCCAGCACGTGAGCGGCCCTGGGTTCCATCCTCAGCACCACATAAAAATATTGTGTCCATCTAAACAACAAAAAAGATGAGAGAGAGAGAGAGAACAGCCTCAGGAAGAAGGGACAGGTGGGGGAGGGTCAGACGTGAGAATCCAGGAGAACCCACTGCAAAGCACCTGACCACCAAAGCTTCCTATGGAAAGCAAACTCAGATAACTGAACATGAGCAGTGTGACAGGGGACCCAGGAGGCCACCAGCTGCCCAGCCCCAAGGGTGGGGAGAAAGAAAAGAACGGATGGAATTAAAAATAGAATGAGACACACCAGATACACCCTCCCTGCTGACTTGCAGCTACATAAAGGATGGATCTGAGAAAGAGGGCAAAGGACCAGGCCTGGGCAAGATGGGCATCTCCCCCCTTGAATGTAGGCACTGGGGGGAAGGGCCATTAGAGGATGGAATGCAATGATTCCTTCTGTAAGGGTACCTCCATCTCTCAAGCTACAAAGGAAGCATTTTCTTATACTTGGAAGCCAAGGGCAGTTCTTCCTAGACATAGAGAGGATATGAGGTCTCGGGGGAGCCCTGTACCCCAACAAGTCTGTTTTCCAGGTGGAGCCTTCACATCCAGGTTGTGACTCAGAACCTGTGAGTCAAGGATAAGTGGGTCAGGGTGGGGCCAGATGTGGAGACCCCACTGTACCCCCTCCACCAGACAACAGAGAAGGGGGCTCTGCAACCTCTCCCTCCTCTAGGGATCCTGGGGAGTTAGTTCTCAGGCCCCAGCCCTTCCACTCCCAGCCCCACCTCCTTGGCACTGCCCCACCTCATCATCCAGGCCTGAGAGCCTGCAACACCATCCTGCCAAGCCCTCGAGGCCCACAGAGGGATCTGCAATGTTCAAGTGAGGAATTGGGGAGGGACGCACATGCCCCCCACCCCCAGCCTCAGACCAAAGGCAGGCTCAGGGTCACCTACCCAACACTTAGGAGTGCAGAGGGAAGGCCAACCACACTCTGGCTACCAGCCAGGTTCTGACCACCACACCCAGGACCAGGGCCGACCTGACCCAGGAACCAGAAAATCAGGGGTGGGGAGTGGAAAGGCAGTTCAGACAGTTGGGGCCAGGAAGTGTGGCAAGCCCAAGGGCAGAGAATAGAGGGTGGGGGGGGGGGGGCAGACAGAGGGAAGATTGGGGGGAGAGGTCCTAGGGGCTGCTCAGGACTGTTTTCTGGGATTTTGAAACAGGAAGCAAAGAGAGGAGGAAGGAGCCTTGGGGGGAAATCCCTGAGTGTTAGAGGTTAACTGTTAAGTGCCTGGAGATCCCCCAGGAGGCTGGACAGGAAGAAGAGGGAAAGGAAAAGGTTAAGATGGAGTCACCCCCATCCTTCAAGGCAGGTCCTGCTACCACGTGGCCCTTCTAGCCTCTCCCAGAATCACCCATGCTCCTCAAAGCAGGGACTGAGGAAGGCAAGGTCCGCGCTGAGGATTCTGGCTGCCCACCCCAGCAGCTGGGGTGCATGGAGGTTCCCCTCATCTCTCTCAGAACAGGGTCCTTCAGAATGAGGTCCCTCAGGCTCTGCCACCATGAGCAACTGAGACAGGATCCAAGGAATGGTGAGGAGACCCAGCCTTGTCTCTCTTTTTAAAGCTTTGTTCTTGGGGCTGGGGTTTGGCTCAGTGGTAGAGCAACTTGCCTGGCACGTGGGAGGCGCTGGGTTTGATCCTCAGCACCACATGAAACAAACAAATAAAGATATCGTGTTCATCTACAACTTAAAAAAAAAAAAATATATATATATATATATATATATATATATATATATATATATACAAAAATCTTAAAAACTTTGTTCTTTTAGGGATCAAGGGAGATATATCTGGGAGGTAACAGCCTGAGGTGTACCCCTCCCCCATTGTAACACTCAATAGCCAAAGCCATGCAGTGTTAGGCCTTATCGCTTTGAGATCCAGCCCAACCTCCCTCAGGATCCCAACTTTATCTAAAAAGGTCCAGGTCTCTGACCAGCGAGCAGCAAGAGAGCTCGCCTAGCATGCTTGAAGCCCTGGATTCAAAAAACAGGTGGTGGTGGGGAGACATAATCAAGTCAGGGCCTAGAGCTGGGGTTATAGCTCAGAGGTAAGGTGCTTGCCTAGCATGAATGAGGCCCTGGGTTCAATTCCCTGGGTTCAGTTCTCAGAATCACAGAAACAAATATATAAAATAAATGTTAAATCTTAACAGGCCTCAATGGAGGAAGACTCTGCCTCCCCTATCCTAACCTGGCAGCAGCAGGGTGGGATGAAATGGATGGGTATCCACAGTCCCAGACACTGCCCTCACTCTCCAAAGGACACCAGAAACCTAAGTCTTCCTCACAGGGGTCACTGTGAGTCCCCTAAAGTGCTCCTACCCTTTTTCTTTCTTATCTGACCTAGTAAGGGTTCCCTGTAACCCACATTCTAGCTACTACCTCCTCCCCAGCCTCTGGACTTTGTCTCACCCCCAGGAGGGAGAAGCTGCGGGGATCTGGGTTCAGTTCTTGCCCTGCCCACCAGGGCCAAGAAGGCAGTTGGATCAAAGGGTGCTGGGTAAAGTACATGAGTGTTCACAGGCCACACACGTTTGCACACACACACTCCTGCCTACGGCTGCTTCCTCACAATGTCCCCCTGCCTCAGCCCATTAGGAAGCCCTGGAAAATGGGAGGACCCCACTTTTCCCGGCACTTAACATTCCCATTCCAGGTCAGGCCTTAGTTGATCCAACTGCAAGTCTCAGGGAACAAGGAGCTCAAGGAACGTAGGCTTAGACAGACTCCCCAGAAGAGGGTACAGAATAAAGAGGGGTCTGGAATTCTTTCAGTGACCAAGTTGGCCTGACACCCTGAAGGAACAGGACTCAGATAAGCCTGGGGCAATACCCCAGGCTCAGAGCAGTTTGGGCCAAATGAACAGAGAGCTGCAACTCTGAGACAAGGAACCCCAAGCCACAAAATAGTCCTGTACTCGGCCCTCTCCCTCCACCAATTTCTGCCCTTGGATTTCACTCTACAAGAGTCCTCCCCTATAGGGGGCTGAGTCATGCCCTTGCCGGATGCCAAAGGCCCCTCCACACTAACTCTAAAATAAGTTGCTGGGCCACTACTCCCATGCCACCCCCACTCTTCTTCAGCATCTGGCAACTTTCCACCCTCCATACTTAACCTCCATACTTAACCTATCTCAGCCCCTAGGGGAAAGGTGATAAACACCAAATGCTTGGCTTTAGGGCCCCACCCTCCCACCTGGCCAGGTGCTGGAAGGGGGGAGGCCCTTCTGTTGGCGGGCTCAATCAACCACATGGCGGGAGACCAGACGATTCTGGCGGGAGATGCTCCTACGAGAAGGGGGTGCAACCCAGGCACCCCCTACCACCCACTAAGGCAGACTGAAACGGACTTCCCAACCCACATGGGGCCGTGACGCCTTCAGACCCAAATTTGAGTTGGTGGAACATGGAGGAATACTTTTGTACAGCTGAGAGCTGACGGGTTCGGGCGGAAAGATTCCGAGCCAGAAGGCTAGATCCCTTCTTCCGCCACCCCCCACCATTCTTGGACCCTCCTAACTTCAGACCTCTTAGAGACAGATGCCCCAAGCCAAAGTTTTCTAGAAGTGAACTCCGCCTCCATCTAGCCCTCTCTGGGCTGGGACCCTCCGTAACAGTTTCCCCAAGAAGAGGAGTTTGAACTGGGGGCGACAGTAGACGGATTAAGTGGGGATCACGAGGGGAGTTCCAAAAGGGGGTAGCGGCGGCGCTGGGGGGCGCGGTGGGAGGAGCTCCACCACCACCGGCCCGAACGCAGACTGCGCGCCCGGAGCCTCGGCGACTATGGGGGCTGGGGGCGGAACTGAGCACGCGGAGACGGGGCCGGGAAGTGACCGGCGCCCTCGGAGCCCCACGCCGCGCACACGCCTCCACGCGCCGACGCCGTACCCTCCGGGTGTCGGACCCCCGCCCGCTCCACCATTATATAACCCGCGGGTGGGCTCGAAGGCGGCTGCAAGAGTCTGGGACCCAGATGCCCCTGCCCCCTCCGCCCGCTCCACGCGGAGCGCTCGTGCCCTCCCCGTGTTATGCAACCCCAGCCCGCAGGGGATCGGGGGCGACGGGCCGCGCTGCTCACCCGGGCTGGCCAGTGTGGGTAGCCCTTCATCTTGGCGAACACCAGGTCCCCGCATTTGTACTCCTTCTGCCGGTTGGATCGCGACATGGCGGGGCTCCGGGCACCCCGGGCTCCGCGCCGGGCCGGGAAGCGCGAGCCCAAGTTTGCGCGTGCGGCGGTGGCGGCGCCGCTCCGCTCCGGCCCTCGCGCGGCCCCCGCCTCGATGGTGGCCCCCGGCCCGAGCTCCGGCGCGGCCACGGCGTCTCCGCCCGCGCGCCGCACGGACGGGGCGGGCGCGGATCGGGGCAACGCTTCGGCGCGGTGGGTGCGCGCTCGTGCAGTTGTTTGTGTTTGAAATTCAATTGCTCCCTCCTCTGCGCGAGGCCTCTTCCTCCACCCCCTGCCGGGTCCCACTCCTCCTCCTCCTCCTCCCTCCTCCCTCCTCCGGGCCCACTCCTCCTCCCCGCTTCGCGCTCCCTCCCGCGGTGGTTTGATGCGCGCAGCTGCTTGACGCCCAGTGCCTGCCACAGCCCGGCGCCCAACCTGGAGCCGCCTGGCGGCGCGTGGCGACACAGGCCTGAGGAGCTGATTGCCGAGCGCGCCGAGCGGGCTTTGTGTGCCTGCTGTCGGTGGGTGCCTGCCCGCCCCGGAGGAACTGGCGCCCGGCTGGACGGAGCGGCCCTCGCCCCTCCCCCGGCTCCGCGGCGTGCTCACTACCCCGGCACCGGCGCGGCCGAGTTGGACGTCTAGTCGCAGCGTCACCCTGCCCTCTGCTCCATCCCAATCCACTAATATTTGCTTGGCACCCGCGGTTCTTGGCAGCGTGCTAGGCGCGCTGGGCTAGAGGCGTGGGCACGGCACCGCTGCACGCAGAGGTCCACCCTGGACCTCAACGCGCTTACAGTCTGTGGGGTGGCACTGCGGACGTCTGGGTTTGAGCCCTACATCAGCCTTCCCTCTAGAGGAAAGGGTCGAGTTTGGTAGTCAGATGTCCAAAGGGTTGTGACATCAAGTGGCTACTTCATGGGTTCATTTGATCTCGGTTCTCTGTGCTGTTTCCTAGCAAAAGAGCAAGGGCTCCACGACTAGCTAATTCAAAGAGCTCCATTCTAGAGAGAAAAGACAGACGACAGTAAATCCAGAACTTCATCTACTTGAAGTCCGAGGAACCGGGCGTAATCTCTCCTGGGGGGTTGGAGCACATTTCTTAAATATGATGAGTTTGAGTTTGGCCTTAAAGAAAGTAGAGTAGCCAGGGTTGATGGCGCACTCCTGTAATCCCAGTGACTCTGGAGGCTGAGATAGGATTGAAAGTTCTATCGCAAGTTGGAGGCCAACCTCAGCAATTTAGTGAGACCTGTCTCAAAAAAAATAAATAAATAAAAATAAAAAGAGCTGGAGGATGGAGCTCAGTGGTTAAAGCCCCTCTGGGTTAAATCCCAGTACCAAAAAATAAAAAGAATGAGTAGGGTTTTCCCAAATTCTGGAAGACTACATTTTGGCCTAGGTTATATACTAAAAAGTGATAGAGTCCTTGAAGGTTAAAGACCTTGAACTCAGGGCTGGGGCTGTAGCTCAGTGGCAGAGCGCTTGCCTAGCACGTGTGAGGCAGTGGTTTGATCCTTAGAACCACACAAAAATAAACAAAATTAAGGCATTCTGTCCTTTTACAACTAAAAAAAAAAAAAAAAAAGACCTTGAACTCAGGTCTCCTCCCATTAAGCCAAATAAGACTATTGTAATTACATCTTTGCAGTACTCAAATTCTAGATACCTATAGTCTCTTAGAAATAAGGTATGTGGCTGGGTGTGGTGGCCCAGGCCTGTAATCCCCGCAATTTGGGAGTCCAAGGCCAGAGGATCAGAAGATCAGGCCAACCTGGGCAATTTAGCCAGACCCTGTCTCAAAAGGGGGGAGGGGAAAGCTGGGGTTGTAGCTCAGTGGTAAAGTGTCCCTGGGGTTCAATCCCAGTGCTGAAGGGATGGGAGAGTAAGGCATTTAAGGGCTGGTGCTGTGGATCCGTGTTTGAGTGCTTGAAGCCTTGGGTTTCATTCCAGGTAGAGCACACTGGGGAGGAAAAAGGCATTTGAATTGGGTCCAGTAGTGCACCCCTATAATCCCAGCGACTTAGAAGGCTGATGCAGGAAGAGAGCAAATTTGAGAACAGCCTTGGTAATCTAGCAAGACCCTGTCACAAAACAAAAAATAAAAAGGGCTGGAGATGTAGGTCAGTAGTAGAGTGCCCTTGAGTTCAATCTCCAGTACCATGCAAAAAATAAGAGAAAGGAAATGAGGTGTTTGGGTCTTACAGTACATGCAGATCCTTAAAATTTTGCAACGAAATATGCAAGGTTTGAATAGGTAAAATATGCATTTGGTCCCCAACAAATTTCCAGATCTTATTTCAAAGCATATGAAAAGTTTCCCTGTAAAAAAAAAAGTGCAAGATATAGCCCAAAGGCCCAGGTCCACATTCTACACTGAGGTTCACCAATCATGAGAACTTGGGCAACTCCCTGAACTTTTCTAAGCTTCTGTTTTCACTGTCAGATGGGATTCTTGACTGCCCTGCCAACATCAGAGGCCCAGAGTGACTTTATCACTAGTGGAGGCCTGCCCTTGTTCTCAAGAGTCCTGTGCAAGCACTTGGCTGTCTTCATGCGCACAGCAGTGCATTTCTCAAGTGTTGCCTTTATAACACTGTGGCCTCTGAGGATGGTTCCCCCTGTGATAGGAGTCCTTCTGGCCCTGGCCACCGGCACATAAGACCCTATTGGCACAGTGTGGCATTCTGCAAGGTCCTGTTGCAATAAAGCACCATGCAGTCCCTCAGACACAGACTTGTAAATTTGTTTCCATAGCAAATCTAAACTTGTTGCAACAGAGTAACTAGATTCCAGTTGGTGTTTACTTTCCAATGCATTCCAGTTTGAAATGCACTAGTGTGATAGAACAGATTGCCAGGCTAACCCTATTTGATGTTATTGTTAGGAGAGAATCTAGTCACTTTTTTTTTTTTTTTGGTACTAGACATTGAACCCAGGAGTGCTTTACTATTCAGCTAGCTACATCCCCAGGCCTTTTTATTTTGAGCCAGGGTCTCCCTCAATTACTGAGGCTGGCCTCAAATTTGCAATCCTCCTGTTTCAGCCCCCTGAGCTGCTGGGATTACAGGTGTGAGCCACCACACCCAGTTTACAAATTCTTAAAGATGTTTCAAGGGTAAGATCAGTGTCACAATAGGTTTTTGGTTTTTTTTGTTTGTTTGTTTTGTTTTGTTTTGTTGTTTTTTTTTTTTTTTTTTAGTTTTAGATGGACACAATATCTTTACTTACCATTTTTATGTGGTGCTGAGGATAGAACCCAGTACCTCACATGTGCAAGGCAGGTGCTCTACCACTGTGCTACAGCCCCAGCCCACAATAGGTTTCCTTTAAGTGTCCAGGTTGGTATTATAAATAGGCAGTTTCACTGCAACAAACCTAATTTTAAACTATTTTCCAATTGAGCACATGTCAATTTAGTTAAATCCAAGGGTCCTGCTCATTTCTCTACTTTGGAGGTGGTAATAAGGCTTCTAAATTCTTACTGCAACAAATTTCTTGGGCCTCTCATTCAATGCACACTGCAGATGCTGGCTGCAATAATACAAATGGAGTTTCCCTTTGTTGCAATAATCTCCCAGGCCTTGGTTGCAATTTAATATCTAAGTTCTTCTTACATCATCCACCAACTCACAGCTGCCCCTAACAACCAAGCCAGGAGCCTCAGAGGGTCAGTTACATGGGCGGGAATGAGCCTGATTCCCCTGGGATTTAGGTCTCCCTTTGTGCTTTGCACACTTTAATGCACAAATAAATCACCTGGCAATTTTCTTAAAAAGCAGATTTTAATTCAGTAGGTTTAGGGTGTGTGCGTTTCTAACAAGTTCCAAACTGTAGCTGCTGCTACTTCTGATGCTAACAGATACTGAAGTAGTAAGGATCTAAAACAACATGAGTCACAGGCCCCCAACCTGCCAGCCCAAATTGGAACTAGTTCCCAAGTGTCTCAGTAAAATTCTGTGGATACTGGTACGTGACTTTTTTTTTTAACCGCGGGATTGATCTAGGGGTGCTTAACCACTGAGCCACATCTCCAGTCCCCCTCCTTTTTCAATTTAGAGACAGAGTCTTGCTGGATTGCTTAGGGCCTCACCAAGTTGCCCAGGCTGGCTTTGAACTTTGGGATCCTCCTGCCTCAGCCTCCAGAGCCTCTGGGATTACAGGTGTGTGCCACTGTGCCTGGCTTGCTGATGCATGATTCTGAATTTGTGGTGGCGGGGAAAGGGGTCAAGACAGAAATGAGGGGACTTGGAGCCTTGGGACAGATAATGCTTGTAGGT